>NW_020955199.1:495522-554395 GCF_003031625.1 Empidonax traillii
AAAATCAGAACTATGACACAAATATGACTAAAGGTCTGGATCTATGCCTGTTCAGCCTCAAGCAGAGACAACTGAAAGGGGATCTCATCAGTGTCTATAAGTATATTAAGGGAGGGTGCCCAGAGGATGCAGCCAGGCTCTTCTCAGTGGTGCCAGCCAATAGGGCAAGAGGCAACAGGCAGAAACTGATGCACAGGAATTTCCACCTGAACATGAGGAAGAACCTATTTACTGTGCAGGTGACTGTGCATTGGAACAGATTGCCCAAAGAGGTTGTGGTGTCTCCCTCACTGCAGATATTTAGGAACTGTCTGGATAAAATCCTGTGCAATGTGCTCTAGGATGATGGTGGTCAAGCAGGGAGGTCATACCAGATGATCGCCTGCGATTCCTTCCCTTCTGAAATGTTCAAAACAATATTATCTAATCAGTAGATGAAAGTTTGGAAAAGATTTGGTTCAGAGGATATACAGAAGACAAATACGATAATTTTTATAGGCATGACAATTTTAAAAATCACACTGTAGGAGAAACATGTAATATCCATATTTACCTGAACAGAAAATTTCGACAAAAAATTCCTACAGAACCCTTTATCAGAATACTTTAAAGGAGTAGGTTACCACATATACTCTATCAGAACTCTACTTTAAGATAAAACAGAAGAGCAAACGGCTTATTTGTCTGAGAAAAATCTCATTTTAACATTCTGAATTTGTAATTACTATTTTTACTTTGCAATGATCTATTTTTTAAATGTACAATATATGAATGACAAGAAATCAACATTAGAACAAAGTACTTTCAAAAACTTGAAACAAGGTGGAGTTGGGTGATTTTTTTTTTTCAATTTCAAGGGAGGAAGGGGACATTTTCCCTAGTTAGGAAATTTCAAATTCCTTGTTTTCATAAGAACACCAGGTTTTTAAATTTAAAAATTGTTTACCAAACAGGTCTTTCAAGCTCCCAGCAATCCTAATACCCATCAAGGCAATATGAGGTATATGCTAAATTTTTGCAGCTGTTTGTTCACTATTTGCTGTTTTGATTTGGCATATATGTTTTCATGGATGACAATGACAGAGGTGGGCAAAATCTGGAAAGAACTCCACAAAAACTCCTGTATTGAAGCTAGCCACCAAACCCCAAATATTGTAAAACACTGGGGAAGTAACAAAAAAAAAAAAAAGTGAAAGCCTTTTAGTATCCCATTGGTTAAAAACATGACAATCTGGATTTCAGCTCACAGATGATATACATTTCATTTAGCTTGGCTTTTAAGACAAAAGCTAAGTATTTTCAAAACAGATTGGTAAAACAGAATGAGACTAGCAGTCCACTGGTATAGAAGCCCAAGGGCACCAGCTCCCCAGTCCAGGTACTGTTGGATAGACAGGCTGCTTTGTAGCACACAGCTGCCTGCCAAGCCCTGCTCTGGGTGTAAGGACCTCACCTGCCACACTCAGCAGAGCTCAGGAGAACCTCATGAGGGTGATGGGCCTTCCCCTATACCCACATTGTATTCACTTCAGGTAGGTAGGAACTGGTGTGAGATTTCTGACTGTTCATGTTCAGTGACAGCCTCTGTTGCACGTTTGGTAGCATTCTTCACCTTCTGTACACTTTCTGAGCACCAATACTGCATGTGAATTTGAGCTGGCAGCTGCACTGCTTTCACAAACATTTCCTCCCATTTGACAAAAACACATTTTCTATTGTTTTGGTGCATTGGGAGGTTCTGTGGTCAAATTCCTCCCTCAGATCCAACAGTATGAACCTATTGACCTCAGTAAAATTTCCAAGATTTTATATCTAAAAGCAAACTAAAATTAGTTTTTGAAATAAATATGCAATTGTAGAATTTTAACAAAGATTTGAGTGAACTCCACTTCTGTTATCTGCAATTACATTCTGTACATCTAATAGTAGTCCTATTTTGAACTAATTTAGTATTATTTCACAGAATATCAAGGCTGTGCCAAACTAAACTTGTTATCAAAAACTTCTTTAATTTCAGCATTCCCAAAAGCACTCCCTGAAAAGTCAGGCTTGTTCAAAATTTCTATTAGTTCTTTGGTGTTCTTTAATTTTATTTTGTTTAGAGAGTATAAACAAGGAGCAGGAGTGTACTTGCAAGACACTCCTTTTAGTGTTTGGTCTCGGAAGAAAAGATGTAGAGTTGCTGGAGCATGCCTAAAGAAGGCAACAAAGATGGTGAAGGGTCTAGAGGGTAAATACTATGAGGAGCAGCTGAGGGAGCTGACGTTGCTTACCTTGCAGAAGAGAAGGCTCATAGGAGACCTTGTTACTCTCTGCAACTACCTGAAAAGAGGTGGTAACCAGGTGGAGGTTGGCATCTTCTCCCAGGCAGCTAGCGACAAGACAATGGGAAATGGCCTCAGGGTACACCAGGAGAGGTTCAGGTTGGATATCAAGAAGAATTTTTCACTGGAAGGGTGGTTAAGCATTGGAATAGACTTCCAAAGGAGGTGGAGTCACTGTCTCTGGAAGTGTTCAAAAAGTGACTGTATGTTGCACTTGATGCTATGGTTTAGTTGGTATGGCAGTATTTGGTCAAAGGTTGGTCTCAGAGGTCTTTCACAACCTTAATGATTCTATAATTCTATGATTTTCATTTTTCTACATAAGACTGTTTTGACTCAAGCTGTAGTTGACATGAGTACGATATTAAAGGAGAGGGGGGATCTGATGCTTCAGAAAATGAAATACATGTATAACTCTAAGCAGCTGGTTAGTTCTCTTAAAGTTAGTAACATTCTTAGACAATAGATAGCATTAATAAATATAAAGAATATAATTACATATTTTTAGGCTATAAAATCATACAGAAAATGACTGAAAAATCTCCAGGTTTTTTCCTGGGACAAAAGAGGGCCAAGACAATACCATCCTCAGTGCCAGTCCTGCTCTGTCAGTATAGCCTGTAAGTTGGGGTCCTGGGATCTAATATTCTGCTATGAAATATCACTTCTGCTCCCTGTGCTTCAATTAGTAAAAATCACTTATGAACATTGTCTCCTTTGAAAACAATTGACATAAATAAGTACTTTAGAGGCACAGTATGTAAGGGTAACACTATTCCACTGTATAACACAGCAAGCTGAAATCTTTGCAACAGGAATAACCATAACATGTATTTAAACACAAGCTACTTATGTGATATTTATGATAATAAAACTTCCAGAGAAATAAAAATTTAAAAAATAAATTAAAAGAAGGATTTGACAGAATTATTTTCATTATTTAAGTAGTAAATTATATTTAGTATTAAATAAATACTTTTAAAAATAAAAACCAATAAATTATGATCTTCATAATTTTTAAATAAGAGTTTCAAAACCTTTACCATTTGTCGGACATCAGTAATACTGTCTGGATTAAGGACATATAGAGCTGAACTTGTCAAAAAAGAATAAAAGACTTTTAAAAAAGAGAAAGAGTAAGAAAGGCAAAAATAAAAGTAGTAGTAGAGTCTTTTCAAGTAGAAACTTATTTTTTAGAAGAATAACTTCCAAATTAAATAATATTGCACATGCACAGACATGAACAAACTAGGACGCACCACGTGTGTATATGCAGATTGAAAAACCTTACATGATGTGCATTTATATTATACCAAACACAGTACATTATTTAGAAGTTCATTAGGTCCTTTAAAACAGTAGAAGTCAAAATTTCAACTGAAGTTAAGTTTTTAGGTAAAGTTTGTTTTGTTATGATGCTGCTAATAATGTATTTTGGGAACATCATAATAGGAAAATGTTTTGTACCTATAAAAACATACAATTCACATCTAATTGAATCCATATGAATATATTATTTTATTCATTTTTTAAGGAAAGCATATTGTATTTATTTTATCTAGAGTTTTTGGAAGAGAATAACCTGCAAAAAGGATAAGTAGAAAATCTGTCAACCTTGCTTGAAAATTCTTTGAAATTCAAGGACCACTGATTGCTCTCTATTATTGATATTTTTCCATTTATGTCAAATGTGTTCATAATACACAAAAAATTAATTGCACATTTAAATGTGTTTGAAGTTGCTCAAACAAAAACCTATTCTACACTGTTAAAAAGCTCTTCCATCAACAACATAGGTACTGACAAGGAATGGAAAATTTTATCTGTCCCACATTTTCTCACATGCTAAGTAATTTTGATACGTATTCCCATGGGATCAAAAATGGATTCAGTTTCAATCAATAAAGATAGGAGTACTAAATTCTTATTTCTTAATTTATGAATTGTCTTCTTACTGCTGCATAATGATTCCTATTTATCTCCAAAAACTGTGTTTTTAGTGAAATAAGGGGATAATATTTCATAGGGTCCTAAATGACTAGGAAATTAACAGATGATTTTTTTAACATTACTGAAAGATCACTGATTGGGGGAAGAATAATATCTTGCAAATCTGTAAGCAGGATTTTATACATACTCATTGTTTCCCAAAAGTCTAGCTCTTCCTGAAGACCCAGATATATGTTCTAGGAACTACTCAAGGAATTGTTGAACACAACTCCATATTCTATATATTTATTAAAAAAACACAGCAAAACTGGTGGTAAAAAAAATCATTATAACTGTTAAGTCAAACACACGGTTATGGTGTCCCAGATTTAGAACTGAATATGCAATCCTCACTTCTCCTGCTTTACAATCCTAGTATAAGAGCCTGCTTTTTCCGTGGGATATTAGACTTTCTTGAATCTCAGGTTCAAATAACTGCCCCAAAAATTGGACAATTAAGGCTCTCAAAGAGAAGGTTAATCATTCTTTTAAGGGAAAAAAAAATTAAAGCTCATCTCTGGCATACTGCGAATGTCTGATCTTCTTTCAGAGAAAGAATGAGGAACAAACCAATGATGGACATTCAGACTGCAAAATTTCAACCCGCCTGGTTTTATTTATTTATTTATACATTCGACAAATGTATAATAAGCAAATAAGGAAAGCTTAGTAGTGAGAATTTTTGGACAGCTTTAATACTTGGCAAGGCCACCAGTTTTGTCTATAATTCATGGTATTGTCACTCGCATGAGCAAAGCTAAGCTTCTGAAATAAATGTACATGGTACCAAGATTTTATTTTAAATTAGTTGTTAACTAAAGTGCTGTTTAAACTCTTTCTTTGCTTTAATAGAATTTTTATGAACTTTATTTATAAGATATGCATTATCCAAAAATAAGTTTATAAAGTCTACCAAACATTTCTGTAAGCTGTAATAAATCTGACTTCTGCAGATTTTTTCCTTCTATAAAGTGTCAGATGAGAAAGAACAGCTAAATTCTGAATCTTTTCTCAAGTTTCATGTTATGTTTCTGGTAAAGATAAAGAGAGCTGTATTTGTTTCACTTTGAGTTGGATCTCTTGCTGAAGATACAACTTAATTACTATTTACCTCTGACTGTAAATTGCAGGATAACAAGAGATCAATTAACTTGAGTAAAGAAAAATAAGTTCCATGTAAAAAGAATAACTTACATTGAAGTAACAGAAAAATAACTGAGCTCTCTCTGTATTTGTTCTGAGTATTGAATGTTCCTTCATTTGATCCCTGCCTAAGGACAATAAAGGTATTACCCATGCTGTCATGATACAGGCCACTGCACTTCTGTCTGCTGACTCTTTGTTTTGCCATTACCTGTCATTCATTGCAGAGTGTATGTGTATGAAGAACATTTTCATTATGTGTAGAAAGAGAATTGGTCTAGCCGCAAACTTTTGTCTAGCCAGGAGTAAATCTATTCTTATTTCCACATTCATAAATTCAATGTTAAACCACTTAAATCTTTTCTGGAGTTCTGAGAGCAAAGCTCAAATGGAAAGTTTTTTCCTCCGGTTTTCTTTACTGGCTTGTAGTGTCTTCTTCCCCCCCTACAAATGATCAGTCCCTCTGAAGAGGACATTTCTTCAGTGATTTAATTATCTCAGTAGTGGATGTCTGACCTGTGTTACATGTCTTCTTTTTATCTTAGTAACTTATCTTCTCATATTTACAGGATAAAATGAAAACTCCAGAGAGAATTCATGCATCTGGGATAGCTTTCCAAGAGAGACAGAATGGATCTCCATTATGGAGAACTCTGTTTCTTTCTGTTGAGTATAGAGGAGCCTAAAAGACTTAACTCCTGAGTAGGTTAAGATATATAATATGAATTCCACTTTTACTGCCTTATTAAAATTCATTGATACAGTTGAAGGATCAGTATATGTGTTGTTCCTAGCCAAGCACTATGCTCCTCAGTGCACTACGTCTCAGAAGTGTTCTAGGAGAGCTTTTTATTGGTATAATTTTTAAAACATCAAGAGCTGCACTCAAGTGTATTTGAGGTCTTCTCAATGAAATTTCTATATCCCATACATTTTCTGTATCAAAGCTTACCTAATTTTTTTTATTGTCCTATTATGTAACCTTATTTTCATTGTATAGTGTGTGATACATCAGTAACCGTCATACAGTACCTGACCACAAGTGAATTTTTTCTATAGATTTCAAAATAAGTAAATGTACTCCAGTTAGCATTTCCCAATAGGACTTTGCAGAAATTTCTTTATGTTAAAACTCACAGTATTGCCTGAGCTTATTTTCCCTCAGCATCCAGATCAATCATCAAAGAAGCCTGACAACCTTTCTGTCAGTTCTTTCTTTTGTACTTTATTTCTCCATTTGTTCAGACAGAAAATCTGTAGTGATTTATTCTTCATCATTTTTGGAAATAATGTGTCTTTCTGAGACAGCTGGATATCAACTACTAGGAGCAGCAATAAATGTGGAGTTACCAACCTATAGAAGTGATTCTTCTCCTTGCTCTCTAAGGAGGTTGTAGGTTAGTTTAGGTGAGAGGTGAGCAAATGTTTGTAGAATGCAATAGTTTTCTGCCTAAAAATATAGTCTCAGTGAAACCAAAACATTCTGAAAAAGGAAAGTTTTGTTTTCTTAAAAAAAATATTTGTTTTCACTCTTTTCATTTATATAATGTCAGAAAGTGTGGTTTCCACTTTATAAATGAGTTAATTTGATTCTATAACTTTGTTCCATTATGGTTTTGCTTTTATGCTACAATTTGTAATTAGGTAGTTTAACATCAGGCATGTAATTTGTGATGTTTGATGTTATCAATACTTCCTACTTAAAGTTTTCAGAATGTCCAACCAAGAAAAATTTTAAGAAGTTTGCATTTGGTCCAGTTCAGATCTTTAAGAAACACATATGCTCAAATCATACAGAAATTAAATTGTAAGGAATAAGTAGAAAAGAAATTCTGAGTATAGAATTATAAAATACAGGATAAAGGACAAATGCTCCTTAATTTGAGTTTGAAATGCATCCAACTAATAAGACAGAATTAAGGTTGTATTCTTATCTTCAGTTATTCAGTCTCTCCTTATAGTACATTCTTATGCTGCATTATTGCATTTTTTAAGGGAGTTTTATAATTTAGTATGCAGCTATAGGTACTTTCATTTAGAGATATGCCTTTAAGAATTAAGTCCATCATTATCAAATTTCTATGTGTTAAAATTCCCATGTGTCTTAAGTCATACTAAGTACTACTTTAACAATGAGCTTAATAAATACATATACACAAAGAAGTGCAATAGTAATTTAGGAATTAAGTATACATACCTAGTCCCACATGTAAATATATTTATATCTTTATATATTATAGAAATATAAATATCTTTAAGAAGCAAAAATTACTGTGGACTGAACTTACTGTGAAATTCAGTAAGTTTTGGGTTAATCTTGTAAAGAGATCAGTATTGAGAAGAGAAAGATTTCAGTTATTTTTAACTGATCTGAATGCTTCATGGAGAGTGTTTGACAAGATATCACTTCAGAAAAGAAACCTACTAAGCAAGTGAAGAAGTGCAACTGTTTTGAACTGATGGCAATCTATAGGATTTTTGCAAATATCATAGCAATCCACTGCCTTCCAGTAGCCAGTTTCATTAGCAATTGTTTCAGTAAAGTGTTAATATGTATGATGAACACCATCATGTTTCAACTACTATAATTTTTATGTATGGTATTTAGGGACCAGAAGGTCTGTGTTAAACACTGAACTCTGTTTTTTTAAACTTTATGAGATAAATTAAAATGCATCAGATGTCTAAATTAAAGGTGTTTTCATTTCACATTGAAATTTTCTCGCAGACCGTTTGCCTTTCTTTCATTATTCTTGCCTGTGTGAACATGGAAATGACTGGAAAAGATTAAGAAATCCCATACTTTGTGGTTTGTAAATGTGTCCTGCCATCTTTGAGCTTGTCTGTTTGTCCCAAACCTCTCTATGCCAGTTCAACAATCATCTCCTGCCAGATTTGGCTTTCAAAATTAACATATTTTGTATATGACATATGTTTGAAATTAGCACAAAATGCAGCCAAGAACTGGAAGTAAACAGAGAAAGAAGTTATTTTAGCAAACATTTGGGAGCCAGGAAAGACTTTGTTGGCTTAAAACATTAGGACAGGCTATTGTCTATTAAATTAAATAAATTCAATATGTAGCTGACAAGTTGTCATCACCACACTGTCTGTTTTGTCATACATGCATTATTTCTCCTCTCTTTCACATATACATTTGATATATCTGTATACTTTTGTAGCTATAGACAAAGAAAAGCATCACATACGCCTCCCATGTTAAAAGTGGTTGTAAAGTCTTGAAAATCTTACAGTACTGTCAGAGCCAAAACTTTCTGCTTCTCGTTAAGAACTGGCATATTATTCTTGTCACACATATGCACCAAGCACGCTACTATGGTCACTGGGCTCTAATCTTAGAGCTGCTGCTCGTTTGGAAACCAACCAACATTTTCTTTTGTTTGTGCAAGACCCCTGGGCATAAAGTCTTGGATGCTCCTCTTGCAACTTGGCTGCAAAAATATTATGTGCTGAGGACGTTGTCTTCTTCTGAACGACCACAGGCATTGGACCTCCTTGGGACCATAACTAGAGGAGGAATGGAGTGTTGCAGCAGGATATTGCCTCTGGATCCTGACTGCCATGAATGTGGCAGAAGAGGATAATGGCTGGTGGCACACCCAGAGCACCCAAAGCCACACTGATGGGCTGGCAACGCCTTCCAAACAGCCTGACAAAATCTTCTGATCTTCTTTGCAGTGATGGGCTTACTGCTATTAGGGCTTACAGTTCTTTGGGAAATTGGCTTATTGCCATAAACGAGTGGTTGGGTTGCTTAAATAGTCACTGTCAAAGGTAATGGCAAAAAGGAGAGTTTAACATGGGTCTGTGAAAGTGAAACTTTAATGGAGTTCAGTGGCAAGGTTCACTCTTATTACTTACTACATGGATGAAGCATACATAGGAAAATCAGATTAGAATCAACTAAGAATGATTTACATGGAGACTGGAGTTGCAAAAGGTTAAGGGTGCAAAGGATCTGGATACAAAGAGATAGGGGTACAAAAGGGTTAGCAGCACTTAATCATCGACTAATTTAATAATTATAAAGTGATTACAATGACCTAACTATGGATCCACAGTAACAACACTAATGCCTTAACCAATTCACACGCAAAGAATCACAGAAATGTATAGATCTATATCTATGTGTGTAAAGGTACCCATCAAAAATTCCCCTTCATTTCAGTGAAATACTCATATCTAATCTGCTGGTGTTTCTCAGCAGGCAGGGTTTGCTCCTTGAAGATATGAGGCATAGGGGTGGGTTCTTTCATTCAGCAATGATTTTTCAGGCATCACAAACAGAAAAGCTGGCAAGTCCAAGAGGCATCCCACTCAGGGTTCTTGTGCAGCCATGGCAGACAAGGAAAACTCAAACAGCCTCAATTAAGACCACTGTCCACAGGGTCTTGAGCTTTAGTAATATGTATGTTTCCTTCCTTACCATATTTTAAGATAGTAACCACTGGATATTTAAAAAAAAAATCTATTAACAATGGTACCATTTGACCTGAACAGTGATTTAGGTAAATGATTTACCAAGGCTGAGAAGGACAACTGCTTATCCCTTGTTCTCCACCTTGGCTGCGCAACTGATAGTCCTGTTACAGGCAGAAGTGTTCCCACCTTTACCATGCGAAAGCTTGTGGTGCAGGAAAGGGCACTTCACCTTTTAATTTGTTTGGTTGAGGCTTATCAGGAGCTACTAAAATCATAGAGCAGACCTGAGAGGAGCATGGCATGAGAGAGTGGTGGTGAAAGGTGCTGCATCCAGCTGGCAACCGGTCACCAGTGTTGTCCCCCAGGGATCAGTGCTGGGCCCAGCCCTGTATAAAATCCTTAGTAATTATCTGGATGAGGAGATCAAGTCTACCATTAACAAATTTGCAGATGACTAAGTTGAGGAGGGGATGTAGATCTGCTGGAGAGTAGGAGGGCTCTGCAGAGGGACCTGGACAGGCTGGATAGACGCGCCATATCCAACAGGATGAGGTTCAACAAGGCCAAGTGCCAAGTCCTGGACTTTGGCCTCAACAACTCCCTGCAGCGCTACAGGCTGGGCACAGAGTGGCTGGAGAGCAGCCAGGCAGAAAGGGACCTGGGAGTTTGGATTGACTGGAAGCTGAGCATGAGCCAGCAGTGTGCCCAGGTGGGCAGAATGGCAATGGCATCCTAATCTGTATCAGCAACAATCAGCAGGACTAGGGAAATGATTCTTCCTCTGTACTTGGCACTGGTGAGGCCTCACTTTGAGTATTGCGTCTGGTTCTGAGCCTTTCAGTTCAGGAAGGATACTGAGGTGCTGGAGCAGGCCAGATAAGAACAAGAAGGCTGGTGAACAGACAGCACAAATCCTATGAGAAGTGGTTGAGGGAGCTGGGGTTTTTCAGCTTGAATCAAAGGAGGCTCATCACTTTCTACACATACCCGAAATAAAGTTACAGCCAGGTGGGGGTTGGTCTCTTCTCCCAGGCAACCAGCAGAAGCACAAGAGGAATCAGGGTAGGATTAGGTTAGATATTAGGAAGGATTTCTTTACAGAGTGATTGGGCATTGGAATGGGCTGCCCAAGGAGGTGGTAGAGTCACTGTCCCTGGAAGTATTTAAGAAGAGACTGCATGTGGCACTTAGTGCAGTGGTCTAGCAGACAAGGTAATGTTAGGTCAATGGTTGGACTCAGTGATTTCAGAGGTCTTTTCTAATCTAGTTGATCCCATGATTCTGTAATCCACTCCGAGACTGCAGTCAATCCATTGTGTTCTATAGAGTGGTGGTGTGGTCACCTCTTTCCTCTGTGATAACAAAAAAGTTAATGTCATATTCCAGTTGTCATTCTAGGAAAGTTTTTTGCTTAGGTTACCTAATTGTGTGGATTTTGTTAAACATAATTGAATTGTATTACATGTGTAAGGAGGTCCTTGGAACAGTCCCTCCACCTTCTAACATACAGAGTAATATTTAATAACAAGCATGCTCCAGTGGTCCCTGACAACCTTGTACAATCTGTGATTCTGAGAAAAATTTAAGGTTATATTACTAGGCATTTCAAATTTGGTGACTCAACTAAATTAAATGGAGCCATGCTGGTTTATACAAATTGCACCCTGAACATTCTGAATTTGCCAAATTCAAATCTTTACTAGTATATTCTAACAAATTCTCTTCTTCAGTGTCCTTCCTTGTTAAATAATGATTTGGAGTATAAAATTTACAGGCCACAGGTTTGAACTGGGAATGAAGCTGTGCCAGTTTTGGTCCTGCTCTTCAAGGTATATAGATGAATCATGGTGGGGTTTCTGTTCATTTGATATTTCTTTAATTAAGGACTTGCACTTATCTACTTCATATGACATACTTTTGGCTAAATCTTTTACTCACACAGGATTAACTCATCTATGAGCTGCAGTCAGTAATAGCAGGTTTTCACACTTTGTCTGATCTGAAAGAACAAGTCAATTCATACTATAGTCACTTTGGAAACTTCATTTTATACCATGACCCCACAGTACTAGTATATTCTAGATATGAATGATACAAATTGTGTCAGAAACACAACCCAGGTCTTGCAACACAACAAAAAGACCTTAATACATTTTAGTGATGCTAAGACCACAATCTGAGCAAATATAATTTTGACTTTGTAAAATTTAAATAGCAAGTTTAGCTACAGCCATATCTTATTTTCAGAGGGTATATAGACATTATGAATTTTCCTAATGCAATACAGTGGTTCCTAATACATTATGCAAGCTCATGTTTATTTCACTTCCTGAACTCAAATGGCATGCTGAATTTTTGGCTGCAATTCATTGAACTCCTATTCCTACTTTGAAAGATTTATCTTTTCATATGGAGCCTTAATCAAGACAAATTCTACCACGCCAGTTGCCACACATTTTTTGCCATGTGCTATGTGTTTAGTTCACCCAGAGCCTACTTCAAAGAACTACAATTTGAACATTGCATCACTTCTGTCATTCTGGAATAATCTGAGGCCTGTTTTATTTTCCATTTCTTTTCCTCCCACCCCCACTAACTTATTAATACATAGGAAAGTGCATGTGCCTGTTTTATGCTCTGATTACCATCTTGCTTGCACTGTTGGTTTTGCATATACAGTAAATTCTAAGAAGATGGTCTTAGCAAAATGTGAAAAAATAGAATGTGCAGGAGATGTTTGCATAGATTCATAAGAAATAGCCAGATTTATTGGCTTCCCAATATTTCTTGTATTGAATTTATTTAAATCTGTGACTCATATATCACTTATGAAATAGTGACAAGCAGCTTATGGATCAGCCAGTCTACTATCAACAAATTGTTTTAAACTTGTTATCAAGTTGATTTTGGGGCACACCAAACAGATTCTGGCTGGACTGCACAGAGTGTATTAAATGTTGTCCAAAAGCTCTATTAAAATGTTATTCAAGAGCTGTCTGTCATTTTTGCTTTATTCAGAGTTGAACAGTGCTTGGAGTTTTTGTGTTGTTTGTTAGTGGGTTTTTGTTTGGTTGGTTTTGATTTTTTGACTTCTTGTCCTGAAACAGAAATCCCCAAAATTGAAAAAAAAAAGTACTTGGGAACTCAATTTCTGGCTTTATCATAGAAGTCTTCATTATACTGAGGATATTTTCACCCCACAGACTAGCTGTGCTACCCTGCCCATACATATGCTAGTGTCTGGGATAGAACTACTTGCTGTAGACCAACTTTGCACTCTATGGATCAAGGACTGCAATGCAGCACTAAGGTACTCCGGATTGTCCATTACACTGCAGTAAGTAAGTAATGGCCAGTCTTCGCGAATGAAGAACCGGGGAAGGTCTTTACACCTTCCAGCCTGCGCATTGGATTTTTTAGGTGAGACACAGTGTGCATGGAACTGAGTCCACCCTTTAATCCTAAGGTTCATCTGCCAGGGCCAAGCGAGCTTGGACGGTGGCAGCGAGGTCCTCAGGACGTAGATGGATTGCCTTACAGGGCTAACGAGCTCCATCTTTACAGTCTATCTGCATGCCTGTTTTTCTCAAAAAGCAATGAGTCTCTCTGATGGGATTTGAGACCAGAAAAGATCAAATACTTAATATTACACAAAACATATTTTAGCATAACAGAATCTCAGATAAAAGATTCAATGGATTTGTGTATGTGACAATGGCAGTTCTTTGCAAGGGCTGCAGGGCATGGTTGATGTGGTAGAGAGGAACTGAAAAGACGGCTGTGGGCATCTGTTTGCTTCATGGTCTGTAACAAATGAAGTCCCACTACATTCACGCAAAGAAAAATATTCATACCCCAAACCAAGTCAGGCCTACTGTATGAGTGCCAATGTCCTTCCAGTGAACATGTTAGACAGAAAGGTTTTGAGACTTTTTTCAATATCAGATGCTTCAAGAATCACTTGATATTAAAATGTGGTCTATGTTATCATGCAGATGCAGCCTATGGATAGCTGCACTGAGCCTAACTGAGCTACTACTCTTTGTGGCGCAATTCAGTCCAGTATCAGCCTTTGAAAAGGCATATCTTATCTCTAGGCATGCTAGGGAACTTTATCAGTGCAGCTTCTCTGACACACATTTACCCAGTCTGACTACCTTTGACTAGGTACATCGATAGACAAGATACAGGGAACCAGATTTACAAAAGTATCTAAGTACCTTTGGTACCAAATGGGATTTTTCAAAGCTTCCTTACAACCTCAATGGCATTAACAGTAATTAGGAACTTGTCAAACTCCCAGTAAGAGACAACCTATGTCTTAGGTCTTAGTCTGATTTTTACCTTTAAAAGTCAAGCACTTCACCTCTTTTTGTCTCAGCTAATCCTTTCACATGGGAACACAATATTTAAATGTCACAAACTCATATAGTCAGATTTAATTAATGTGTATAACAAGCTTTTTAAAGACTAAAGAGTCTCTTTTAACAGACATCATGTTGTTGTTCCTAGTCCTCAGGTAGCTGGACTTACTTCTGGCCTCTGGCAGTGCTGATTATCTACAATGTTTCTTTTTGCTATATGCAGTAACAACATTTTAACTTTATCAAATTCCCATCTAGTCTTGAAAAACTTAATTCCAAGACTATCGCAAAATTGTGATCACAGGGTTTAAATGTCCTTGGTTGTACCATTTGCTGTGAAAGTTCCATCAAAGAAGGTGTCTGAAATATAAACACAGCCATTATAGGACACTTGTTCCTGTCGTGCTCCAGGGTTTTTTACCACTCTGTTGTATGTCTTTAAATTCATTCTCTTTCCTTCTCCCACGAACCTGCCAGCATTAGATATCTTTGGGAACTTTCTGTAGCTCTGACAAAAGGGAGCAAGAGCTCAACCCATAGGAAAAAAAGCACAGCTAACACCTTCACTTTGTGGAAATATGTTCTGAAGTGGAAGTTTAACTTTTAATTGGTTCAATTTATAACATAAAATCATATTCAGTTCCTCCCTGCCTACTGCTCTGTTTCCTCAGTTGTGGCAATGTGGAAGCTACATCTGTGATCTCTCTTCTTACAGACCTTTTTCAAGTGACAGGCCAGCACTTTTCCCTAGAATCCCACTACTCATCTTCCAGCTTTTTTTGGATAAGTAGGAAAAAAGGCACTTTGAGTTTTGGGGACAGCTTGTGTAATACCTGGAAGAAAGGAATAAAGACCATATCTGGGAGACAGTTGAAAATACTTTATATAAACTAAAGAAACAGATCTAAAAACATTGATCCATTTAAGACATTCCAATTTTGAGGGTGCAAATTTAGTTCCTTTTTGAGACTCTGGTGAACTTTAGAATTCATCAGTGGTATAAGAGATAAAATACTAGCCCTTGGAGCAAACAAATAATGGGTAGAACTGTCTTCTAACTTTCTTCCTCAGCATATTTCTATCTTGATCCTTAAGTTGACTTGTCAAGTTACTTTCGCATAGCAGATATTTTGATCATCTAGCCCTGAATTCCTCTGCGATGGAGCACTAAATGATAATCAGCTGCCTGAAGGTTTTAACATTAGCTAAAAAGGGAGGGTGACCACATAGCTTTGTTACGTGGTTATTCTAGGTTTTAGTTCTTTTATCTGTTCCACATCCAAATAAACTCCTTCATCTCATTGGAAATCCTCAGAAACTGAATTCCCCGTGTCCTGCTCCTATTGTTCTCAAGGGATACTGTACGCTTTGTAGTCTCAGACAATGGCTATCAAATGTGCTGCGTCAAAATATATTGGTCTGTGATGGGGAAGATTAAAAACAGCAACCGAGAACAGCTTCAGGGTAGTTTTCAGGAAGAGCGTTTTCAAAAAAAAAAAAAAAAAAAAGAAAAGCCAAAAAACCAACCAAGTTAAGTCAAACCAAACCACGATCACTACCAAAACAGCAACATAATTCATTAATCCCCCAGACTGAGAGGATTTTTCCCAAAAGTCCCTTTCTAAAAAGTTGAAATTATTGGAATACCTCAGTGGGATGAAGGAATTCAGGGACAGGAGCTTATTCCCTAATAAGCTAAATATGAAGAGAAGGTATTTCACTAGTCAAAATTTCTACAGCTTGAAAAGGAAAATCCTAATAAAAATGAGATAAATAGTGCTTATGTGGATGTACAGGCTCTTTCTTTTATATACTAGCTACATTAACACCAGCTAGACTAGAAGCTTTTCCAGATCAAAGGCTACTAATAGAATACTCTATTCCTTTAATCAATGGTTGGGTTTTTTTTTCAAATTATCCACTGTGCACTGATATGCAAAAGAAACACATCAATTCCTAATAAAAATATATCTGATATTATCTAATGAGTGGAAACTAGAGGTCATCTTGAGAATACAATGTTTAACAGAAACCTTAAAGTACGGAACTAAATAAATATCCTTCATAGTGGTAACTTCATGATCATATTTATTTTTAATTGTTGGAATAAATGATTCCTGCTTAGATGGCTTAAACAGATATGTTAAGACTTTTCTAGGTTTATTGCTTAGTGCAAGTACTGATGTGTGAACTGAAAGACTCTGAAGTGCATGCATAATCAATAATGCATCTAGCTGCTCTCTGACAGAGTTCAATTGTCATACCTATTAGACCTAGCCTTCCAATACCTTACCTTGAAACAATTATTCAGGCATAACAGGGCAAGCTGTGCTATATTAACTTCCTTCTGGTAGTAATAGAACAGAAAGGAAATACTATTTGCAGTATAGATACTGTGCAGTCCAATGTCTCTAAGAAAATGACCCACCAAATTACTGTTATTCACTGGTAGCAATACTTCTATACTCTTCTGCATGTTTACACATCATTTACATAAGCCAAATCATTTAAAAGATTTATTGTTCCTGCTATCTTTTTTCTTTTTAGGGGCATTTACAAAATAGAGTACACAGAAAGTCTCGACATGCTCTGTGTGGCTTGCACACTTCTTCCTTGTTTTTAGGATTTTGTTCAATTTGTGTTTCATATTTAAGAAGAGAGGAGGAGCAAACTAATGTTTGCTGGCATTCCAGACCTGTATTGAAGAGATAGGATAATTTTTTGAAATCAAGAGAAAAAATCCTACCCTTTGGGTCTAGCAAAAGAGATTTACAAAGCAGTTGTTAGCTTTTGGCAACTGTATAACAAATGTGGGTCTTTGGGCTGTTATTCACCTTTTACAGGTGAAAAAATATTCTGAAAAGATGAAGTGAAGCAAATGAGAATGATAAATTAAAACATTAAGCAACAGAGTAATTCAAGAACTATGAGACTCCCTGCATATTCCAGAGTTATACAAATATAATAAATAATGGCCAGTCTTCACGAACGAAGAACCGGGGAAGGTCTTTACACCTTCCAGCCTGCACATTGGATTTTTTAGGTGAGACAAAGTGTGCGCGGAACTGAGCCCACCCTTTAATCCTAAGGTTCATCTGCCGGGGCCAAGCGAGCTTGGACGGTGGCAGTGAGGTCCTCAGGACGTAGATGGATTGCCTTACAGGGCTAACGAGCTCCATCCGCCCGGGGAGGGGCCCCGACCGGCAATCGAACCCGGGCCTCGGCGTTGACAGCGCCGCGTCCTTAACCACTAGACCACCAGGGGCTCCCTATACAAATATAGCCAAGGGCAGAATAGCACTCATGACTTTTTTTTAAATGTTGCAGTACTGTATCTTCTTCTCAGTCGATGAACAGTCAGTTGACTATGACTCTGGACTGGTTTTTTTCTAGTTAAGGACTTTCAGTGACCTTGTGTTTACACCAATTACTCACTACTTGTCCAGTCTGAAAAGTCAATATAATTTTCAGAAGATGACAGGTCCACATTCTGCTCTTTCTCCATTACACAACATTCATTTAAAGTGTACTGGGATTATTGTGCACTATCACTTTGGTAATATTTCAGTGAAAATCTGAAGGTCAATTGCCAGGTGTCTTACATCTAGCTCAGCCTTACACCTGACATGTCATAGTGCTTGTTGACATACTGATGTTTCCAACTAAAGAAATCTATATGTTAATTCTTTCATTCTGTTCCTATCTTTAGGATGGAGTCTATAAAACTTAATTTGGGATGGATTAATTCTAAATCTAGCAATAAGTAGAGGCGTACAATAGTACTGAAACCTGCTTAAATTTTTGTGCAATAAATTGTAATGATTTTAACATGGCTATGAAGATGATGTTTAGGTGGTAAGCTTCTGACTACAACACACTGAAGTTAAGTATACTATCACTGTTTTATAACAGTATATTTTAATCTATTTAAAATCTATTTGCTTTTATTTTTTTCCCTCAGTGTATTTTTATAATGACTTCTTCCTAATCAAACCAAATTTTTGATCATAATTCTTATTGTATCTACTCTAAGAAGTGCTGTGTATCTGACTCTAGCTTATGTATTTTCTCTGAATTGTTTCTTCAGCACTTCCTAAAAGGAATGCTTCTGATCCCGTATACAAAGTACTTTGGATGGCATAATCTTTGTTTTCTTACTTCTGCACATGGGGTGCACACAAGCATAAATTCATCTAAATCCTCTATGCCAATAGCTCAGATATCCATTTATCCTCCAGTATGTGTGCTGGTAGCCTTTCTTTGCTTTAAAACTGCATGTGTCAATCCTCTCCCATCTCTGATTTTGCTTTCCATCATTTCTGATTATCTCCCACCGCCTTTCAGCCTGCTAGTCAGACCAACAGCCGGGGACTTGTGCAAAGACAAAGGTTCTCATAACCAAACTATGTGTCAATTTTATTATCTTCTTCTGGAAAACATCTAGAAAACCCCATAGACTTCTTTTTTTATTCCAGAATGTTATTTTCAATGTCATTCAAACTCTTCTTGATCACAGAAACAACAGATTTATGGCCTTGACAAATGCAGTGTTGTCATTCCTGTGGGTATTTGACAAGCTGTTTTGCAGTTGTTTTCTCATCGCATAAAGCAGTTTCCCTCTTTACCTGCTTTCTAGTTATTTTTAGTGCAGTTTCACTTTTAAGACCCACAAGACTTTGTTCCCCTATATACGTTTTCTTACTTTTAATATGGAACAATTTAGTTGCATGTTTGATCAGCCTGTAAAACAAGGCTTGCTGTCATTCTAGTGAGATTTTCACAGTAAAAGGAAGAAGATTACTATTCTTGCAGTAAGTAATGGCCAGTCTTTGCGAACAAATAACCAGGGAAGGTCTTTCCACCTTCCAGCCTGCGCATTGGATTTTTTAGGTGAGACACAGTGTGCGCGGAACTGAGCCCACCCTTTAATCCTGAGGTTCATCTGCCGGGGCCAAGCGAGCTTGGACGGTGGCAGTGAGGTCCTCAGGACGTAGATGGATTGCCTTACGGGCTAACGAGCTCCATCCACCCGGGGAGGGGCCCCAACCGGGAGTTGAACCTGGGTCTCTGCAGTGACAGTGCAGTGCCTTTCCCCTAGGCCACCAGGGGCTCCCATATTCTTACAGTACTGTGCCAAATAAAACACATTAGAGTCATACAATAAATATATTAATACAGACAATGACATATTTTTTCACTTCTTCTTCCTGGGGAAAAAACCCCAACATTTCATTAACGCGCTGAAGAGTTCCAAAAATTTTGAAGTTAAATATTTACTGCTTTTTATTGGCTAATGGAAATTATTATTGTAATGAGTGCCAGATAGTATTAGTGATAATTCTTAAGAGGATCTACTGGAAAAGAGCAAGCAAATAACCTCTTAACTATGCTCTAAGGAGGTTTGCAAATCTATTCCATGCATAGCTAAAATCAGTGGATTCCTTGACTTCTATTTGACTCTCAACAAGAACCAAGTAGAAAATATATTTTTTTAAATGAAACCATTTTGCTCACTTCTTTATAGCTAAAATTTAATAGAAGTTTTCTACTGAAATAAAATGAACAAATAAACAAACAGCTCAGTAGGATAGCAAGACTACCATCCCCTTCATGATATCAACATTTTCATGGTTTTGCACCAGCATTTTCAGTTTTTATTTCTGTAAGTCCCTGGTGAAAATGACAAAAATCTCTGGAGTGCTATAAGTTATGACAACATGAATAACTACTTCCTATCTTCTGGATTAGGCATCTCTGTTACTTGAGCACAAATTCTCTGAAACTTTCTTCCAATAATAAGCTATAACGAGTCTAATCATTGTGGGAAGTCAAAGAGCTTTTTCCAGTGGCTTGTTGTTGTAATAGCTATTACAGAATACTTTATAGATTCATTCTATTTCTATGAATAAGAATTACGATCACAAGGCAACTGGAGTTAATAACCAATTTTGGTGGATATTACTAAATAGGTTCTCAATTAAGTGCCAGTTGGATACCAGTGTTGATAAAATGAAACCTTCCCATATAATGTAGTGTATGTTGCACATAGTTCAATTGAAACTGCAGAATACCTGCTGTCATGAGTCCTGCAGTGGTGCTCTTTCTTTTTCAGATAATGTACTATGCTTAACTTGACATGAAATGGATGCAGGGTTAGTACTCATTCAAAAAGAAGGTTTCTTTCCACTCTCTTCCCCTCTCCTCCCTTTACTCTTAAAAATCTGATAGCACCTACTGATTCAGCTGACTGGTTCGTCTTGCCTAGTACCCTTCTTGGATGAATATGTTTGCACGTAATTTTGATTCTAAACCCTTAGTAGTGTAATTAGTGGCTTACAATAACTCCTGTGAACAGCAAAAACATAAATCAAGCCCAAATACTTTTTTTGAGGGGACAGATAGATAAATTCTTTGAATTGGAAATTTATATTACTCTGCTGATAACATCTCAACAGCTGTCTTACATGCAGATTTGAGCTTTTATTGTGTAAATTGGGCCACAGCAAGCATAGTAAAAATCAAATATAAAAACAGGTTAACACTTGTAGCCAAGCCTGTTAAAATTAGCTAACCAAATTATATTAAATCATCCATCTGTTTGTTACATTATCCTGACAATAATAGTGGTAAAGCAAATTTACTAACTATGTTTTATAGAATGTACTGTCTATAATTTTATTTTTTAATTTCCAGGCTGTAACTTATGGTTATTTGCATTGCACTATTTTGTGTACACAGATATGCTTTCTTCACAATTACATATTTAACAATCAAGTTATTAATTTTAAAATGACTTCTAAACAGACAGAATGATGTGGTAATTACTATTTTAATCAAGATATTTAATTTCTATGTTCAGTTTATGGTAAACAAGTGTAACCTAGGAGTCCTCTTTAGTTTCTTTTGGCCCTGTCAAAGACAGGAGAAGGATTAGTTTCTTATCCAGGCTGTACACATTACTTCAAAACACAAAGATCCAGATTCACAAAGGAAGACTGTCAAAGAAATATTTGTCCTCCCATTTTCCCCCTTTATTGCTCAGTTCAAGTAGTCATAAAGTCAAGTCATCTACGTATCCCATACAACATAGGGGGAAAGTCAGATCCCTAAAGTGTACTCAATTAACATCAGTACATGGAGCACAGCTCACAGGGACAAGTAAGTTACCCAAGGTTTCTCTTATTCTTCTATTTCAGAAAGGCTGCACAACACCTATTTTCACAGGTCTAAGCTTCTCACACTATTCAGTCTGGACACAGAATGAAAACTGGAATGAATGGAAACAGAAGTGTCCCACCCTTTGCGTTCCAAAAAACGGCAGCAGCTCTGGTAGTGGTCGAAGTACTAGGAAGTTAAAAATGTCTTTTGGACCTCCTTTATCCTGAAGCAGTTCAAACTACATCTCTTGCCTCCTAGAAAGGTGCCTAACATTGTTCTGTGGCATGAGTGGAAGACACTTCTCCTGCAGAGAAGATATCTCTCCTGCAAAAGTTAAAAAACAGTGGCAATCCAATTTACAGGGAATTATAAAGGCTGAGAACATTGGGAGATCTGTTTCACTGAGATTTTTTCCATAGGAGATGATCACCCTAGATTTCTAGCACTGGCTCTCAAGATTGCTTATGCATCCTGCATTAAAGAGTCATGCAATCGGGTAAGCAAACAAAGCAAAAGAGATAAAAGCAAGCCAAACTCAAAGAGATAAAAGCCAGCCAAATCCAAAGGCTATACCTTCTTAAGCATTTATGTAAAGCTTTATAGGAAACATGAGGACTTCAAAATTTCATTTTGGTTGCACTTAAGGCACTTACATGTTTTAGTTCTGGATTCAGGACCCCATGGATGTGACTGAGCAATTTATGAAGACATACATAGACAACCCATAGAACAGGGTTTTCATAACAGAGAGTAGTGTCAAATCCCAAATGTTTCTCCTATAAACAGAAGGGGAAAAAAATTATTCATAAGAGAAAAGAAACAGGGTTTGTTGTTTTGTTTTGGGTTTCATTTGTTTGTTTGTTGTGGTTTTGGGGTTTTGTTTGGGTTTTTTGTTTGTTTGTTTTTTATTTCCTGCTATCATACCTCAACTATTTTTAATAAAGTTGACAGCAGACTCCACTGGAAGCTGGTAAATGTGACCCCCATCTACAAGAAAAGCTAGAAGAAGGATCCAGGGAACTACAGCCCTGCTAATCTGACCTCAGTACTGGGAAAAGTCATGGAAGAGATCACCCTGAGTGCCACTACATGGCAGTTGCAGGACAACTAGGAGGTCAGGCCCAGTCAAGCATGGTGAAAGGCAGGTCCTGCCAGACTACTGTGACTACTTCTGTGACCAGGTGACTTGCCTGTGGATGTTGTCTACCTGGACTTCAGTAAAGCCTCTGACACTGTCCCCCCCACATTCCCCTGGAGACACTGTCTTCTCAAGGCTTGGAGAGGTGTGCTCCTCACTGGGTAAGAAGCCTGGAGAGTGGTAAATGGAGATACATCAGGTTGGTGGCTGGTCAACAGTGGGGTTCCCCAGGGTTCAGTGTTGGGCCCAGTTACGTTATGTATTTTTATCAGTGACCTGGATGAAGGGTTGACTGAGTTTCCCTTCAGTCAATTTGCAGATGATACCAAGTTGGGTGGGAGAGTGTTGATCTGCTGGGGAGAAGGAAGTCTCTGCAGAGGGATCTGGACAGGTTTGATTGATGGGCTGAGGCGAGATTGCACCTTGAATTCTGTGTTCAGTTTTGGGCCCCTCACTCACTACAAAAAAGATGCTGAGATGCTGGGGCATGTTCAGAGAAGGGCAGCAAGGCTTATGAAGGGTCTGGAGCACAAGTCCTGTGACGAGTGGCTAAGAGAGCTGGGTTTGTGTTAGCCTGGAGAAGAGGAGCATCAGGGGAGACCTTATTGCTGTCTACAACTACCTGAAAGGAGGTTGTAGTAAGATGGGAGTTGGTCTCCTCTTACAAGAAACAAGTGATATGACAAAAGAAAATGGTGTCAAATTGTACCAGGGGAGGTTTAGATTAGATACTGGGAAGAATTTCATTGCTTGGACGATCAGGCTTTGGAACAGGTTGCCCAGTTAGTGGTAGAATCACCATCCCTGGAAGTGTTCCAGATTCATGTGGATGTGGGACTTGGAGTCATTGTTCAATGGTGAACATGGTGGTGTTAGGGTAACAGTTGGACTTGAGGATCTTAGTGGTGCTTTCCAACCTTCACTATTTTAGATTTCTATGATTCAGAGCCCCATTTTGATGTAAGTCAACGAACAAGAGTGGAAGATGGCTAGCTTGGGTGAGCAGGTAACTCCCCTTGGGACTCTACAGGAGAAGGAAATTTTATGACCTATGAAAGAATTCAGGCATTGCAGAAAGATTACAGAGCTGTAATTCATATATGCAGGGACAAGACACAAAAAGACCTAAGCTCATTTGGAGTTGAAACTGGCCAGTGTTGTGTCATACAAGAAGAAAGTCTTTTTTAGGAATGTTAATAGCAAGAGGAGGTCTAAGAAAGCCATTTGACCACTGTGTGTTGCAGATCATTAGGGAAAATGGAAGAGAGGTGTTCAGTGGGGATTTTTACCCCAGTCTTAAATAATACTGATAGACCTTGGACAGTACACTCCTCTGATTTCACTGTGAATACTGTATGTAGTTCTGGGCCCCACAATTTGAGAAGGATGTGAGGATGTCTTTGAATGCATCTGGAGGAGGAGAACAAAGCTGATGGACTGGAAGGCATGTCCTGTGAGGAATGGCTGAGGACTCTGGATTTGTCTAGTGTAGAGAAAAGGAAGCTGAAATGTGACATCATTGCTCTCTACAGCTTCCCAAGGAGGGGAAGTGGACATCAAGATGCTCACTTCTCTGTGGGATCAAGCAACTGGACAAGGGGGAATTGTTCAAAGCTGTGACAAGAGAGAGTTATTCTAGAGATTAAGAAGCAGTTCTTTGCCAAGAGAATGATCAAAACAATGAACAGGCATCTTGGAGAGCTGGTTGATACTTAAGACCTGTCAGTGTTTAAGAGATATTTAGACAATACCCTTAATATTGTGCTTTAAATTTTGTTCAGCCCTGAAGTGTCCAGGCAGTTGGACTAGATAATAGTTACTGGTCCTTTCCAAATGAACTATTTTATTCTCCTCAAGGAGCACATCTCATTTAGTGTGGGATAGATGTAAAACATGAACGTCATTAGGAGTAAACCAATTAGTCTTTTAAAAATATTTACATCTCAAAAGCACCAATATTCTCAAAGCTTACTTGAATGTGGATGCAAATACATTACAGAGAAGATGAATAGGTGAGCATTAGCTGTCCTAAGCAGGCCTTCAATTTCTTTCCATCTATCAGTTATTTCCATTGTTTAGCTCTGTACTGGGAAGTGACAGTATCCCAAGGCTGGTGTAGCAGTGTGTCAATCTGGCTCCAAAATGGAAGAATATCCTGTATAGAACTGGCTGTAGTAAGAAATATTTAAAAACCTGAAGAGACAATTACAATGAATTGATCCTCTAGCAAAATTTTCTATTCAACAAGTTGTTTAACATCCCTGTAACTTGTGCTTAATCACAAAATATTTTAGAAGGGTGGTAATTGATATTAGAATTCCAAGTGATAAAATTTTGCTACATGTCTGAACAAGTTGTTCAAATGGTGAACTCCAAATAAAAAATAACTGTGTTTTAAAAATCATACTTGAATTTAAAGAATTGCAATTATGAATTTCCCTGCCTTTGTTATCCAATAATTGGAATTCTGTGGCTTCTCCTGATAAAATGCAAGGACTTTCATTGTAAAAAAAATCTACTTTCACTCTCTTCATTGCTGTCCCAAGGTGTAAAATTGGTATATCTTTATATATACTGGAAGGTAGACAAGTAAATTTTAAAATTTTTATTGTCACCAGATAACAGGAACATAGCTACTATATCCATCCCACTTTCTCCAGTGAAGTATTTCGTTAAATATTTCAAGAAAATTACAGACAAATAGAAACTCTTTTATGTGAACACAAAAAGTGGAGCAGCTTAACATATTTTCTTTGCTGCAAATTTTTCAACTTCATTTTAAAAAATATTGAAGATTTTGGGCATAGTGGCCTGCATATATCTATTATTTTCTGTGTACAAACAGGAAGAAAGAAGAGTTCAGTATCTTTTCTATGTCTGTGTTGAAATTCTTTCATTGTACATTTTTAATTTTTATCAAAAGTGAGGATGTGGAGGGTTTAGAGAGGTGGATTTTTATTTTTCTTTTTACTGATGATTCTTATAGTGTTCATTGCATGTGAGATAACTCTCTATGCTATGCAGAAATCCACTATTTAATTTTTTTTGTGAACAGTGAATTATGAATTATGATTGAAGGACAATTTAATTCTTTTGGTAAAAAGTAGCTAAAGAACTAATTTGAATCCATGGAAAAACACAGAATTACTCCTTGTAAGACATTCCCATTTAGGCTAATGTCATAATATGAAGTTACAGCATCAAATTTACATTGGAGAAATGGAATATATGTCTGCTGATGTCTCTGTAATGGCACTGATGACAGTCTCACTTAAGTGTCATGGAAAGAGACCTGGGGGCCCTGGTTGATGGCAAGTTGAATATGAGTCAGCAGTGCCCTGGCAGCCAGGAGGGCCAACTGTGTCCTGGGAGGCATCAGGCAAAGCATCGCCAGCTGGTCGAGGGAGAGGATCGTCCCGTTCTGCTCTGCACTGGTGTGACCTCACCTTGAATATTGTGTGCAGTTTTGGCCACCAAAATGTAAGAAGGATATTAAGGTCTTAGAGAGTGTCCAAAGCAGGCCATGAAGATGGTGAAGGGTCTTGAGGGGAAGTTGTATGAGGAGCAGCTGAGGGACTTGGTGTGTTCAGCCTGGAGAAGAGGAGGCTGAAGGGACGCTTCATTGCAGTCCACAACTTCCTTGTGAGCAGGAGTTATTACCAAATAATCTGTTCTGCACATTAGAGTTATCATATATTTTATGTGTAAAATGTGTATACAGTTCTTTTAGGTATTTCTAAACTTGCACTCAGCACCATTTTCTGGCAGAATGTAAAACTACTTATGAGACAGCATTTTATTACCATTCCCTATTTCCTAGTTAGATACATATTCATTTAGTACTCTCAGGCAGTTCATGCAAACCTGGGCAGACACTGATCTATTCTCTGTGGTCACCTGTGATGGGACCAGAGGGAATGGCCTGAAATTGTGTCAGCGGAGGTTTAGGTTGGATATTAGAGAGAGGTTCTTCACCCAAAGGGTTGTTGGGCACTGAAACAGACTCCCTAGGGAAGTGGTCACAGCACCAAGCCTGACAAAGTTCAAGAGGCATTTGGATGATACTCTCAGGCACATGATGTGACTCCTGTGCAGGGCTAAGAGCTGGACTGGATGTTCCTTGGTGGTCCCCTCCAACTTAGTATAATCTGTGATTCTATGAATTGCATCAGTTCTGAGCTATGCTTTCTAATACACCTAAGTGAATTTTATTTGGAGAATGATTTATTCACCAAAAAGTGGGTTGGTTCTGAATTTTTCAGAAATCTGGTGGAAAATTATGACTGAAAAAATGACAAAATGTTTAATTTAGCATCTACATGTAAAAAGATTTTGTTCTCTTGGAGGTTAGGCTTGGGAGAAAGGTAGGCACAGGTTCCACCTTGGTCATTGGATGACCTAGCACTTCTTTCGTACTTTAGCTCCTTGCAAGTCCTCTTTATTTCCCATTCAGATTATCAAAATCTTACAAAAGTTCAGTTCTCAGGATTGTACATCTGTCAAATTAGAGATTCCTCACTTTATTTATTCCTTGTATATCTTAGTATCCAGCTATTTTTTTACAGATCAGAATAGTCACTATTCTCTATGTTGAGCTCCTAGCTGCAGATCACAATTGCTTTAGTTCCTAGACTCAATAAAGAACTTTCACAAACACAAATATAGAGCTAGACCTCTATCTTACCTGATATTTTAGAAACATTCAAAAGAAAGGAAAGTTAGAAGCAGACAGAAATCCTACATATTTGATCTAACTGGAGCTTTTGAAATGTGATATATACTGGGAGTGGTAGCCATACAGGGCAAGTTATTCTGAAAGATAGTCACCTATTATTCTGTATTATACCTCAAACTGAGGGAAACTAGAGTTGTTCAGTGTCTGTTTTGGTGAGCAGCTCACTTGCCACTTTGCCTGCTAATTATTTTAATAATACACCAATGTTTTAAATATTTTAGATTGTTTCTAGTTTAGAGAGTGAGTACAATTTAATAATTAATGAAACAATATAAGTGATAAAAGCAAGAGATATTGAAAAAACATTTCACTGCCCAAACAATAAGTTTCCTTACTGGAGAGGATCACCTCATCACTTTTGCTTTTCTTTCAAATATTTAGTGTATTCAAACAATCAGGAAGGAAATAATTGAAGTTCAGTTGAACTTACAAAGGATTACATTAGAGAAGCCTAGAAAGTACATTGGAAATATGTTGGAAATTTCCAGGAAATCATACATGTTCACTTTGAATTTACACTAATTATGAAAACATGATAGGGAATTCAAAATAAAATATCTGTGTTTGGAGAGTGAATAAGGAAAAAACATGTTATCATTTGACATGCCTATTAGCCTCATCTTTTGGGTTTGGGAAATGGCTGGCAGGGCTGCTGTCAGATATGGCAGAATTAACTCCTGGAAGTCAGAATCACAGTGTATGTGTTCATGACATTAGAGTAGAAAAACTCTTTCTGAAAATTTTAACAGTATGCCAGTGATGCCATGTCCATAACAATTTCAAATTATTTAATGATTGCAATACTTGTTCTAGATTCAAAATTCAATCAGTTTGAAATTAAAATATATTTTTTTCACCAGAATCAAAGTTAAGCCAGGCTATTGAATACTGGCAGTCTTCCAAAAAAACTTCTTATTTCCTTATATTAGCTGTCTGTAGATCATTTTATTAAATGGTAAATCAGATGATCTCTTTTGTCTTAAGTTCCCATTGATTAAAGAAGTGAGCACCACTATTTTCCAGACACCTTAGTTATGAAGATTTAAGTATGAAAATTATAGTTCTACTTTTACTGAGATAGCACAGGTGACAAAGACGAATGTCTGACTACTTTCTTAAAAGTATATATTATTAATGTAACATTGTGAGTACATTGCAGAAGACAATTAGTCTTTGGGAGAAAACAGGATTCTGCTCCCTTAGTCCTGATACTTCAGAATGCAACAGTAAAGGACATCTGGTCAAAGTGCTGTGAAAAACTGTAACCTTCCTACTTCTCCTATTTCTTGAATCAGTGTGGAAAGAAATTATCATTTTCATTTTGCAAATCGGATATAATAACTACACTTGTGCAAAAGAATGAGCTTCACAGAATTCTTCAATAATGTGGCTGTACATGAGAATATAATTATGTCTATGACAGCACATGATGCTTCAGTGATTACTTTAACAATTTTAATTACAGAAAAGTTTCCTTGAAGCTTGAAAGGAAAAAGTGTATACCACTGACTAGGAAATATGCAGCATATAAAGAACATCAAAACCAACCTGCTACTGATTTCAGTGGAACCTGTCATAATCTCAAAGTTTATCCCTGCTGACATACCAAAGTATATTTTGGCTGTATCACTCCAAGAGGTAATCCTTTATCTCTTGTTAAATTACCTTAGTCATTTTGGAATAAATGGAACAATTACAGTTTCACATAACCAGGAATCTGTCATGAACTTCCAAGCTATAGGCCAGCATTCCACAAGGTAGTTACAACATGAGGAAAAGTTATCCACACAGACCAAATATCAGAGAAAAATAGTTATTCCCTTCTGTTCAGTTCTTACTGGACTACATCAGAAGTACTACATCCAAACAGAGAAAACAGAGAAAAACTGGAGAGTCCAAAGATGGGCGACCAAGATAGTTAGGAAGCTGAAGCACAAAACATTAAAGAAGAGGCTAAGGGACTTAGTAAATGTAGATCCAAGAAGAGAAAGATAAAGGTACCAAGCTGCCGTCATCAACTAATGTAAGAAATTATGGTGAAGATGGAACCAGATCTCCAGCAGACCAAAACGCAGTGATCACAACCTACAGTGAGAGAAATTCCAGTCAAACATACAGAAAAGATCTTCACAATTGGGGTGGTTTTAATCTAGGCCTTCCCTGGTTACCAGTTTGTAACCAAGGAAGGGGCAGTGTTCCCAGTATTCCATACAATTTTTATGTAAATCGTGGTATAAATAAGAGGGGAGGAGAAGCCTTCGTTCCTCTTCTCTTCTGCCGAAGTTCGGAAACAGTGGGTCCCTGCGTTGGTCTCGCTTATCTAAGGCTGAGGCCTGCAGCATCCACTGACCTGCCACGTGGAAGCTTGGGGAGTGCTGGCTGTGTGTGTGTCATTCCTGTTTTTTCTAAGGGACGTGGTGAGATTTGTTTTACTAGTTATTTTACTAATTCTCAGGTTTGATTGCGTATATCTGCTCGGTGTCCTTTTTTTGTTCCCTTCTGTCCCTTTTTCCCCTTTCCCTATCCCTTCGTGGGGTGTTTGGATTCCCGTTTGCTGTGTACATAGCATCTTAACTGTAATATACATAAAATATATATATTTTTATATAACTAGCTTGGTTTTTGGGTTCTTCAATTTGCATAGTTTTTTTCCTTTGCCCTGGGGGAAGTAGAAAGAGGGGAAGAGAGGGGCTGTTACTGGGAGGTTGGGCATTTGGCAGGGAGCCAAGTCCGAACCATCACAACAATGAAGGCGGTAATGTGCTGGAGCAGACTGACAAGAGAACTTGTGAAATCTCAATCTTTGCATGTATTCTAACTTCTCCTGGACATGGTCTTGAGTAAGTTCATCTAAATTTAGGGTAACCCTGCTGTGAGAAGGTGATGAAACCAAATAATCACTGCAGGTCCCTGCAAATCAGAATTATTTTCTGATGCTACAATTGTATTAATTTTGATATTCAACTATAATGTATAAAATATTTTTGCTATATCAGTGGTACCACATTGATTACAGATCCTGAATTCTGCAAGCTGCATTTTATATCTTGAAAAAAAAATTTGACAATATACTGAGAAGTAGTAAAATGTTTCTAATGCTAGATAAAATAGAAATTTACCAAAAGAGGTTGAAAATGAAAGAAAAAGAATGTTGCATTTGGTGTGGTTTTTTGCTTTCTAAATTGTGAATAAGCTACACTGGGGGAGGTGTTGGATTAATGTCAAGACAAAGATGAAACAGGATGGGGTAAAGAAGAATATAATTCATTCTTTTTGCAAAAATAATCCCCTGGGTCTCTCAGTTAAACTACAATGTTGGAAAAGCATTCTTTAATAACAAAATGGGAACTGCTTTACATCATAAACACACAAACCAGAAAGACTGTTGATTTTTATTTGCTCATTTAAAAATGCATAAGGATTTTTCCCTATTATGGTGGGTGCCTGTTAAAGCAGAAGAATTTCTAAGGAATGAGATGAGGACTGAGTTCTTACTTACATCTGGGAGATATCCAAATTAACTGAACTTGCTTCAGTGAATTTATTCTGGACTTTTACTGGTATAATTAAGAAAATAATTTGATTCTTTATGTTTCTTATTAGTCAGTGAAACTTCATTTTTATTTTTTATCTAGAAGTGAGAACTTTTCAGACTAATGTCAAAAAAGTACATATCAGCTAGCATCAAAGGACTTGAACGAACAATTGGAGATGTGGTTTAGCCTCAAAGTTTTTTTCCAGACTTTACAGAAGTAATACTACTTCTCCTTCACCGTTCAAATACAAGACATGGCATTGCAGAACTGGAGTACCAGAGATCAAATCAGGCTTGCTCAGCAGTCAGATAAGTTTTTAAAGCGATAGGTGCACATATATAGACATATATGAAATCATCATAAGGTAGTTTTTTTGAGAATACAATAGCATTTTATTAAGAGTATAACATCAGAAGCCTGGGGTCTGGTTTCCACAGCAACTCTGTGGAAACACTTTAATATTATTATTAGAGTTTGAGGGATGTAGGCTATTGCTAAATGAAATATAACCTCATTTTCTACTAAAACTTTGTTCAAAAATGGCTAATAATTCATACCAGAAAGTCAGTTTCTAGAGTAAATGTATTATCCATATTTTATCCCATTCCCTGAGGGATGTCTTTTCTATTTATTCGCTCTGTATCTTCTTCTGGGTTATTCCTCAAATATTGTATGGAGAAAACTCAAAAAGAGGGTGGGTTTTGAGAATATGAATATTTTATTTTAGAGCCAAATTCTGCTGCTAGTGCTGCACATTTTCTGTCCCAGAAAAGAAAAGCTTAAAAAATTCTCAAGATACTACACCTAGAAGAAATAATTTCTCCTAATATTTTCTAATCTTTCTAGTCCGACTACCTTTTTCCTTTAGAGACTAGAGCAGCCAGGTCTTCCAAGATCTCCACAGAGTAACAGGATAGCTCACACATTGTCCTTAAAGGGAAGGAACTGCAAAAGGTGGAAGACAAGCTCTCAAAGTTGAAAAGCCTTATCCCTGCTTTACAACTTATTTTCCAAAGTTCTTAAGCAGTATTGATGCCAGGCATGAGGAGGAAAATGATGGCTGTTTTATCCCTTTCTAGATCAGGTGTTTTGAGTGGAAGGTAGCCAGGGAGACCACTAAGTGATAAAATTATAACTGTTAATCCTGACACAGCCACCATTTTACCATTATCTCACCTCAGGGAAGAACAGATCTCTGGTTTATATCCAGGAAGATCCCCACTCTTGAGATATGAATAAATTTAAACTGGCAAGGAGTCTGGTCCAGACCACAAAGCTGCAGCCAAGCTCCTTGTTCACTGAGTGCCAAACTCAGGACTTGGCCAAGGTATTTGATATTGAAATGAAAACCTGCAGAGCAAAGTGTTTTACAAAGTTACACAGATCCACACCACCGAAGTCCAGCTGCTGCTGTACTGTCCAGTGTTCCAAACAGGAAGTGGGACTGCAGGTTGAAGCCAAACTGGAACTAGCAGCCAGAAGGAAATGGAGCTAGGAAAATCATACCTTTTTCAACAATAAGAGAAGAAAAATATTGAATCTGTAAAATTATTTCCTCAAGTTAATGTTAAGTACCTTCAATACTATGAAGAAAGAAAGAAAAAGAAAACCTTGTAGGAAGTGCTCCAGATTAATTTCCTTTACTAAGTGTATCAGGAAAAATTGTAGATCTTCTAGGGAACAGAAAAAGGAACTGATTAACACACTAAACTATTCTTTTAGGAGCCTGAGGAACATAGACATTAAATGAGAAACTGTAAATGTCAAGGGGAATTATTCTGAAATGTATATCAAAATGGATATGCAGAAATACAACCCTTTGTTTTGGTTTCTATGACTCTTTATATAGCCCCTTAAAATTAATATTTCAGTTCAGTTTTCTGTAAAAATTATGGAGCACTGAAGGAGAGAACGGTTAGAATACAGTATGAAAAAAAGTTACTCAAATGGAGTTGGAACTAAAATTTTAAAACTACATTAGATTCAACCTGGTGAGCTGTTCTCCATGCCTGAACACTGAAAGAACAGGTAAAAGAAGCTTTACGAATGAGTACTGCATGTTTAACACAAATCTACCGAGTCTAGGTAAAACAAACACCAGCAAATATTCTCACAGGGAGACAAGATGATCCTGTCAAGTACAGCTAATTACTCTGATTTTGATATTCCTTATCTGTCTTGAATGGACTTAAGAAAAAATTTTGAAGAACTTGCTTACAGCAAAGTGCTGTTACTTATTAAGACTATGGTGCAGTATATGACACAGGTAAAATCACATTTTACGTATAAAAAAAGTGAAGAAGATGGTTATCACAGAATAGTTAAGCGTATGACTACATATATATATATATATATATATATGAAACAGAGAAAGAGAGGGGGAAAAGTGATCTCAGTTTGGGAGTTCCTGATCCTACAGGGCAGAATCAATATATAAATTGTGAAAAATCTCATAAACTGCAAAATTCTAGGACATTTCCAAAAGTGAGTTTTTAATTGAAATCAAAAGAAAAAATTAATTCCTAAATTAAAGTACAGGTAATAGAATATTAATGATGCCCTTAGGATTAGGGAGTTTGCTGCATACGAAGGAGTTCTGTCAATTAATGCTGGTCACTGAAAGATACCTGTCCCACACAGAGTCCTGCATTTCCAGTTCCACAATTAAAACCCAGAACTAAATAAATGGTTTTCTCTAGAAGTCTGAATAATCTGGGTTGTGTTGCTGGTCAGTGGAAATGGTCTTCTTTCTTTATGGACCTTCAAGAATTACCTGCCAAAAGACAGAGGGTTTTCTAGTTATTCTGAAGTCACCCATTAATACAGCCCACACTCAGCAAGGTAAAAAAAATAATGAAAAAAAAAAAATTGATGAACTTCAAACACAAATCACAAAACTTAAAGAACAGATGGTCAGAAATAAAAGAACATGCATGTACCTGTTATCTGAAATAACACCACGGGTTTACTCTAAATTATCTAACCACCACTCCACAGGTATTTAAGGTGATGAGACACACTTCAATAATTTTAGTGTTTGTTTCTTTTATACCTAAACACTCTGTGGAATATTCAGATTCAAATCTGCCAATATTCTTAGGCTTTCTTAATGATACCAAATCAAAAGGCAATTTAGATACCACTTGATTCCTAATGATTGACTGCCCCTACCTTCTCTGGAAATGCTAACAGCAGGTAGCTGTCATCACTTGTGTATGTGGTAATCAATGTCTGATGGCAACTATTCTTCAGCACAGCTGAATCATGACCAAGTCATTAACTGAACCTAGAAATCATTTCCTGGTCAGTATGGTAGCAGGCTAAATTCCTAAAGATTTCCTAATTCTTTTTCACCACAATGAATCTTCCACTCCATACAGATATCCTACTTAATACTCATGGTTAATCTAGTCACAAAGCTGCGACTCTTGCAAGTAGTTCATTTTTCAACAAACTCAAAACAATGAACTACTTGGTAATAACATTAAGACTGGGAAAAGCTGTTCAGGTCAACTGCATTTAATTCTTGCCTTTTGAGGGATCCTACATAGGAATGTAAAGAAGAGTTTTTTGAGTTTCTTGAAAGAAAAATCACTGAATAAGATGGGATCTTAGTTATAATTAATTTCTGAAACAGAAGATGATACTATTCACAAATATGTCACAAAAATCTCATCCATATTAGGCAGAAACACATTCTTCAGATCACGTATAGCAACACCAAGGCAAATGGAATGAATTACCCTAAATGGAAAAAATTATGTAGGACAAATTCATGGGGAAATAGACCTGAGAATGAGGTTCTAGACCCTGGCAGTGACCCAAAAATAAAATTTTATTACATTTACAATGGGATTTTATGAGAATTATATAAAATAATATTCACTTAGGGTAATTTTAAATATCTGCATAACCAAAGATATAAGAGCAGTTAAAGTTCAGTACAAATATCTTTAATAAAACAGGAACAGGAAGTAATAGTAAATGCTGGACCAACAACCTGTCAGAGCCAACAGAAGGAATAAGAGGAATTTTACCTTTTAAGATCAAGAGACATTACTTGTATCACAGTCACAGAATAGTTTGATTTAGAAGGAACCTCTAAAGGTCATCTAGTCCAACTCCCCTGTAACAAACAGGAAGGTCTTCTACTAGGTCACTTTGATCAGAGCCCTGTCTAACCTGACCTTCAGTGTTTCCAGGGATGGGGCATCCACCTCTCTGGGCAATCTGTGCTAGTATTTCACCACTCTGATGATAAAAAATTTATTTCTTATATTTAGTCTGAATCTATCCTCTTTTAGTTTAAAGCCATCAGCCCTTGTACTATTGCTATAGAACCTAATAAATAGTCTGTCCCCATCTTCTTTGTAAGCCCCTTTTAAGTAATGAAAGCAAATAAGGCCTCCCCAGAGCCTTCTCCTCTCCAGTTTGAACAATTCCAACTCCCTTAGTCCTTGCTGTGGGAGAGGTGTTCCAATCCTCTAATAATTGCCCTCCTCTGCACCCACTGGAAAATCTCATTCTTTTGCCGAGGAATCCAGATCTGGACAAAGTACTCCAGGAGAGGTCTCACAAGAGCAGAGCAGTGCGGCAGAATCACCTTCCTCGACCTCCTGGCCATGCTTCTTTTGATGCAGCCCAGGACATGACTGGCTTTCTGGGCTTCATGCACATATTGTTTAGTTGTGTCCAGCTTTTCATCCACCAGCACCCCAATTCCTTCTCATCAGGGTTGTTCTCAACCCCTTAATCCCCAGTTTAAGTAAAGAAATTCTTCTTGATATCATGGAATCACAGAAACATTTAGGTTTAATCACAGAAACATAGAATCATAGAAACATTTAGGTTTCTTAGATGATCTCTGTGACCACTGAGTGCAATTATTGACTGGTCACCACCTTGCCAACTAGATCATGGCACTAAGTCCAGTTGTTTCTGAAGCATTGCCAGGGATGGTGACTCTACCACCTCCTGAGAAGTTGTAATTGTTTTGAATCTAGGCCTTCCTTGGTGATCAGGTTATAACCAAGGAACCAAGGTCATATTCCCAGTATTCCATACGATTTTCACGTAGGCAAGAGTATAATTAAGGAGAGAGAGGAAGCTCTCGCTCTCTTTCTTCCTGCGGACCCAAGATGGAGGTAGCTCTACTGTCGCTCTGACCAGGTGAGGGAGTGAGGCCTGGCGCATCTGGTTGGCCTTGAGAGGCGGACAGTGCTGTGGTAGCTGTGTGATGTGACTCGCTTGACTTTTTATCCCTTTTTCCCTTTTCCCATTCCCTTCCCTTTTCCCTTTTGGGGAGTTCCCTTTAATTAATAGTGTATATAATTTTCTTTATGTATATATAAATCTTCCACTTTGAAATTTAATTTGGTTTGGGTTCTTTTGGTTTCTTTCAGTTGGCTGGGAGAAAGTGAAAGGGAGGGGGAAGGTTTTGTCTCCGGGGTCCAGGCACTTGGCTGGGAGCCAAGTCCAACCTGGGACATTTTTTGGAGGTTCCACCAAGATTACCAGTAGGTTGTTTTGGTAACAATTTCCAGGCAGGTGGCCAAGTTCTGCCAAACATTGCCTTTGTTTGGGAACAGTGCTGGGATTGCAGCCAAGAGGGATTTGTTTATATAAATATACCTCTTGTTTAAGAACAGTGAGGACAACATATAAATAATGGCCACTTTCTTAACTTTCAATGTGCTTTTAGCAGCTTTTTCACCTGTTTTAGGTTACTATATGTGGGACAATCCAAATCCAACAGTGTTCAATTGGCGAGACATTTGGAAAAGGTATTCTTCCTATCTTGACATTAAACGCTGGATACTAGAAATTCCCAGACTGACTGTTGCCTCTAATAATTATGTAAATTGTGTGGCAAAAATTTTGTTTATGATGAATGTGATGAACATACTATTTAAAATTGGAAGGATTGTGTTACGCTGGTTTCCTTGTTTTAGGAAAGGCCGTATTTCAAAGGGATTACCTGGAGCTTTGGAAAGGGGCTTGAAAAGGGCAGTTCCTGGTCTTCAAGGAGCATGGGAAGAGTTTGGTAAATGGATAGGGTGCTTGGCACCTCCCATTACTTGGGACTTCACGCCAGCACAGGCCTTTGATCCTAATGAGATAACCCGTCGTTTAATGGAGGGTTGTCTTACATACAAGGATCCAAATACCCAAATCTCTGCTCTATGCTGGGGCCTGGCTAGTGCTTACCGAGCCGCCGTAGACTATGTTCAGAAGGCTAAGGTTGAGTCAGGGATGCAAACTACACCACTCGGAATGGAGTCCACTAAGACCAGAGTCCAGACGCCATTTGAAGCCAACACAGCTGGGACCAAACCTGCGAACACTGGAGTTCCAATTAGGGACTTTATGAACATGGGAACTCACATGTCAACACCTACAGCCACCTCTATGACCAAGACCGGGGCCCACACCACAGATCCTGAAATCACTATCTCCCCCATAACAAAAAAGAAGATGTGGATAAGGGACGATTCAGAGTCCACAAGCCAACCCCCACGACTGAGGCGTGTAACTGAAGAAGAAGAAGAACGAACTGTGAGAGGAGTGTGGTAGTTTTAATCTAGGCCTTCCCTGGTTACCAGTTTGTAACCAAGGAAGGGGCAGTGTTCCCAGTATTCCATACAATTTTTACGTAAATCGTGGTATAAATAAGAGGGGAGAAGCGGCCTTCCTTCTTCTTCTCTTCCGCCGAAGTTCAGGAACAGCGAGTCCCTGCGTTGGTCTCGCTTATCTAAGGCTGAGGCCTGCAGCATCCACTGACCTGCTACGTGGAAGCTTGGGGAGTGCTGGCCATGTCTGCCAATCCTGCTTTCTAAGGGACGTGGTGAAATTTGTTTTACTAGTTATTTTACTAGTTCTCAGGTTTGATTGTGCATATCTATTCCGTGTCCTTTTTGTTTCCTTTTGTCCCTTTTTCCCCTTTCCCTATCCCTTCGTGGGGTGTTTGGATTCCCGTTTGCTGCATCTTAACTGTAATATACATAAAATACATATTTTTTTATATAACTATCTTGATTTTTGGGTTCTTCAATTTGCATAGTTTTTTTTCCTTTGCCCTGGGGGAAGTAGAAAGGGGGGAAGAGAGGGGCTGCTACTGGGGGGTTGGGCATTTGGCAGGGAGCCAAGTCCGAACCATCACAAGGAGCATGTCTCAAGAAATTAGGGGTGTGTCCAAAAGAGAGGGGGATGCGTCCGAAGGAAGAAGGGGCAACAGCTCAGGTGCCTGATGGAACACAGAAGCCAAGGAGGATGTTGACACCTGAATACACTCTTCTTGACTGTTCCACAGAAGAGATGGAGGACTATCTGAAATCCTCATCCCAGGGTTCGGAGGATTATTCATTACCTCCACCTGTCAGAAGCCCATCCCTGAGGCGTGTTCCATTTCTACATCCACGTGAGAGAGGCAGAGTGGAGACAGTTCCACACAGATACATCAGAAGAGAGGTGGAAATGGATAGGAGGGATGTCCATCCAGAAGCGGGAGTCATGAGAACATCTGAAGTATTACGATCATTGACCCCAGCAGAGCTCTGGGATTTAAGAAAAGATTATAGTCACCAGCCTGGTGAACGAATTCTAACCTGGCTGGTAAGGTGCTGGGACAACGGAGCTAGAAGTCACATACTGGAAGGTCATGAAGCACAGCAGTTGGGATCTCTGGCTCGAGACTGTGAGATTAAACAAGGGATTGCACGAGAGCCATATAGTCATAGTCTCTGGCTTAGGATCCTTACTGCGGTGAAAGAGAGATATCCGTTTAAAGAGTACTTAACAAGTTCTCCAAGAAAATGGACAACTGCGGAAGAAGGTATTCAATATCTATGGGAACTGGCCATGCTTGAACTTATCTTCAGTAAGCCGGACTATTATGATATCTTAGACCCTGCGCGTCTCCCATGTACCAATCCAATGTGAAGAAAAGTGATTAAAGGTGCCCCTGCACAATACATCAACTGCCTAATGTCAGCATTCCATCCAAAGTTGGATGAACCAGATGTAGAAACAATGTGTCAGTGGATACAGACTCCAGGAGAATGCTATGGGAAACTGTATCAAAGGCTTTTTTGAAGTCCATGTAGACAACATACACAGCCTTTCTGTCATCCAGTAGGCAGGTAACATGGTCTTAAAACGAGATCCAGTCAGTCAGGCAGGACCTACCTTTCCTGAACCTTTACTGGCTGTACCTGATACCCTGGTTGTCCTATTCGTGCCATGTGATGGCACTCAAGATGATCTGTTCTATGATCTGTTCATCCTGTTCTAAGATCAGGATGCAAGGCCAGTAGCTCCACAGATCCTCCTTCTGACCCTTCTTGTCACAGTGGCCAACCTTCAGCTGTTTGTAATGCCCCAGTTAGCCAGGACTGTTGATAAATGATGGAGAGTGGCTTGGTGAGCTTTTCCACCTGTTCCCTCAGTACCTTTGGGCAGATCCTATCCAAATTCACAGACTTGTGATTGTCTAAGTGCCAGGTCACTATCTACTTCCTCCTGGATTGCAGTGGGTCTATTCTGCTCCCTATCCTGTTTACCAGCTCAAGGGCCTGAGGATAACCAGTCTTTCTCTAAAGACTGAGGCAAAGAGTGCTTTAAGTACCTCAGCCTCTTCCTTGTCCTTGGTGACAGTGATCCCCCCCATGTCCAATAGAGGATAGAGATTTTCCTTGTCCCTCTTCTTACTGTTAATACACTTATAAAACCACTTATTATCTTTCACAGTGGTTGCCAGATACAGTTCAAGCTCAGCTTTTGCCTTCAAATTTTGCCCCTACATGACCTAATGACATCCTCATACTCTTCCTGATTTGCCTTCTCCTTCTTCCATATTTCATAAACTCTCTTTTTTCCCCCCTGAGCTGCAACAAAAGCTCCCTGTTCAGCCAGACTGGTCTTATTCCCCACTGGTTGTCTGTCATCAGCTAGGGACAGCCTGTTCCTGCACCTTTAAAATTTCCTTCTCAAAGTGTGTCTAGCTTTCCTGGACCCCTTTGTTTTTAAGGACTGTTTCCCAAGGGACTGTCTGAACCAATGTCCTGAACAGGTTGAAGTCTGCCCCCTGGGAGTCCAAGGCAGAAGTTTTGCTGACCTCCTTCCCTTCTTCACAGGTATTGAAAACTATCATTTTGTGGTCACCATGCCCAAGAAGGCTCCAACCACTCCATCTTCCACCAGTCCTTCTCTGTTCCTAAACAGCAGGTCCAGGAGGACATCACCCCAGCTTGCTTACCAGCAGTGTCAGGAAATTATCTTCCTCAATCTCTGACAGGTTTGGGGAAGACGCAATCAGCTCTGCTAGCATACACCAGTTTGTCTCCTTTGTCACGCAACTGTTAGCTCTTTTAGAGACCTCAGTGAAAATCAAAATTTTTCAAAAGATATGGCAGTATGGTTGATAATAGAAAAACAAGAAATTTTGTATTCTGTAATTCCCTTCAAGTACTTTTTAAAAGACTGGAGGGAGAAACACTTTAGAAAAGAATGTGGGGGATGGTACTTAAATAATAAAAATAAAAATAGAAAAAAAAAGGAAAATAAAATTAATTTTTCAAAAGGGATTTCGTGGCTTTTGGCACTACTAATAATTTGTATGGAAAGATAATGTTTTCCTATGTGTTTAATCCTATGCCAAGGCAGCTGCTGGTGCAGTAGCTATCTGCAACAAATTAGAGGGCAGTTAAAGTGAGATTTTCCACAATCAAGAACAAAGCGGGACCAGTTAGCATGAGGACAGCTTGTTCTTGTTGCTAATGTGTTTAAAATCTTGCTGCACATAATTTGAAACAGCTTTTTAGCGTGGATGCCGGCTCTGGTTTCCGAGGTCTAGTGCTAAATGAAAACCACATGGAGAGAGTTGAATGAGAAAGTGACAAATTATACACTGACATCTCCTGCTCTGGCTATGGAGAAGGGCTTTTTTTTTTTCATCTTTTTTATTGATTTAAGAGTTAATTTCCCTCAATATTAAAATATTTAATGGATGACAGCTGGCTGAAAACTGAAGCTTGCAGCCAGCCAGTTGCTGAAGGAGAGCTCTCAATAACTATGGTGGCAGATATAATACACTTACAAATTATTTAAAGATGTATTAGCTTTACTATTAAGGAAGTAGATGTAAAGAAGATTCAGTGCCTTTTACTTGGTGACCTGAATTCAAGAGCTCTATTTATTATAACTTCTTATTTCACCATAAGGTGAAACATACTGGTTGATCTCCCTGGAATACAAACAGCTTATCAGGTGTCAAACTGAAACTGTCATTTGAAAATCCAATTGCATTTTGAACATTTTACCTAGAGAAAAGAATACATAAAATCATATTTGTCTTGCTTTTTCTTGATGTCTCATAGGCATTATGTGGTATGTGATAAATGTTCCTAGAGAGGTGAGAAATCTAAATTTATGAAGGTCAAAGAAAAAATACCACTGTTTTCAGCTAGATCTAGAGCTCACCAGACTATAATGGAAACAATAGCTATATAATGTAAAGATAAAGTAAAAAATAAATAGCATTAAAATAATTACAATACGGTTATGGAAACCAGAGTATATTGAAAAAATGTCCTGAACCTTTGGCCTCAGTGAAAAGGCACCATTTTAATGTTAATTGTTTTTCAATGTGATCATATAGTGGAACTTATGTGGTACCTGTGTGTTTGGTAGATTTGAGAGGGAAATACTACTGTAGCGTATTATCGTTACTTGTGCTTTCTGAAATAAAAAAGGTGTGAACATGAACATAATTTTTATTAAAAAATAACTGACCTTTTTCTAAAATTGTCTGTAGTTTGGCTTATATTTTAGAGAGATACATAGAAAAATGCAAGGATTCTTTTTAAGTTTAAAAGGCCCCAAATCAGATGGGCCTTGTTGCCAAGAAATCAACTAAAAATAAAAGAGACCAATGCTAACACTATCAGATTTAGCTATCCACCTCTACAAAGAAGCCTTGGTGTCATTCTAGTTTTATAAACAGAAGACACATTGAAATTGTCAGCCTGTTCTTAGATGCATGAATGAAACACTGATCAATTTTTCTTCACTGTTGAGTAAGATATGGTCTGCCAACTGCGTTGTGAAGCAAGCCTAAACTGTAGCAAAACCAGATGGTAACTACTGGCCCAATATGACCTGATTCTATACTACTTCTATCTTCTTGAATCAAAAATTAGCACTAGAATATGGATGCACAAAAGGGAGCTTTGAAGAAAGAGGTGGCAGGTAAGTAAGTAAAAACAAATAAAGGAATAATGAATAACCAAAGCAAAAGTTATAGGTCAGAAATTAATGAAAGAAACAGAAGGTAAAGCCAGACAATTAATGGGGGGTGGGGGCGGGGGGAAAGATCGGGACATGAAAAAAAACATGTGAGACTAAAAACCAAACAGTAATGTATCGATTGAAACTGAATATTTGCCTTGTGAGCTTAGAGGATAAAATAAAATACTAAATACAGAATCCAAGAGCTTTACCAAACCCTTTGCAAGTCAAATCCAAATTTCAAGTCAAAGACAGATTGAAAGCTTTTGCTTTGGGAAGATATGTGAAGAGGATATAGTAGACTGTGTATTAGATTACTCACATAAGCACTGCAATTCTTTATAACAAGCAAGGTTACTACGTTGGCAGCAAAGTTTAAGCTCTTGAAAGAGGCAGTTTTCAATGTAATCTTGACAATTTTGATGTTGTGACCTCCATCTGTATTTATAAGCTTTCCTCTGAGAACCCGCTTTTTAAATTATATGTCTTTATATTCAAATCTTCTCTTATAGATGTAATTTTTGCATGTATTTAAAGGACAGTCATATTTCTGTACATTTAAATGTATGCCCTGTAAGGAATTAGTTTTTCAAGCATTATTTCCTTTTAGTATGGTCATACATCCATTTGTTAAAGACTCTATCATATTGTTATTATAAAGGACACATGGACTCTTTCCCCCCTTCTTACCTATTTCTTAAGCTTTTCATACTTAGAATCAAACCCTTTAACCCAAGATCTCAATGCTGAGATGAGTGTGGTCATGCTTGTGCAATATATTGTTCCATTCTCTCTAAATATGATTTGTGAAAACAAAGAAAAGAAGGAGAAAAAAAATAGAGTAAATATCCTGTTGTAACACCTGTATAACCAAAAGCAGAGTTTAATTGTAATTTACTGCCCTTTTTCTTGGTATTTGCGTTGGTTGAAAGTTGTCTGCACTTAAAGAGAGGCTGTATAATGAAAGCTGAAAACTATATTAAATATTACTTCATAATATCAGAGGACACAAGAAAAAACCTTGTTAATAATGTTGTATTTGCATTGATGTTAGAAAAAACAGTAAGTTCAATACAAAAATTGTTTTTAATATTGACATTTAATTTTATGGCCGTTGATGTAGGACAAAGCTTGCTGAGAGTATATTTTCAACAAAATCTGGTATAGTGCAAACTTGGATGAAAGTTGAACATACGTACAGGGCTGTGGAAGTCAATAGGCCTAAGAAATTAATAAATAATTATGAACCAAGAAATACTTTGGGGAGTGATATTACAGTGACAGGCAGTCCCTATCTTATAACAGTATAAATTTGTTCTTGCAGAGTTTTAGAGAAAGGGGCCAAAGCATCAGTTGCTATAAATTGAAAGAATTACACGGGCTTCCAGGCAACTCTATCTATCAATTCATGTCAGTGGAGAATTTAGGTCTGGTGTACACAAAAGACTACAGAAGCAGCCCTCTCACTCAAAATGATTCAGAAACTCCAAAATATTTTAATTTTGTCCTACTAGAAATAAGATCTAGTTCCACTTACCTCAGAGAATCAGGCCTACACTATTCTTTTGTGAGCAGTTAGTTGGATCAGACTGCAGTACTTCCATAAATATGTAACCTGGACATTAAAATTGTAGGCATATCAGGTTATTGGAATTACTGAAAGGACTATTTCAGTTTAACAGGGATTGTTGTCATGCTTACTTTTTCTCTTTTGCTGTTTAAGTTCATAGAAGCAAATAAACCCAAGCTCAAACTCTGAAATGAGATAAATGCCATAAAACAATAAGATACATTTTTGCCAAATATGTACTTGATCCTTTTCCTTTGAAGTTGATATCATTACACAGTGGATAAAACTGTTCTATTGTAGTTTAGACCTTATTTTCTAGACTATCAGTTTAAGACATATAAATAAGATTATAAAACTTGTTACTTATGTAAAATAGAAATAAATTATAGACAGATTTCTTCCATTTCCAGGTAAAGCTTGCTTTCTTTCTTTAATGTCAATTGCAGAGCTAGACGCTGTCATGAACAGGTTTTATTCTACAAGAATATTTGCATGAATGACTCACTAGAAAAGACAGATATGCAAAATCTTGTTATTCCAACTCTGACAACTTCATTAACATCAAATTCCTGCCAAAATAATGCTCAGTCTCTTCAAAATGTGGATAGATATTCCTTTTCCAGACTAATTTAGAGGGCTTACACCACTAGATACTCAAAAAATATTTCCGTTTTGATTACCAAAGTTTACAACATTTTTGATGATATGCCTCACAAGCTGTTCACAAATCTGTTTCTCTATGGCTTTTGCTACATGGATTAATGGAGTAGGCTGAGTTCCCTCATATATAGTGAAGTGTTTCTACCATAGAAATAATATCAAGTCAGTCTGGAGTACTTAAAACACTAGGAAAAAATCACAGAAGAAATCTCTATTTCCAAATATTTTAGGGCCAGACTGAGAAAAGAAGATGTAAAGTTTTGAAATGCTCGTTTAGCAAGACAAAAAGAAGACAGAACTTGAAGTGCAGATGCAGTTCCAAAGATAGCAACAGGACTGTTCAAGTGCTGAACCTAAATCTGGTTATCTTGCTGAATCCATGCTTGAATATAGATGGGAGATCTGCTTCAAGAGAATTTTCATTAAAGGAAAAACTTTACCGTATTCCTTTCTGTTAGTGTCTTATTGTTCAGTAACTTCCAAGTCAGTGAAGGAACCTCCCTCTATTTCTGCCTACTGCTCAACTGGTACATTACTGTTTGCTGTGTCCCTTTGAGAAGCTTCAGTTTTCTCTTTTGGTTTAATAACACCTATTTTATGCATTTAAAAATATGCCCCTTGAGAGTAATCTCATGAATAGCTTACAAAGAGCAGAGTGAAGAAAGAGACACATATGAGTTTAATTAGTGATTTAAAGCATAGTAATAAACTGTTGAAAAAGTACGGGTTAGCTGATCTCTAAAGCTACTGTTCTTTGAAATTAGCAGTACAGTTGTTACTGTGAACCTTTTGCTGTAAAGGGAGGGCCGGTGCCTATGAGAGTTTCAGGAAACAAGTGCCAGGGCACTGCAGAATGCCATACAGTGTTGTTCCCAGTATTTTCAGACAAGAAAGCTAAACTAAATTCCCTACTTCTCTAAACCCTCTTACCACTCTTTAGGTTAAAGATATCACCTAATCAGCTGAGGATATTCTCCCTATAGGTTTATAGCATGATAATATTGTACATTTCTTGGAAAAACTGTTAAGTCAAATAGATGTAGCTCATTGGGTGCCTCTAAAACGTTTGCTATGTGCTCTCTTCTAAAAATAATACAAATATACCAATTTTTTTTTGCCTGAATATGACTGACAAGTGACCTTACTGAAGCACTGCTGGGTACATACTTACAATATGGACAGCAGAACTGGTATTCCCATTTTATGTGCAACATTTTCCAAGTTTAATAATGAGGAAGAATAAGTACAGTATTTCTGATGGTAAGAAACTCTTTCCCCCCAACCCCCACTCCCCACTCACTTGGCACAATTGGAATTTTTGTGGGTGGGGAAAAAAGAGACTCTTAAAATAACAGCTTTTTAAATTTTTGACATGTCCAACAAAAGGAAAGGTAAAGATTCCATTTTATGTTACTGCCTGCTGCTTAACTAGAGTCATAAGGTCACTCTATAACACATTTCTTTTGTGTTCACCTAAGCAGTGATGAAAAAGGGAAAACTGCCAATTCTCTAACTAGGTATTAGGCTTTCTCTTCCCTTCTGTCCCACGTTTGCTCCCACCCTCCCAACTGTAAACCCATAGACTAGATTTTCAGCACCACTGCTCTGAAAAGAGTACTTAGAAACATTCTTGACCCTATAAAGAGATTTTTCTGCATTGTCTCATGTGTTCTTTATCCAAACATGATATTGCTGTATTCTAAGACAGACTTCATAAAATACTGAGGACTAAAATGTCACCGTAAAACATATAGCATATTAGTTCTTCTAAATATGATAACACTTTTTTGCATATTACACCAATTTACACAGTATGCACAACTTACATACTGTGCTTTTGAGATATTATCAATATTATACATGTTTTCATTTTCGTTTGTCCTCATGGTAAAATAAGTTAAATAAGAAATCTGAACCAGAATGTAAAATTTTGGAAGCATTTGAAATTTATTTACTCCACCCTTTTAGATTTCTATCATCTCATTTATTTATCGTGATTATAAAAGCATTTTTATTAAATTCAATAATTCATAAATTATTAATAAAATCAGGAAAAGTGTGTTTTACTGTTTTTTATGCAAAATCCACTCTAAAAGACTTTGGTTCTTTTAGAAAATAAAGTATCACCTACACATTGTGAACAATCTATCTTACACTTTCTGTAAATAACATTTTGTATCAATGAGTAAGGTGACATTACAAACAGTGATATAACATAACTCTGCCCAAGTGATATCTTTTTTCAAAGAGATATAATTGAACATAATATCTGTTCTAATCAGTCATTTTGCAGTTATGATATTGGATATGGCTAATAGGGTACTATCATCTGAGAAACACAATAAAAATTCTGTATTAAGAACAGTTCCAAACCATAAAAGCAGACTTTCCAACACCTGATTGCTGTGATGTTCTAGTGTATTCTTCAGCTGAGAATTATATAGGTCACAAGTATATAGCTAAACATTTCCTCATATGAAGGGTCTTGCATCCTAAACAAGCTGATAGAGTTTGAATGGGATCCTAGAGGTAAAGAAAATCCCCAAAAAAACCCAAGAAGATTTCACATCAAACTTTAGATAACCAAGACAAATTAGGAGAACCTGTCAGAGCCAAATGCATAGTCTTCATGAAGAAAATATGACTGATACCTTTCAACCATTATGATAGCTCTGAGAAATCTCTCAAGTACTTCCCCTGTATGTTGTCCCACTTCTGGTGCTCTTCTCGTGCCGATCCTTGATGAAAATCACCTGCATGTTCTTCAAAAGGCAAGCTGAAGAAAGACAACCATTTCAGCACAGAGTCAAGATGTTGTTCAGAGATCAGTATGAAAATCAGTCAATGCATCCTCCTGCATATTACTGCACAGTAAATTAGGTTTGTTTCTATGCTGAATGTTCTTACTTTATGGAAAATCACATGCTTTCAATTGTTTTAAGTCCCTAACAGACGACAATAGCTACAAGGATGAAAATGGCTCAGCTCAACCCATGAAAAAGAATTTTTTTTCCTTAATGAAGAGACAAGTTTTTTGGACTCCTTTAGAAGACATGCAGTTGCCTGTCCTTTTCTATAAGGTAAAGCTTTCCTGCCTATGGTGAAATGGCAAACGTCTGTCTTATTCTTTTCATATCTTTAATGTTCCTGTCCAGTTTTCAGTGGGTGCTTTTTCTATGTCAAATGTTACCAAAGTAGCATACACAGATAATTTACAAAAGACACAGCTAGAGACAGAGTCATTGTACAGATATAATTAACAGGTAAAGAGCTAACAACTTGCTATTGCGAACAAACATGTTTAGATACACTTTGTTCTCATGTCTCTTCTTATTAGAGTTATTACAATTTGAAAAAAAATATAACCTAATTAGAAGAAGAGAAATCCTCAAATCCTTCCATTAAAAAGAGTTTGCCTCTAAAAGCAAGATTTGCTTGACAATTTAACCAAGCCCTTTCATTCAGGATAGTCAAAGTTTTCCAATGTAATTCTGCAGCATCCTGAATTAACTTCTACATTTTTTATTTTAAATTAACATTACAGTGCTGTTCAGCACCAGCAGGGTTTGAAGTTGCAACACCATCTGTGGCAGTTGCATTTTCTCATGGATGAAGTTAAAGAATCACAATATATTCTCAGTATTCACACTTGTTTCTCAGTCACTTAAAAAGGTTGCGGCTGCACTGAAAATTAATTCTTCGTTACAGACTAGGAAGACAACTGAACTACTTGCAAAATTAATCAAAGCATGGTCAGAACTCCCTGATATTGGTAAATGTGAAAGCCCTTACATGTAGCCAGAGCTTTGTCTGATGTTTAATGAGAACACTTCACAGAAAGAGATCTAGCCCTACTAGTATTACTCTACTCGACTTTAGTGATGAAAAACAGGGCAAATAAGGTTGTCTGAGACAAAATAGGTGAAAAGTCGGATGAAATGAGATGTATCTAGAACTGTTCTTCCTAATATCTTGATTACAAATCTGAGAGCTGGATCTTGTTAATGTCTTCACTGATTTCAGTGCATTAGGATCAGCCTTCCCTTTAACAAGGTATCAGATTTGCACACTAAAAGCATTCTGTAGGGCATTTTGCCCTGTGGAAGTATTGTCCAAAAACCAGAAAAGAAGACAGTGCAATCTGATGCTAATTGGATGCATACAGTGTGCTGGAATGAGGAATTTTTTTTAAACACCTGTCCTGATAGGCATCATCACTACTGAAAGAGGGCTACGGAAATTAGTCTTGGAAAGGATTGGTTCCATATTCTTTTAGAATGTACTCTGCTAGACTCTCTTCCCATTCTTTCAGAAAAGATGGTTCTCAGAGTTCTCATGGTTCACAGAGTGCTTGCAAGGGACACTTGTGAAGTACTGTTTCAGTGTGAGAAGAGAACTGCTTTTCACTGAGTAGATACTGTCTTCTTCAGGTAGTTCAGTCTAGCAAAAATATACTATATGTTTCTGTTGCTCATAACTTGTGCACTGTCTTTTTATAATTTTCTTTTTCCCACACAGCCTGGAATACTTGGCCTGTACATGCACTTTACAGATTTTCAAAGAGCAAAAACTGGAAGTTCAAGCTGGCAATTGGTAAAGGCTACTTATAGGTACCTACTTATTTCCCTATTTTAACAGATGCTGAGTGGAGTGTTTACACAGAATGTTTAAAATGTGTACAACCACTCAAACCCTGCCCAAGAAAACATTTAATGCTTTTGAAGAATATTTCACCCCAGTAAAGTAATAATGAATGCAAACATATTGATCCCATGAATAGTCTATCTCAGATGGCCCTTGCAACACTGGCTTCATTGTCATTGTAATTAAGACTACAGAAGAGGATTCAGGATAAGCAACATATTGGTTTTTTTACTAATGGCTTGATAAAGTTTTGGCCACTGTGTGATCTGTAAGTAAGTCAGAGATGGAAAATTACACCTTGTATTAAAAAATCATTGCTGATGGTTAAGACCGAAGCATTTACAAAATAACAGTAAACCAGGAGACCCAGAGCATTCAGGTTTTTTCTCACTCATCTACATGACTGTTACTTGTATGACTGTGAACATTCATTTGTAAGTGCTCCTTCATTAAACTCAGTGTAACCTTGTCCAGAGAGGCCGTAATAGATGGCATATAAAGCTGTAGGAGCCATAAGTTGTTTGAACCCCCCATTGTGCACCAGAGTGCGTCACAAGTATAACCACAAAACCACACTGTTGTTACAGTAACTGCTGTGATAATATTTTGAGAGGTGGAATGATTGTGCTGCTATTTTTGCTACTTGCTCCAAGGTCTCCCTCAATGATAATGGTTTGATTTTGCTTGGTTTGGCTGGTGTGGCTGTTAGAGTCATGCTGGTAAAGTCAATTTGGCTCTGTGAGACATCCAAATCCTAAGTCTCTAATCTCCTCTGGTTCTAGTAATGCTACCAGCATTCAGGACTCATTTACCACTAAAAAAACAATAAACACACAGAAGCACCTTAATAATTTTTTACTCGTTATCTAATTAATGTGTTCTCCTTGAGAAACAGTAACATAACTAAAATATTTTTAGTAAATTTTCCTCCCAGACCAATCCAAATCATAAAATATTAGCTTGTCTTAAATATAATTTTGGAAATCATTTATATTAAACTAGATATTGTGTTCATCATTTCAATTTAAGTTACTTATTCAAACAGATTTATGGAGCATTAGCTAATATCTACACACAATATCTCTCAAAAACTTTTTTATCTTTACTAAACACACTATAAACATAACTCTTAGGGGTATCTGAAAGTTTTTCTGCTCAACAAACTTCCCCACTAGAAAGTGGAAGCAGACAAAAATATATTTTATAGGTAATTTTATTTAGTATGATCTAACAGAAAAAGCAATGGACTCTGTGTCTTCCCCTTGACTTCCTTGGTACACTTGCCTTTATTTGTTTTTCACTTGCCTCTTGATTTCTGCTTCTGTGAAATGGAGGGCATAATAATTCTTTATATAAAACACTCTGAGATCTAAAGATAACAAAATGTTAAATCATTTTTAAAAAGTATTATTTTTACAAGGAATGCAGGAAAAAGGGTATTACACTACTAATAATACCCACTGTTATCAGCACTACTGTGCTTAGTCTGTCATGCATACACTGAGGTACAGATCATATTGTGTAAAAAGAGGATGAGAGAAAGGAATAGTATAATTTTCATGCTACACCTAGAGCTACAGTTTCAAGATAATATTCAGGGCAAAGTCTACTTCATAGTCTGCAAAAAAACCACCACAACAGCAACCAGAATCTTCTCCTAAAACACACAGAAGGGTGATAGCGCCCTCTGATCATGGCAAACCAAGTCTCATGATTAGACCAGTGGCCCCAGAGGCTGACAGTCTCTCCTTTGAGCCTCAGGGGCTGTATTTACATTTTATAATCTAGAAAGCTGCAATCTGACTCAATGATTGTGACCATTCTGTCACCTTAAGTTTGCACTGTATGCAAACTCTGAAGGTACTGAAGCTCAGAACTCAATTTAGGAAGTCAACTGACAGAGGACATGGCACATCAGTTGGATAGGGGAAGCTTTGAGTCTTGGCCATTTCTCCCAGGGTTCTTGAAAACACATTGGGTTCTGATCATTGTAAAGTGGAAAGATTTTCTATGTAGTTCATCAGATGGTGACAGTACTTATCAGTGGTTTTTGAAATCAGAACAGATGGAGATAGTTTGCATGTCACTACTGCCTTCTGAAACCAGGCTATGTCTAATCCTTCCAAAAATAACTGTAACTCTCTAAAAGCATGTTCATATGAAAAAATACTTAGGTTTTTCACTCTGCACTTGAAGCAGTTTAATATTCATTATCCATTACAAATAAAGTACAAAAAGTCAACCAGCAGAAACTCTGGATTTTTGTACTATGGGAATATTCAAGACTAAAAAAATAATTTTCTTCAGAGATATACTAACAAAAGAACTCAGAGAAATGAAGCTAATTTTGTTTTATTTTCCCCAAGGGCAGTAGAGAGGGCAGTCTGTCAACTCCCCCTGATCCCTTGAGCTGCCACATTATGAAAGAACCCCATGAGTTTTATCTGGGGAGCAAGAAAGTAGCGTTTGCCAAGGTGCAAGAGAGATCCCTCTTTTCTCTACATGCTTCTTCCCCATTCATCATGGAGCAGGCACCTTCCAAACTGGATACGGATAAGGTAAACTCCACAACTGCCTTGACAGTCCTGCAAGGTTCAAGGCTTACAGGGCACCCTTGATTCCAGGGGCCTAGACAACTTGAGGGTGTTGTCTTAATTCTGTGACAAAATAAGATAAAAGAAAAATTAGCTGAAAGGGTAGGCTCAGGTAATTGTAGTGAATGGAGCACCATTAGGTAACACATGAGAGCTATTGCCCAGGGCTCAATTTTAGGGCCAGTTCTCTTCAGTGTTTTTGTCAAACTCCTATGTGGACATAGGAGTCAAGCGCACATGAAGTAAGTTTGCAGATGATACTGCGTTAAATGGAACCATTCATTCTAGAGAGGCCTTACAGAGAAATCTTGATAGATTGAAACACTGCATGTAAGATGATGTAAGGACTAGCAGGCAAGACTTATGAGCAGTGGCTGAGGATACTAGGTTTGTTCAGCTAAGGGAAGATGAGGAGTGATCTCATTGCCATTTACAACTTCCTTACATGAGGAATTGGAGTGGGATATGCTGCTCTCCTCCCTGTTATCCAGTGATAGGATAGAAGCGAATCTAAACACCTGCCTACCAATGGCAAATGGAAATGAATTTCTTGTTTTGTTTTTCTTGCCTAGTTAGCATTTGTTTTGCCTTGTTTGCAGCCTTTGCTTTACTTGCTAAACCATCTTTATCACAGTCCATAAGTTTTCTCACTCTTACTCTTCTGGTTCTCTTCCCTGTACTGTGAGTGAGTCAGTGGCTGAGTAGGCCCCAGCTGACAGCTATGGTCAAACTATAACAGTTGCTTTTGGCACCCAATGTAAAGCCTCTTTGTCATGCCTAACAGCTGGTTGGGAAGACAAATGCTATGTTTCCAAATGTCCCCCTCTTTTTTCTTCTTCTGCCAGCTCTATATGCTGAGCCTGATGCCATATGATCTGGGATATCGCTTGACTCAGGGTCACGATTTAAGTCGGCTGGAAATTAAGCACTGAGCAGACATTCACTCGACCACCCTTTCACCATGGTAGAATGGTGAAGAGAATCAAAGTAAAACTTACAGGTTGAGGTAAGAACAGTTTAGTAATCAAAACCAAAGTAAAATACAGTAATAATGGTAAATGACACTAATAATGATAATAGAAAGGGAAAGGAAAAAAATGTCAAACAAGTGATGTGCAATAAAATTACTCATCACTTGCTGACTGATGCCAGACCCCTTCTCAAACCCAGACTGGCCCCGCTTCTGGGTAACTCCCCTAGTTTGTATACTGGGCATGATGTTCTATGGTGTGGAATGACCCTTTGGTCATTTAGGGTTACCTGTCCCAGCTATGCTACCTCCCAGTTTTCTTTTGTGTACCTCCTCTTTGGCAGAGTATGAGATAAGAAAAAAGAAGAAGTCCTTGACTTTGATAAATGTAACTTTGCAAAGATCGAAACATAAGGGTGTTACCAGCATCATTTTCATTCCAAATCCAAAACACGTACCCATAGCAGCTACTGCGAAGACACTATCCCAGCCCAAATCATCACATTCTCATTTTAATTTTAGGATATATGCTACTGAATTAAGAATATCAGAGGAACTTCAGGTTTGATATTAAGATCAGTTTATTCGCTGAGAGGCCCTGGAACAGTGTCCTCAGGGAAATGGTTATGACCCCAAGCCTGCGGGAGTCCAAGAAGCTCTTGGATAACGCTTACACACTGTTTAATATTTACATTGCTATGTTTGATGCCACGAATTAACTCAATTCACATGATTTTCTTCCAGCTCAGGGTAATGCACTCTGTGTGATGCAGTAGGAGAAATCGTATCAGTTGGTAGAATATAAGCTGAGGTTCCAGAAAGATCTTGCCCTGTTAGTGCATTTCAATTGGAGAAACATTCACTTAAAATGTTTTGTATTGATAAACCCACACATTTGTTGGTACTGCAAGCCACTGGAATTTCCCCAGCAACACAACAAACTATATCTACTTTAAGTCTTTCACTCCAATGCTTCCAAGTGTAAGTAGTTTTTTGTACTAGTATCCTCACAGGAATATAGATATGCATATAAACATGTGCATGTATTAATTATATTAAACTAGAGATTTATCCTCTCTAGAGAAACATCAGTTTATTCATATCCTCATATGAGAAAAGATATTCAGGGATAACCAAGTAGCAGTTATAGGTGAAGGGTTAGCATGACTTTGTGCTTCACACTTGCTCCAAGAAAAGAGATCTTATGTGCCGACATGCTTTTTCTCCATTTCTGATGTAGCTGCTCTGTTTATCTGCATAATCTGGAGCTGTCTTTACTTCTTTTTTTCTAATTCTGTTTGTAGCCCTTGTCATTGAACTCCTTCATTGACACTTACAGATTTCAAGTAATGTCTCTGAACTGTACGAGTCCCAAATGTAAATAAAAACATAGTTCATTTATTTTCTATGAGGGACATTGAAACCAATGACTTTTTTACAGTGAGCTCAGTGGGAGTTGGAATAGCCCTCATTTGTACTGAGTTAGTTTTCCCTGTAGTGTGGTTTCTAAATAACAACTGTGAAAAAAATACTTCATGGAAAAGTGATGGCATAATAATACCATTTGCCACTCATTTGTTATATCCAGTAGAACAACCATGAGGTTGTGACATTATTACTATGAAATGCTTTTATTTCACAGTAACTCTAAAGTAATATTATGTTCCCTGTACAACCCCTTTCTCTCTTATACACACGCTGAAATCTTATTTTCAAATTTGTGCTTTCCCTCCCTTATAGACTGGAACTGCAGAATGCCTAATAAAGGTTCCTTTTTTATTTTTTTCTTTACTGTTTTTCCTTCTATTTTTTTAAGGTGAAAGAAGTCACGTTTAGAAACACAGTCTTTCTCTGACAAATGACCTGGACAATTGTCAGGATTTCATTCAATCTCTTTTCTTTCTGTATTTACATTAGAGCTCCCCTATTTCCTTTTACATGTCATTTCTGCAATTAGGATAATAATTATTTAGGAAAATTATGTCCATTCCAAGCTTTCTATGTTTCTTCCTGGTTTTAATGGCTATAGAATATAATATCAGTAGAGTCAAGTGGACTGATGATGTAGTATTAGAAAATTATAAAATTTCTATACAGCTTAAACATTACACAATTTCAAGAAAAATGTCTTCCTTTTGGATGTGTAGCGTAGGTAAAAGGGATTTATCACTAATATCTTTTAAATAAAATATATTATAGTTTTTTCTTAGAGCATCCATGGATCAAAGCAATCACAATTGCACATTACATTTGGTACTGTAATAATTTTAAAGATCCTAGTTTATGTTAGCTTTCTCTAGGAATATTTTTTTATATAACAAACATATTTCTCTTGTATGTTAACATCTATGTTGAAACTTACCTCCTTTGTATTATTTCACTTTTTTACCTTATTTCTTTATTTTACCTTAAGTATCATAATTATTCTTACTCTTTTGTTGGAAGTATTTTTTTTATTAAGTTTTGCTACTATGAAATAGAAACTCACTGCACTAGGTACTTATTCATACTGTTAACTTTTTATTTTTAAAACCTTTATTTTGTTATTGCTTTACAGAATCAGCAACTTATGGGGAAAACTTAAAAATAAGACATAATCTTAGTATTTTGCAATAATTCAGTTCTTTTGTATTTTATTTCTCTAGAAGAAGGGAGCAGTGTGTTAGAACACACCTCTAGTTCCAAAGTGGGCTATATTCTACTGGTTTGGCTACTGTTCCAGGGTATGCAAGTGCTGATGTGTACCCCCAAAATAGCAGAGGTGGACAGAGGCTTTGTCTTATCAGTGTTATAATCAATCAATAAATTAAGAAATGTGTAAACCTAGCCTAGTGATAACTTATTTTTCTGCAACAGACCCATTTTAAAGCAGCCACAACTACTCATAGTGAAAGTACAGGAGAGCTGGGGCCCTGCTACTGAGACTTATATTGGAGCATGAGACAAGGCAGTCACAGCAGAGGAACTTCAGACAGAGAAAGATCAAACAAAGAGGTTGGTCTGCACTTATGTTGTTCCGAAGTTAGGCCACTGCAGCACGACAGTTTTTCACATGGTAGTTTTGAGCCTGGTTCAAAGAATTTAGATTAGGCAGGCATTCTGATTTACACATATAGATATCTCTTTTATAAGTTTGGCCTAAATCACTTATTAAAAAAAGTCTTTAATTTTTCAGATCATAAACAAAATGTGAGAGAGAATATACATTGCTGAATCTCCTCTACAGCTCACACTTCATATCATAAATGTACAGACTTCTTACCATACATGTATAAACCTCTTAAGACATACCTTTGTCAAGGTGCAATATATTAAAATTTCCAAGACCTTATTCAAACCTTTCCATTTCTGTGACTTAATCTAAATATTATGGCACCTGGTTACTTTTCAAAAGCTGAAATTTTGGCATTTCGTTCTCGTCTGTGGTGAAACGCTTTCACATGCTTTGTGAAGATGAAGGCGGCATGTCAACACCCATCTGCATTAGCCAAACCCATAGTTTCATAGACATGAACTGGAAGGGAAAGATATTGTCCCATTATCCCAAAGGAGATTCGGCATTTTGACATTTTGACATTTTTTTTGTAACTACATTGTTTACAGGATCAGCTAAGGTGACAAAAGGGTGCTCAAGAGAAAAGAAGTTTAAAGAGAGAGCTGTAAACAGCAATGCATGATGATTTGGTGCTATTAATCTATTAAGCACTAAAAATTTATGCTTATGACTCGATGTTGGGAGGTGCTAGTGGAGTACAATGAAGTGTTCTAATATTTACCTTAAATCTACCTTTAAAAGTCCTTGTGTATCTGTTGGCATTTATGACTAAGTAAATGATCCTCTATTCACAAAGCTGAAATCCCTCTGAAGCCTGACTTGCTAAAACTGTCCAGGAAAGCAAATGCTAATTGACTTCTTTAAAGATGTAGTGAGAAGAGAAGAAAATTTAAGATTTTGAAAGGGCATGCTGAAAGCCAAATTATTTGGTTTGCAGATTGGTAGGAGCTCTGGGAGAGACAGGTGCACAGTGCTCAAAACCAAAGAAGATGATAAAAACACATGCTAGGGGAAGGGTGGAAGCTAGGACTCAGAGCAGGTACTTTACAGGCATGAGATTATCCCTTTTCTCATATTTACCATTTGATGATATAAGTTTTTTTCTGCTTTTGTTTTTTTCAAAGACACTTTGGAAGAATGCATGCAGTAGATAGTAGAGCAACACTTTCAGATGATATTACACCAGTGTAAGCTCAAATGAAAGAAAGCCAAAATATTGAGTTTAATGAAATATTTCAAATTATGTATTCATAAATATTTTAACCTAGGATGAAGAATATCTCTTTATTCCAATATTCATGAAATGCCTTTGCCTTCTTGAAGTATGTGACTTTTAAGTCAAAGGACTAAAACAAATGTATCCTCATTTTGATACTTATTTAAAACTGAATAAAATTAATAAGCAACACGTTTGTTATGTCTGCAAACAAAATTAATTAAATGAAACAAGGCAGGTTGAATGGATGTACTGATGTCTCTGTTCTCAACAGGACCTCATTCAGTTTTTAAAACATTTCTTCAGGCTTCCTGACCTGATATTATGGCCTTTTAATGCAACCAACAAAAAAAATTAATACCAACTGTGCCTCTTACTTCCTTCACGACTGTACTTTTCTATCCATCAGCCCTTCCCTGATGTCATGCAATTTCTCTTGTTCTCAAGACAAACATTTGACTTTGTTTTGAATCATAATGAAAATTCAAACTATCCAACATTTCATTTCAGCATTTGAGATCAAACCAGAATATTTTGACATTCCTAACTCAAAATATTCTAATGTAATCTGCTCTGGGACACCAGGGGACTTCTATTTTCAGTTTCATTTTTACATTTTCATGTGACTGCAACTTCCCTGCAGACTAGACAGATCATGTTACATGCTGTACATTTTGGGGAAAAAAATCACCTTGATTATCCACAAAAAAAAAATTTACTGTTAAAATCCAAGTTTTCCTGTAGACAATTTTGGGTTGGAGAACACTTCTTTTCCACCCAAAAAGCACTTTTATAGACAGTGTTTTAGTTGTTGCTGAGCAGCGCTTACATAGCATCAAGGCCTTTTCTGCTTCTCTTACTGTTATCACAGCAAATAGGCAGTCAGTGCACAAGAAGCTGGAAGGAAACACAGTGGAAACAACTGACTCCAACTGAGCAAATGACTGTGGTGCTTAGTTGTTGAGCTTAAACCAAAATACTGTTTCAAAATACTTGAATTACTCTTTAGGGATTGTTAACTTATTTTTCATAAAAAATACAATTTTTTTATCCAAGCTTTTCAGACCCTGACAAATTATATCTTTCTGGAACCATGAAAAATCAAACTGTTAACCAGATATCTGACCAAAATTCTATAATCTGTGCCCAGTTTAGGTCACCAGAAGATTTAAATGCAGGTTAATTTTATTCCTGAAGCATTTTTGAAAGATTCAACGGCAAAAACACAAATACAACTACAAGGACAAGAAAATAATTTCCAAAGAAGTCCAGAGAACACAGAAGAGCAGAGACAGCCTCTGAGATAAGATTGTCTCTTAGGAACTGGTTTAAGATATTATTAAGGTAGACAAGTAGATGTTACTATCCAGCAGTTCAAACACAGTCTCTGTATGGGAGCTGTATCATATTATGGGCTGTGCTGGTTCAGAAACTGATGAGAAATCAAACCCTTATTGTGGGAGAAAGTGAATCACACATTCTGAGGATGATTTGAAAGGATTATCCGGGGACATGGAGACTCCAGCTCCTCCCAACAGGAGACTTTGAGAACTCTTATCACCTTGTACTTCTCGTCTTCTCTTGACACTTCCATTTTCTTTGATCTATATCTCCCAGCTCTAAGGTGGATTGGAATTGGGGTATATGCCTCATAGGATAAAAAACATTGACAGGTTTTATACAAACTTCCAAACTACTTATTCTCCCTTTTTCCCCAGTAATCACCAGTGCAATGAAAATATTTGTCTTTTACGTAGTGATGTCATGCCTCATTGACAAGGAAAACAGTACTTCAAAAAACCAGCCTGTTAGGGTGAGAAAAAGGAACATAACCTACAAGAGGCTTATTCCTGAAAGGGACTTGGCCAGTCTCTTCGCGAACGAAGAACCGGGGAAGGTCTTTCCACCTTCCAGCCTGCGCATTGGATTTTTTAGGTGAGACACAGTGTGCGTGGAACTGAGCCCACCCTTTAATCCTGAGGTTCATCTGCCGGGGCCAAGCACGCTTGGACGGTGGCAGCGAGGTCCTCAGGACGTAGATGGATTGCCTT
>NW_020955199.1:555644-607780 GCF_003031625.1 Empidonax traillii
AGAAAAAAAGAAAAGAAGAAAAGAAGAAAAGAAGAAAAGAAGAAAAGAGGAAGGGGGAAGGAGGAAGGAAGTAATTTCTATATTAGGATTAAGTTTTACTTTTAAATTTTTCTTTCTTGTCATCTTAATAGTTTACAGTAGGGAATTCTTTTACGGGTGAATAAGAATCAGACAACTCACTCTGAATTACTTTTTTAATGTAGGATTAGGGTCAATTAATAATTAAAGCATTGATAAAAATAGAGAAGAGTGAAAAGAAATAATACTGATGTTTCTTTCTTTATTAAAAAAAAATACCTGAAAAGGGAAATCAGAGTATAATTTACAATACTTTTTCATTCTAGATGGATATTGTCTTACTTCCCTCTTAAGAAACCTATTTACTTTTGCTGCACAGAATTCCAGCCCTTTTTTCCAGATCAGGTTGCTGACAGTTGATATGTGGAATATTTTCTATTTGCTTGTACAAAAAAGAACTCTTTTGGGGTCTATAATATACACAGTCATAGCGGTAGCTACAATGCTGTAGAAGAATGTTGAGATAGATGGGAGAGACCCCTCTAGTACTGTATTTTTTTCTTCCAAGTACTCTGCTTGAAAATGTGGCCCAGATATAAAATGCCATTCATCCCAAGAAGGACATTGGCAAGCATCTACGATGAAGTTCAAATTATAGAATAATGAGTATAAGATCAGCTCTATGTATTTTACATTAATTTTGGCAATGCCATTTAAAAAAGAAAATAACAAGAGACACCCATTAACAATTAGCTCAGAAGGTCTCATTTTCAAAGCATCAAAGCACAAGACCACTTGCAAAAATATATGCCCAGTTACATGCTTAATCTGCATGTGCAACTACTGTGGCTTCGTGTGATGCTCAGGTATTGAAACTCAACTGACCATTTCCATGCACACAACCTAATTTGCATTTGCAATCATAGTAAATGTGCATTCAGATTAAATGTGTAATTATGCATGCATTTTTGCACATGGCCCTGAGCTTCTAATATCTGGAAAAGTCAAACCCTGAAGGCTGCATTCCTGTGTTGAATACACAGAACTCCCAGTGAACACATAGAACTCCCACTGTCCCATTAAAATGGTAACCAAGAGCAGAATGTGCTTTCATATGTTTTCACAGCACCCAACAGTGTTACTCTTCAACTCTTTTCTGTAAAGAATTAGCTTCAAATTATCATCGATGTAAATAATTAAATTTTTTTGTGTACAACTATATATCTATTATCAGTATTTGTATAAATGCAGCCAGTATAGAATTTGTTTGTGCAATCTAGATGGAATATAAACAGGCATTTAAATATAATTTTTCCTTCCTTTTAAATAAATGTTTCATAAATCTTCGTACTCTGCAATAAAGAACTTATCCTGCCATTAAACTTCTTGCTTATATGAACCCATTATAAATTCCAGTGGGTACTTCTGCAGAGTATCTATTAATGGAAGTGCATTTTGTTTGGTTCTAACTCTCAAGAAGTGCTTCCCACCTATTTTTATAATGTGAATCTTGAATTACTATATTACTATCCGTTTAAGTTGTTACCTGTACTCATGAGTCCCCATGCAATGAGAAGGGAGCAAAGTCCAGATGAACATTTCAGAGAAGCATAATGGTACCTTTGCACCTGCTCTACCTGCTTCCTAGAAGCAGTCTTTACCTATTATATAAAAAGGTCTTCATGGAGAACATGGGCATTCCATGTGTAGAGAAGTAATATTTGAGTTTGTGTATTCCTTCATGCACTCTAATCCTTACAAAATTAACATCATCTGTTCCCCAGCACCTTCATCTGCAGGAACTCTTGGCATGACAGCAAGATATTAAGATAACAAAAGGAACTAATGTTATTGTGAACCTCACTGTGAAGGAAGATGAGAAACTAGAGAGACTGCCGGAACAGGACACCTACAGGATATAGCTACTATGTCCTTCAGAGTCCAGTAAACAACTACATTCTTCTAGTGTCTTCAGAAATATCTTCCATTTGAGAGAAGCTCCAAGTCACAAATTTTGGTGCAAGAATGTTTTTAAGCCCTCTGTCTCTTCCTTAAGAATAACCATATCCTCAAACACATGACTCTTACCAAACAGTAGCAGAACTTACAACCAGGAGTAGTCCCTGTAGCTGTAAGGGCAGAAAGAAGCTTCTTAGACCTCTTGCTTCAGTGAATGCAGTCCCACAGGCATAGCCATGCTACATTTTTTGCTCTAAGAATTCAGATCCTGATTTCTGAAACCCCTTGACAAACAATTATGGTGACAGGGGAGAAGTGTATAGTATCGTGTCAGCTTTGGTAATTGTCAGTTGCATTAGCTACAACTGATTGAGAGTTCTATTTATTGTCTATTAGTATTTATATCTAAACAGTTCTTAAGACAAGGGTCACCTATTGATTGTGTACCTAATCTGTACTTAATACCAGCAGAAGATCCTGCAATACAGTTATAATGCTGACAGCAAGTCTTTTAGTAGTCTTCACAGATATTTTTAGCAATCTAAAAAGGTGTCTTCTGTGGAATGAGGGAATTTACATTATTTCTGTAGTTTTGACCTCCAATAGAATGGGAAAACTGTCATGGCTCTAAGATCAAAATGCTGGCGCAGTGCAAATTTCAAGTTCTTATTCAGCAAAATTTTCATGTGCTTCTTTTAGAAACCTGGTTTGGAGATATGAAAGCAAATACCTGCTGCTGATTATGTCCACAGAAAAGTCAGAATCAGGTCTGCTAATATACTTTGATTAGAAACTGCCTCAACAACAGTGGAGGTATGAGCTGATATAACTGATTATACCTTTCCCTAATCCTGCTTTTACTGAACCTGTCCCTTCCAGAAGATGGCATTGGAAAAAAAAAAAAAACACTGATATCACTCAAGTTAATAGTCCTATTGTTCTGTACTGTGGTGGCAGAATATATTTCAGAATGGTAACTGGCAAGGTATCATCTGCAACAGTGCCATGATGATGAGGTCTAGTAAATGAGATAGTTCCTTTCCATGTTCTGTTACATTGAGCACCACACAAAAATAAATACAAAGTATATGTGAAAATGCATATTTGTTAGACTTATGAAAAGAACTAGACCCTGACTAGCATGGATTTTGGGAAAGAAACTACCAAAGGAATCTTCCACAGACCTATCTATTGCATGGAAATAAAATACCTGACGGGTTTTCACAATGACATAAGAAAAATCTACTGCATTTTTGAGAGTCTTTATTGAAAAGATCTCTTTGTTCCCAGTGTGAATTTTCTTAACCCTTGCTTTTGTGGGAGCAAGTCAGGCTGTGAAAAGCATTTAAATATAATTTTTCGCATAATACCTAGCCTGCTTTCAAAACTCAAGTAGCAATTTAGTTACCTGGATTTTATTATATATTTCTACTTCAAATCTTACCTGTAGTTTGAACGTATTTTGTCTTTCATTTCAATCCAGTTTCTATGACTCAAAAGCCCATGATAGACTAGGATATGGTAATAGAGGCAATTATATCATTGAGTATGCAGCACGACTCTTAGGTTAAGGTTTCACACCTGGGTGTCATTATTCTCTCCCCTATCAATTAATTATTTAAGGACTTACTATTTGAAAGCTCTTAGTGTGCTCTGGCAATTAGAGTTGCAGAGATTCTTTCTGCAGTAACTGTATTTATTTTGCTCTTGTAGCTTTTTGTGATAGAATAATTAAATCTGTTTATAATTTGGTAGTGGCAGACTCTTCTGAAACTGCAAGTGTTGCTCAGCCCTTCTTTAGTCATTTGCATGAAAAATGAAAGTAGCTAGGGTTTGTATTATACATATACACACAACTAGGAAATAGAATAATGATAAAAATACATGAAAATATTTCAATTTTATTTATATTGGTAGACCAAATTGATTTTTGCACTGGAACTACAACAGCTGGGAACATTACATAGTAGCTTACCAAGGAAATAAAATTCCCTGATTTAAAATTATGAACAAAATTAATTTTATTTTGCTAATATTAAATATATGTTATTCATGTTACATCGCTTAAATTATGTTGTTATTCAAACTAGGCCTGTGCATCACAACTCACTGGAAACATAAAGTTTTGGAGACAATCAGCTCCAGAAGTTTCCTTGTTCAATGCAATAGGCACTAATAACATTATTTACCTACTTAAAGCCACAAAAAACAGAGTAACTTTTCTGTTTTATCCATATATATTTATGCTTGTCAAGATAAAACAAGCCTCTCCTCTTTTACTGAAGGAATGGCCCTTAATAAAGAGAGCAAGAGCAACAGAAAAAACCCCAGAGGAACACAGGTGTGCAAAAATTACAAGAAGATATGCGCATGTCTGTGCATTCACATATGCAGCAGCACACTTTTATGAGTATTTGCACCTTCATACTCAAAAGTGTTGCTAGATATTTAATATTTAGATGAACACAGATGACCTTTAGAGAAATGTGGGCAAGCTTAGAGAAAATCGGTAAAGCAACGTAAATTAGTATTTGAAAAAGAGTTTTCATTTCACTAGACTATACATGGAGTTGCAAAACTTAGTGAACTGTTACAGGTAAAGAATCACAGATACTTTTTCTGTCCTGATATTCATTACCTGATGTATTACTTGTTCCTTCTCTTAGGTGTTTACCTCACCATAACATAAACCCATTTATTCATGTATGATTTTCACTACCTTACATATTGAGCCTGAGAAACAGAAGCTCAGTAAGTTTATTTCTATCCCTGTAAAGTTGCTTGGCTAGGCCCATATCTATTTAAGTGAAACATCCTTGTCTTTTTCCTTTACTGCTTTGGATTTTATGTCCTGGTATTGAAAAAAAAAATCAATATAAATAATCTGTAAATGTTAAAAAAGAAAAGGAGGATAAAGTCAAAGATAGAGCTGGTGTGCAGCAGCCTGTCAGACTCTCTTCACCTAGAAAAATAAAAATAGAAATTTGAAAACTTTTGATGTTTACCTTTGTAGATAGTCTCTTAACCTAGAATATTCTCAAATGCCCTTTTAACCTGATGTTGAACTCCAGAAGTAGTAGACATCAAAAGACAAAGCAAAATGCATAATTTCTACAACTAAAAGCAGTTTTCTTAGATAGCAATGTAAATTACAAATATAAAAATGACTCCTTGGAGAAAATTCACAAAATATAGACAAATGCTAGAGTGTATAATCAAGTTCATTTGGAATAAGTAATGCTTAGAATGGAACTTAGTAAGTATATTATTCTATATTTTATGCATACAGCGAAATATCAGGCCATTCTACGAGGCAGCTTTCTGTTGCTAAAGAGTAAAATGGTTTTGTGCGATTTCTAACCTTGGAAATGGTGTCACAAGCTTCTCGTCACACATTAGAAGATCTTAAAAACTGTAAGTTTTAGTACACAAAGTCCTTCTGTTAGAGGTCACACCCACCACACTTTTAATAGTACCATTCCCCTTAATAGTAATACCAGTTCACTGGTGCTGCTGGCCAAGGCCATGGTGATTTATTACATGCATATTCTGCCATGCCTGAATGACATCTATCTATTTCAATTTCAGGGCACCTGTCACTGTGGTATCTGAGCAGAAGCATGACACACAGTAATGTGCGCAGATCAGTTACATGATACTCTAAACATTTCAGCCATTTTTGAGTCTTTTTATATACACTTCAAAAGGGCAACATTAAAACTAATAGTATTGAATTTTGTTCTGGGAATTATGTGGCTAACTGACATTTAGAAATGGACTCTCAACAGTTTTATTTGAGCAATCCACAAGACCACACCAGCATAAAGTGATTAACATAAGTGAAAGTGAGTGCTGGAATTAAGGGACAAGCAGCCCAAAACTTCAAAGAAAATTAGAGAAAAATCTTACTGAATGACAAGATTTGGATCTTTGTTTCCCACAGTTTCTTATGTATTTATTTGTGACGAAAATAAATGTTAGAATAAAAATATCCCTAGCATGAGCAAAGATTATCTAGGAGACTTTTGATGGTAAAAAAATGGGAGTTTATCGCTAAGTTTTCACAAGGACAAGAAAAGCTTATTTCTATTTGACTCCATGAATAGCTGCATAGCTGTGAGTACCACAATAAGATATCTATCCAGAAAATCAAAGGACAGACTGGCTATTTCCTTGAGTTATTGGCATTCAGAAGACTTTGAATTTCCTAATTTTAGCTGCTTAATTAAGGTGATTTTGTAATCAGAGGACAGAAAAAGGCATATTACTAAGTAATGTGTGAGTATTGTTGTTCACCTAAGCAGAAGGATAAATATGAAGGTGCAAGAATCCAGTACTTATCTACCCATCCCTCAAGTGATGCTGGGAGTGTAGTGAAGAGGGATGAATTTCATTAGTAGAATAGTACCCGTTTGTCACATTTGTATATCATTTTAATGTGGGGACACATGATAATCCTTTATATATTTCAGATTTTGCTTTGCTCTGTTTTTGATATAATTAAAAAATAATTCTCTTCCCACAGTGGTGCTGATCATGCTTATACCGAGTGCAAACAACAGCTAAAAGGTGAACAAAAAAATTTTTGTACTGCTGCTTAAAGTTAGAGAAATAGGGATTTATGGAATTTGCAATATGAGAGAAACATCTTGTCCCTAAGGAAATAACAGCCTGTGAGACAGAGTCAGAATAAGAGTTTAACTATGGTAGGTCAAGATTTCCTAGAATAAATATTGTAAAAGTACTATCCCAAAATTAAAAAGGGAAGTAATATAAATGAGCCACAATAGTGCTTTCTAGGTTTTCTGCTTTATAAAATGACAGTTTGAAAGATTATTTCTTGTCAAGCTCGCTACTCCACATAACCATTCCTTGCACTGCCAACTATAATTGACCAGAATGTAGAAAATGAGATTCATAACTTCAAATAAAAGATTGTAAAAATTGTTCTCTAGTTTAAACACCAACTGAAAAAAGTGGCACAAATAAGCTGTGGCCAAAAATATGTAGAACTTTTCTCTGCTGTTACAACTAAGCAGTTACCAGTAAATGCCATTTTTAAGCCTGGATTCCTGGAATAAATGCAGAGCTGGGGGTCCTGTTGGGTGGGGAGACTTCTGAGGCTGTACACCAGGAGGTAATCAGCTTACAAGATAAGGACTAAAGTCAGATCAGACCTTCGAAAAACATTTCCTTTCTGAAAAAAGTTCTTTGGGCAGATTAAAATCAAGTATTTGAATATAGTCTGTTGCAAGAACTTCATCTTTACAAGAAGACAGCTAGGAAATGATCTTTAGTTCTTGATAAATATGATAAAGATTTAGTATTGTTGTTAAGACTGCCTTGCATTTAATTATTTTGAAGTGTTTATGTTATGGCAATTACTCTTGAACACCTGGTTCCTTTTTGCAATGTGTAAATACTTAACCCACAATTTCTTAAACTTTGAATTAATTCATTTCCAAGAGAACTACTGATTTCTTATCCAAAGCAATTAATAGAGCAGCATAACTTGACAGCAACTCAAATGAGCTACTAAATATAAAGGTCTTAATACTTTCCTTGTTGCTGCCTCTGGAATTGACTCTAGTGAGTTCTGGATTTCCTACAGCACTGATTTGCCCTACCACACTGGCCCCATCAAGCTGACAAGATGTAGGAAAAGCAGTTTGGAAGCACTAATTTCTTAGAACACTGCTAACTTACAGCTGTATCATTCCTGCTAAATTCAATTTAGATTCAGATCAGTGATGAACTGATTAACTATAGAGGAAATACCAACATTTTTATTTAACTTTTGAATATCCAGACACTTATATAAAGAAATAGAAGTTAATAAATCCTCAAGAGGCAATGACTCTTATTTAGTAAGGCAATCATTTGCATTTACACTGTTCTTTTTAACATACAAACCTTTGGAGCACTCATACTGATCTGACAAAATGGTAATGTTATAGGTAGAGTAAGTCCCAGTATGGCAAGATGAGAAAACAGATCCCTAAATTACTTAAAACATCTTATTTAAACTGTTTTAAGTAGAATCACAAAATGGAAAAACTCTTATTCCCACACACCTTACATTTCATCTAATTCAAGTTGTCTTTCAAGTCAGTCTCATATACACTCCACAGTTCATATACACTACACAGTACTTCATATAAACATAGTACTTAGAAATTCAGTAGCAAAAATAAGAAGCATTAGATAAACCTGGAAATATATCTTACATGTGCAAGAAAATCCACAGATTATACAAAGAATTTCAGTTTTTATTTTAGACTAAATGTATGCTAATAGGAAATAAAAATTTTGTGGGTTAGTATTCCCTAGGTACCTTCTGCACTTTGAGTTTCTCTCTTATGCACACTGGGATTGAATTAGATACTCTATTGTGTCATTCAGCTGAACAAGTTTCATGACCTTAAGTTTCCAGTTAGTTCTCATACACCTTCAACCTCAAAGTCAATCTTAATATGCTTTTAATATATTTTCCCTCAGTATTAGGCCTTTCAGAAATCCTACTCTGACATTAGAAAACACCATTGCTTATAAAAGATATTAACTGGTGATTAGATATTAATCTAATTAACAGATTAGATTATTTAGAAATTACACGTTGTCTATATATTTCTCTGGTTTTGGTTTTAGTTTGATTTTGGTATGTTTTTTTCTTGTTTATTTTGTTTTGGTATTGGGGGATTTTGCTTGTAGAGTTCTTTTTTTTTTGTGGTGTGGGAGCGAGGGAGTCATCTTTGGTTTTTTTCTTTTCTATTTAAATTGCCACTGACTGTAGACTTTGATGTCTTTAAGTCATTTATGTGTCTAAACTGTCTAGACCTTTGTCCTAAATGCCAAATTCAGTAAACAAAACCAAAACTGAGCATATTTACTATAGTTACCATATTTATATTCCGTATATTTCCAACACTTCATCCTTTCACTGCAATATTCATAATCTAAAAGTCCTGACTTCTTGTTCATTATGCCTTTTGTCTTCCTCAAGACTCCTGATTTTTTTTTTTTCATCTGTACAGGCTAAGTCTTTTTATGGCTCTAGTTACTTGACACTGACAATACTTATTTCAAATGGAAAAGAATGAATGAAAATTGTTTAAGCAAAAAAAGAAAAATTTCAGAGCTGATGACAAAAATCAATATGTTCAAGAGGGAATCATTAAAACTCCTTGTTAGAAATAGAACACAAGAGCAGGAGCAAAAGTAGCCATGGTGCAACATCAAAATATCTTCTAAACCCATCATTGTCTTTCCCATGAAAAATTTCAGGAAAAATAATGGTGTCAGAAAAAAATATTTTTCCACCTACTGGTGGGGACAGTGTAAGAGATGGACAGACAGGCAGAGAAAAGGAACATTTTTTAACTATCTCTTTTCTCTGATTGCTCCTGCTTATACCTACCTTTTTACTTCATTTATAATATAGGTCCAGTGCTGGAGAAAGAATTTAAGAAGGAAGACAATAGGGTTCAAAACTAGTGAATATTGCATATTTTCATGACAACAACATCATTATGGAGTGATGGAATTGTTTTTGGAATTTTTGAGTTTTCAAATTTTTTGAAATTTTTCAATTAAAAAATTAGAACTAAGCCTAGATTTTTTAATGCTGCAGTTTTGGAAAAATGTTCTGTATAGGTTACTTAAAATGAAAGTGACTGTAGGTAGAATGGAGCAGTTCTCAGATGTCTCTCCACAGTGAAGTCCTGAGCAGTAAGAGGCAGAAATACATCATCTTCATAACTAATTCCTTAATGTGACGGGATTATCGTTGCTTAAATTGTCCATGTCATAGAAAGAGTGTTATTGTTCATTTGTTCTATTCTCCTAAACAAGATTTACTGTAGATGCTCACCGATAGTCAGGAATATATAGTAGCATTATTTTCACAAGAAAAGATGTATCATTAAGTGTTCTGTTGCTATTGTCAGAAAAAAAAGCAAACATCATAAATTGATGCAATTGAATGTGATGATCTTGTCTTTTCAGTATGATATGACATTTAGAAGATATCAACACCTTTCCCTGATACTCAGTCACAAAAAAGTAAACCCAAATATGGCAGCATCCTTTCTTAACTCTCAGACGGTCATCCAGTCTTCACAAACCGAATAAAAATACAGTTTAGCTCCACCCATTTTGCAGTGACCTACAAGCTGCTGGCAAATTGGAGGAGTGTGGCCAGAGGCTGGACCATTGTCGTAGTCTTTTCTTTTAGAGAAGTTGCTTCTTTATTATTATCTTGTCATTTCTCAGCTACAATTTTGAGCCAGGGGTTGGGAACATGCGTGGAAAGATTTCCTCTAATCACAAAACAAGCTCAGAGGGGAATAGGTAAAAGTCACTGCAACTATCTGAAAAAATTAAACTGGGGACTGGAAGAAAGCAAATGTCATCTCAGTCTTCAAAAAGGCCAAGAAAGAGAACCCAGGGAATTATTGATCAGTTAGTCTCACCCCAATCCCTGAAAAGATGCTGGAGTAGTTCATTTGAGAGCCACCTCTAAGATAGTAAGGAGAATAAGATGATCAGGAGTAGTCAACATGCATTCACCAAATCATGCTTGACCAACCTCATTGCCTTCTCTGATGACACAACCACCTGGATGGATGAGAGGAAAACAGTGGATATTTCCTACCTGGACTTTAGCAAGACTTTTGATATCATCTCTCATAACACCCTCATAGACAAACTCAGGAAGTGTGGGCTGGATGAGTGGATGGTGAGGTGAGCTGACAACTGGCTGAATAGCAGATACTGGAGGGCCATAATCAGCAGCACAGGGTCTAGTTGGAGGTTTGTCATTAGTGGTTTCCCCCAAGATTCAATACTGGGCTTGCTGTTATTTAACTTATTTATCAATGACTTAGATGAAGGAACAAATGTCTCTTCAGCAAGGTCACTGATGACACAAAGCTGACTGATATCCCAGAGTACTGTGCAAGCTCTTCAGAACTGTCTGAAATGAAACAAAGGCAAGTGCAGGGTCCTGCTTCTGGGGAAAGAATAACCCCAGGCACCAGTAGGGGCTGGGGACTGACCTGCTGGAAAGCAGCTCTGCAGAGAAGGACCTGGGGGCCTGGTGGACAATAAACTGTCCATGAGCCAACAGTGTGTCTGTGTGGCCAAGAAGGCCAATAATACCATGAAGAGCATTAGGAAGAGCATTGCCAGCAGCTCGAGGAAGGTGATCCTGCCCCTCTGCCCAGCCCTGTTGAGGCACATCTGGAGTGCTGTGTCCAATTCTGTCCTCAGGACAAGAGAGACATGGAGCTCCTGGAGCAGGTCCAGTGGAGGTCTAAGAAGCTGATTAAGGGCCTGGAGCATCTGTCCTATGAGGGAAGACTGAGGGAGCTGGGCCTGTTCAGCTTTGAAAAACAGAGAACTGAAATGAAGCTTCATCAATGTCTGTAAGTATCTGTTAAGAGTGTGTCAAGAGGTGGTGCCAAGCAATAGGGCAAGAGGCAACAGAAAGAAAGTGTCGCACAGGAAGTTTCACCTGAACACGACAAAGAACTTATTTAGTGTGCAAGTGACTGTGCAGTGGAACAAATTGCCAAGAGAGGTTATAGATGTCCCTGACTGCAGATATTTAGGAACTGTCTGGATGAAATCCTGTGCAATGTGCTCTAGGATGAGCCTGGTGGAGCTGGAAGGTTGGACCAGATGTCACCTTGTTGTCCCTTCCAACCTTACCCATTCTATGATTCTGCTAAACTATCAGAATCCATAGCGGCATTGTTCTCCTGAGCTTCTGCAGCTGGAACTAGGCCAGTATAACATCTCCTGCTTGCTTATGGTATTTTTTTTGGCCCACAGCAGCTTTGTAAGGGCATAAAGATTCCAAAATGTTTTGCTGTGACATTGAGTACATTTCAAAAATAATAATTTTTTTCCGTAGAATTAGTTCAAAATATCAGTGACCTTACTCAGAATTTTCCTACTTATATACTGGGTTTGTGGGAAGAAGGAGGAAAAGAAAAGATCTGCAGGCTGCTGATATTTTAAATATATGTATCTGTAGAAATGCCAGAGCCTGACTCGTGTATATAAAAACCAGGTTCTATTAACTTCAGTTACCAGTAGAAAACACAACGTACTTTTAGCTGAAATACCTTTTCAGTCTCCACTTCATAGTATTATGTTCTGAGTTCTCTTCGAAACCTACAATAAAAAGCCCAAAGGAGTTAACTTGGTAGATACTTTTACAGAATAAGATTTTTATTGCTTTTGAAGATTTCAGGCATCATACCAAGTAAAATGAAACGTATGTAAATGGTACATGATTTAAAAATATTTGCACTCAGTCTGGACAGTAATTCTCATTTTTAAATACATATTTTATACAAAAAGCAGTATTTAGTTCAGTTTTTGAAAGAGAAGGTAAGGAAGGCATTAGTCTAGCACAATATAATATAAATAATTCCTCTGAGATAAACTGAGATAACTCCGCTGAGATAAACAAACAGGGCAACAGCAGATATTGCCACTCACAAAAAGCTAGGCCATTTCAGTATATAAACATGAAGTTTAAGATTATATACAGCTTCTTAATTATTCTATTAACTTATTTCTGAAAAAGTCTTACATAATGAGAATAAGTAAATATTCCTTCATGGGAAAAAATTGAGCCTTTTGAAAAGAAAATTGAGTCTACCACTAAAAGTGATTTAATTCAAAGTGTTAGATATTGTGTAATTTAACTTTTTCTTCCTAAAAACCTAGTGACACAGACAACCAGTTTCTAGCCAATGGCATTATCCTTGGTCTCAACTTCATTCATAATAAATGGTTGAAGAAACGGCTTTTCAATAAAGAATTAATATTCTCCTGATTTCAGTATAACCTTGCAACAGAGATGGAAACTTTGAGCTTGACATTAGGTTTCATAAAATAAATACTTTACCTTACTGAAGCAAGGTACGTATCTTTCTTTCCTTCTCCTCTCCGTGCATAATCCTAAACCTCTTTCTTGCCAGTTCTTCATGCCCCTTTACCATATCATGTAATTCTAGCGCTTACCTTTCCCATTTCTACCCTATTCTAATCTTCTTGCTCATTCATATTTGCTTCTTATCCCTCTCTCTCTCTCTCTCTCTCTCTCTCTCTCTCTCTTCATTGCTTCTTTCTCCAACTATCTCTCACTTCCAAACACTCTTTTTAAGTCATAGAAGAGACATTCCTTTCTCTCTTACATAGTACCTGACCACCAATTTGGAGCAACAAAGTTCAGAAAAATAACCCCTCTAATCAGCTTCTATGCCTGTCAACAGAACACTCCAGAGCAGTAACTACAGGGAAAATCTCATTGAGTCTTTAAGTCTCAAGCAAAAATTGTCTCTGGTACATTCACCATCACACATGATAGAAGTGCTCTGAGGAGCAAGAGGAGGCTTATTTTGTAACTAGAGTCTCTAGAGAATGTTAATTCTAAAATGGCAAATTTTAACGTAACTCCATCATGCACTTGAAAACTGCAATGTGTCTTAAAATCAGCAGAAGGACATGCCTGAAACAAAACACTCCACAAATATTCATGTACTACATGGATAGATTACTGCAAATATAGACAGTGTTCTCACCAAAGTGGTCACAAAAATATTGCAGCATGATGAATTTCAATTTAACTTTAGCTGATTTTGTGAAATAACTGGAATGTTTTAGCTGAGTCTTAGTGTTTTGTTTTGTTTTATTTTGTTCTGTTTAAATACGCTTTAGAAAGGCACTTAGAATCAAATATTTCAGTTGAACCTGGAAAGACTGTCAAATTGAAAGTGAAAGCAAGTGAAAGATCGTACAACGACAAATCAGTGTGGAATCTCAGTTGCTGCCATCTCTGCTTGCATTGCCTGTAATCTTGATCATTTCTTAGAATCAGCATGTTGTTTTCACTCTCTCTCTGAGATTAACCTCACACCATTTAACTCCAACGCCTTAGTTTATATTACCTATTTGTCAGAAGCACAAATGAGACATCTAACAAATAATTAAAAAATTACCAAATAAAATGGCTATAAAATGTTGATAGTGATGTTTGGTTTCATCTTATGCAAATGCTGTATTTTTATAAGTATTTAATAACTTTAATAAAATATAAATAAATTTAATTAAATTTAAAAAGGCTACACCTATAGTCTTATTAAGAGGTTACTTTATGAAAAAAAATCGTATTTATCATGACTTTTAAAAGACTGATCATATATTTAATTTTTTTTAGCTCAGTAGGGATTCAGTCACTGGCATAATTAAGATCTTAGTAACAGTACTCCAGGTTTGCATGGCAAATACGAGTGGACAGCAGCATATTACTGCTTTAGAGGCAGGCTTTTACCCTTTTATCTCCTGGGAGCATGGAAAAAATACATGACACCAGAGAAGCAATCATACTTGTCAGGAAGGAGGTGGGAGGATGCAAGTGTAGAGATTGTAACTAAACAATAGCAAGGAAAGCCAAAAAAAGTAATCCATAAATCAGTTAAGAAACAAAACAAAAACACCAAATACAGCTCTGTCACATATGCTTGTTAATAAATATGATGAGTTTGATGAAGTTTTAGGTAGAAATAAGAAATAAAAGTAAGCAACACCTTCAATACCAGCACCAGAGCATTGGATCCTCAGCAACAGAGTGGAGAAAGCAGCAGAATGTCTTTTATTCTCTACTTATTGTGTTAACCACCCAAAAAAGAAATTATGTGAGAAAGGATTATAGACACAGAAGACCTATCCTAACAGATCATATGATTGGTTCTTCTAGACAGACTCATTTATCTCCATTGGAGAAGGACGAAACCTTTATAATTCACTTGTGGCTTCATTGCTTGTGAATTATGAGTCTTGCCCCCTTACAAGTAGGCACCTATCTGTTATCTCAGCAGACTGCCATTGTTGTTATGCACTTTTTTTCTGCTTTATTGATATGTGCCAGGAGATTTCAGGTTTTTTCTTATCCGTACCTCACAAATGTCTTTTTCTCTGACATAAAACAAGGCTGGGTGGTAATATAAAGTATATCCAGCTGAAGCCCTTTGAGTATCCTCTGTATCTCTTTATATCCTTTAGAATTCAAGTTCTAAATAATTTCTTAGAGCTACAAAATCTCTCAATCCTAAGAAAAAATAGTTTAATCTATGAAAAAGGACAAAAACATGTACTAGTAATTATGCAATCAATAGACTTACTATACCTCCTGACAAATATTTCTATGCTCAGAAATAATCCTGTAAAGATAAATATAAAAATACTTATTGACAAAAAGGTACTAATAAGTGTGCCAGATGACTGCCAGGCACGCAGAAGCAAAGGACTCCTTTCCTACTTTCATACTATAGTTATCAGTGTTACCTACTGCACAAGATTATCATTCCCAACAGGAGATATGCACGAAAATGTGGGCTTTGTCGAAAGTCTGGAGTTCATTTAATGTTGACTATGAAATGCACAAGATTTTTCAAATTGATTCATCAAAGTTGTTACTAAAAACAGTAACTGATCTTCTACATTTAAACTTAAGTTTACAGCTGTGTTTTTGAATTTCATGTCTATTTGGTGCTAATGGAATTGCTGTAGATATTTTAAGCACTACAATCATAATCCAGTAGTTGTAATGAAAACATGAAAAACAAGGGTTTCCTTTTGTATATTATTTGTGGAGGAGTTAAGTTTGCGGCAAATAGCTACATGCAACTGCAGTTTCAGACATATCATATCTTCTTTCAGTTTTATCTGGGTTATTTAAAAGGATGGAGTTGTTCTGATCAGAGATAAGTGAAAAAAAACCAAACATACCACTTAGTTTTCTTTCCATGTCAGAGTTGTTTCCAACAGCATTGTTTAGCATTATAAAAAAATAAAAACATCTAAAGAAGAAGTGATGTGTTAACAAATAAGACAATGGGAAATAGCTTTGAAACTAATTAATTCTTTCTGGTTAATGATGTCCTCTGGCACCTCAGTGAATGTAGTTCATTATGGTTAGTTCAATTTTTTCCCTAATCCCTTAATAACAGCTCAGGGCCACATGCCTTGAAAAGATTGTTAGTTCTGTAAAACTGAGGAGTTGAACTCTAAGCTAGTAAAAGAGATAGAGAGACAAAGGAAAAGTGCAGGCTTCTATTAATATTACATTGGACAGGGACAGTAAATAATTGACAGTTGTCATCTAGCAGTTTCTTGGTTATTCATGGGCTTAGTTAGTCCTTTATATCAATGCCATCTAATCTCGTTACATCACTTGCACTCCTCAACTCAAACTTTAATATGTCTGCTAGTGACATGTGATACATACTGGCTTTTCAGAGATATTGCAGACTGCAGATCTGCACCAGTCAAGAGCAATGTGATTGACATTGGCAGGTAGAAATATTACTGCCAGACTGAACAGTGTAAATAATAAAAATTCTTTTAACACTGTACAAAGAAATCTCCATAATTAGAGAAAGATCTCTGCAATCACACCCACTGAGCATCACTTCTGAATTAGAAAAGCAAGAGACTAAATGAAAGGGTTTAATTCAATCATACTGAGCACCTGCACTCTTGTGATTATGTATTACATAGCTACAGAGCAGATGTGTGGGTTACAGTGAAGAAAAAGGGAAGATTGAAAGTAAGTACTTCAGATTTTGCTTCTGTTTCCAGGTTTAAACACCTGTAGAGGAGGCCCAGCAATTTAACTGAAGATACAGGTATTTAGAAATAAGTCAAGACTAAACACACTTAAATTGCTGCTTCTAATTGCATGCCAATAATATAAAGATACAGTGACTGGTCTATGAAACTCATGAAGGGGGAAATAAGAATGGGGTTCAATCAGAATTATTACCTCGTGTCACAGAATTTTGCAGAATACTTAGTTTTAGTAAAGGTGAAAAAATTAAAAGTCAAAGTTGATTCAATGTCTTACTACCTCTACCTCTGCATCACTAGTACAAGAAAGTATGTATCAATGTGTAGAGTGCCTAAATCTAAAATACGACCAAGAAAGTGTGTTAGCTTTGCTCCTAACTTGAAGACAGTGCTGGTTCACATTATTATGAAAAAGGGAAAGGAAGAGAAAAAGGAGAGAGACACTGATTTGATTATCACTGATGAGGAAAAGCAGATCCCAAGATCTACTATGAAAGAACAGATCATCAGCTCAGTAAGACACTTGTACCATTCCGTCTCTCAGATGAAGTATGATTGGAGAGAATGAGATGAAGATAAGAAAGTGCAAGGGACTGTAAAGAAAGAAAATAACTCCAACTGAGGCTTGGTTGCAAAAATTTTCTCCCTACAGTGACAAGAAGCACCTCTGAATTTTCTTTCCATGTCACTTGGTCTTGCTTCCACTGGACCTTCCTTTTTTGCTTTATTTCCAAGCTCAACCAAGCTTGCCTTCTGCTTTGCCTGTTTGACTTCTGACATTTGGGAATTGCCTTCTACTGTACCCTTAGGAGAAAAGTGACGAGCACTGATGGACCCCAGCACCTGCAAATACACTTTCCCAGGGGACCTTACTTACTAATTCCAATAGCAGCTGAAGTCTGCTCTCCACATACCCAGAGTTCAGATTTTGTTGTCGCTTCTCCTCCTGTCAACAGAGATTTTAAACTCAATCACTTCAGCCTCACTGTGGCCAAGACAGCCACCAATCTCCACTCTGCTCACAAGATCCAATCTGTTGACAAGCAGCAGATCAAGAAGAGCATCTTTCTGAGTTGGGTCCCTTAGGAACAGTTCCATAAATTTCTTATCCAGGCTTTTTAGGAACATTCTGGCCTGGGTTGTACCAGCCATGTGACATTCCCAGTTATTTCTGGTAAGTTGAAGTCCCCCATAAGGACAAGGGCAGTGGACTTGCAAGTGTCCCTTAGTTCCTCAAAGAGTAATCCATCAGCATCATTGTCATGGCTAGGAGGTAGACTCCCACGGTGACATCCACATTATTTATTTGTCCCTTGATTCTTACCCAAAGAGTGTCAAGTGTGTTGTTGCCAACTGTGAGCTGTGGAGAGGAGGAAATGGAAGATGGGAGAAAAATAAAACAACTTGCTAGAAAAGAAAGTATCATTTTATGTCTTTCCTGGATTGCTCCAAACTGAAGGAGTATTTCTGTTCCAGGGACTTCCATCTCTACTACATAAATCAAACCATGATTACTCTTTGATTTTAGGAAGTGAAATTTCTTCTCTCTCTCAGTTGGTATAATACCCTAAGAATCCCCAATTCAGAAAACAGTTGCCTCTAAATTCCATATTTATTTCATGTTCAATACAATTATTTGTTAAAATATTCAATTATGTATTGTTAAAACCCAAGGTCAATGCATAGATAGACAAATACTGTTTGGGGGAGGCTGAGCAGGTATAGCTGTATTATCTGGTAGGAGAGATCTGTGCTTCTGTTGTAACAGGGAAAATAAGGGAAAGAAACATGATACCACTCCCCAGGTTTCTATTACTATAAGTAAACTTTAGCTAGTGCTAAAGGTAGTACACAAAAACGTGTGTACAAAGATTAATTACATAATTATTAGCTCTTACATATTAGTTTTGAAGCCACAGCACGAACATTTAACAAAGTCAGTAACACAGACTGAATCCCTGTGTCATGTTAGGAAAGTGTCCCTTTAATACCCTTCTGTGTTTACTTGGCCTTTCTCCTATTTCTTTGTCCTTTGATTAAATAACAGTTTATGTATGCAGAAGAGCGTTGTGGCCTTTTTCCTTTTCTTTATTTAAATTATAGCAACTACTCACTCTCCAAAGTTAAGACTTGCTTCTTGTGTGATGGTATGTTGTACTGACACAGCTCATAATAGTACCATGCCGTGCTACCTATATCTTATGATCTGCAAAGGTATCTTGACTGCAAAGAAATTATGGTAAAGGCACTTACCATATTATAATAAAAAGTGGAATTCATGTTTATCATAAAAAAATAGGAGACTCTGAATTTAGGTTCCCCCTAGTATCTCTAATTATTGCAGATATTACTAAAAGTTTCTCTTTCACCAAAAGAAACATTATTGTTTTGGGTTTTACTACCTCTATATTGCAACTGTTGGATATGAAAATCATGAAAACTTTATACAATCCACCTATAGATGCAGTCACATACTAAATAAAGTATTATAACCTTGTTTCCAATGACACCCTGAGGTAAATACAGATTTAGATTTGTGTTATTAAGACTGGCAGTACATAAACATGAAGTGGTTTTCTTTTGCTCCTCAGTTAGCAAAAACTGAATACATGAGATCAGAATGCAATAGACCAAAAGCAAATCCTTCAAATATCAGCTAAATTTTATTAAATTCCTGTCAGTCATAGTTTTTTTCATATTTTAGGACACACAGTAACACATTGGGAGGTGTCTGCTCATTTGTTCCATCCATTTTAGCATTTATGAAATCCATTAGCAATTTATGAAAAAAAAAAAATCAAGAACAAGAAACAGTCCTGGCATCATATATTTTTCCTTCAGTGGTACGATAATTCTGTGTCTCTCCCTCCAGGACTCTTCTACACAAAGAGTTTCCTAGCTATGAATTTCTTCAAGTGGAAATGGAGACCAAATGGGCAGAATATAAGCATGGCTTGCAAGAGATACTATTAAATAGTTTGTGTTCTGCATTTTTGTCTTTCTGGATTGATTCTGTATGCCTTAAACAAAAATAATTATCTTTATAGAATTATTTTGATAGTTTATATTAATAGTCTTTTTGTTGACACCACTAACAGTGACAGGTGAATGCAACAGCTTTTTAAAAAAACCAAAAAATAATACACAAAATCAAAACCCAAGCATAAAAATCTGATGGTTTCTGCTTAATTCTAAAGATTTTGCTGAACAAGTCAACTGCACTCATCCTATCCTATCTTTTTGAACTTACACCTCACAGTTGATATCACACTCCTAACAGGCACCTCTGCTTTGTTACTAATTTTGCAGATTTGACAATTGTTTTGTATACTGGCATAAAATCCTTACTTTTCTTTAGTGCATTTAAATAAATAACACAAAACTGCAAACCCAAAAAACCAAAACACAAATGTGATAATTCCAGGCACATCCATTCAGAAACTTATTTGAATTTAGATTTATAGGGTCAGAGAGAGGACAAGGGAAGCAGTAGCTCTTTCATATCTGCACTGCAGTGCCGTGTCAGGTGAGCTGTTTGTAGGTAACAGAGGTTTTCAGGTCTACCCAGTGGGAGTCACATTTGACAAACACTTTTAAATTGTTCATTGCAGTTCAGGGAGATATTACTGTTTCCTAGGTTTACCTTTTGGAATGCTTCAGGAACCAGAAAATGGCCCCTATGTTGTTAAAGTGAACCCTTTATATGATTTAGTATCACCTGCTTAAGGATATCACCACAAAGCTGAGACCTGCCATTACCATAAAGATGAATGCCACTCTTTAGTGCATGTTTGAAAATAAACGGATTATATTAACTGATGTACAATTCCCCTCTCTCTGATTACTTTTAATTTGTACATTCATAAAGCCATGGATTACCAATAACAGCTATCAATCATTTCCCCTGAAACAGTTCAACACATTGAGTTATAATGAAAAAACACTGCTTGCAGATAGCATACAAGCAAAACCGCACTTCCCCCTCAAGGGTTTAATAAAGAATATTACCAGCTTACATGCTATCTCATTTCCCCAAAATGGAGTGAAACAGACTTTAAACACAGACAGGAGTGACCACTGGTGTCCCCTGGTGAATTCCTATAAACTATATGCACCACTGGTTTCCATCAGTCCGCTTCTGCCCATGTCACACACAGCGAAAGAAAATAATTCCAAGAGCCAGTATACATGTTATTTCAGTTCTAACAGAAAGCTCACTGATGTTTTTATATTAATAATTGCAATATATTTCAAAGAAAGACAATAGTCTGTTGCTCTGTAAACAAACTTAACCGAGTGAGAGAGGTCTCTGTGAGATCTTCAGTACCAAGACATATCAGGCTACAGCTGTACAACTTTGGGTGATCTCCCACCAAACTCTTTGAATGACAGGCTCGCTCACAATGGCTGCATGAATATTGTCACCAAAGAAAACTGCACAAGATAATATAAGAAGCATTACCTTAATTAATGAGCATCTGTCACAGAAGCATTATGAAAATGCAAACAACTGGAATAGCAAGAGTCGCATTCCCACTCCATTTTGTAAGACTTGAATTGTGTTAAAATTGCTTTTTTCCTTTCTTTCACTGTTTTTTCCTTACCTTAGTGAACACTTCCCTTTTGCAAATATCACAGCTATCATTACCTCTTCAAGTGTGCAAATTTCATTGAAAAGCAAAACCCAAATAAAATATAATGCAACCCTGAGGTAATAATTCATAACCTGGACTTCAGAGAAGTCCTTCTTCAGGCACGAGTGTGGCCACTTTTATTTTCATAGCCATATTTTCTTTCATATGCTGAAAGGAAAGACAAACAGATAGGATAGATTCTGCCTCTTCCCCCAAGATAGTCCCTTTGGCAACCTAGCTTAGACTAAGTGAGAAGTAAGAATACCCTTCATTAACGAAAATATTGGATAGGCAGCACTGAAGTAGGATTTCTCAGTTCCTTACCTCTCTCACCCTCCCCAAAAAATAGTTCATTACTTAGCAATTATGTATTCTCAGTGGTGGAGTAATGTAGCTAACAGGCTACAGCACTGTTTAAAACTAATAAGAGCTGGAATATTTATTGGGTTAATCAGGTCAAAGCAGTCTACCACCCAGAACTTCATTAAATGTCATCTCTGACATTAAAAACAAATCCTAACTTGACTGCAGGAAGTGAGGGGATGTCGCCAGCACAGGCAGAAGCACCGGCATACTTTGTGTGTTGACTTTCTGTTTGTGAGATATATAGTCAGCATTTCTAATGAATCTGCTTGGAGTGGCTGGAATATTATGATTTATAGCACCTTCCCACTCTCTATCATAGCATTTTATTAGATGGATGGGAAGCCAGTAGTAATGAGGTTAGGAATGAGAAAACATCCATCAAGCTTGGCTACATCTTCTCAGGAAAGACAACACACTATCTTGTACGTCACAGGCAGTGATCTAGGTCACGATGGTATAAAATGTGTGATTAAAACCAAGCACTTGACACTAGATAATAGGCATCTAGTTAAAAAATAGCTCTAGTATTCCTGACTTCTAATTAAACCCAACTCATAAATATGCACTGTGGTAAATATACTGCAGAATTGGTCTTGTTTATATTCCACCACATAACAATTACCTCCAGAACAAACACTTTATTTCACTGCATGTTGTTATTTGGCAAGAGAGAGTCTAAGAGACAGTGGAAAATACAAATGTTAAGACAGTGAAGTTATGCAGGCACACAGTGACCTCTTCCACTTCAATTGCTTGCTCTCCTTCTCACACTTGCTACTGCAGTTATCAATCTAAAATAAAACATCTTTAATCATTTTTAGAAATGTTTCAAGGCACCTTTGATTGCCTCAATAATAATGGGGAGGGGGTGTGTTTTAAATATAGAATGGTAGTACACTGTAAATCCATACCTTTAACAAATTTATTCCTTTCTCTGTGGCTCATTTACAGAAGCTCTTTTCTATGTGGCCTTGAATAATGTAAAGCTAACAAGTTTATGTACAGAAGCCACAATCAGTATGTAGGCACTTGTACAGCAAGATATTTGAAGGTGTGCCTGACTTAAACTTAAGAGTCATCTCATGGAGGTTAGGAATCATGACCGATCGATGGTTAACTCAACCAGTGATTAATAAAGGAGTAATCCAGTTCCCTCATGGCTTCAAGAGACAACATTCTTGTGCTGAAAACAAAGGCATTGGGGTCGAGTTCTGTAAGCCAGGGAGGTCTTGCATCAGTGAAGGTAATGGGAGGTTTTTAGTGCCACAGGTGACAGTGCAGAAAGAGATGAAGCCAGCTGCAGTACAGCTTCTTAGGGTTTTGTCCAGTAGGATGCATGGTAGATAAAGGTCCTCCATTCTCTTTTTTTTAATGTCCAGGTGGAGGTTAAGGATCCAAGTGTATTCATTTCTACTTCAAAAAATAGCAAAAGGTAAAATTTCTGTCTTTTGGGAGATTTTTCTGATCTACTGAATGAGCTACATCAATATTAGCTTAGTTGTGAGCAGAAAACAATCATGAGCCTGATGGATGTGCTAGTGTGGGTATGTGCGGCAAATGAATCGAAGCAGAGGCATATTTTGCCCAGGCAGAACTCACTCATAACTTTATTACCCCATATATACAAAATAGGAGGCCAAGCTATCAAGCCAGGCCAGATGTTTCTTATCCCCACACATACCACACATGCCCACATAACTGCTTTCAGTCACAAAGAACAACCATGCTTCAAGTGGCTTTCCTGCTTGATCTTGTGATTCTTTTCACATGCACTAATCTTAGGCCTGACTAACACAGGACCACAATATTTTTGCTTTAGTATTTTCTTCTTTTATCATCCAGGTGGCTTGTGCTTTCTGTCTAGCTGCTACTACAGGTATGTACTTTGACTAAATCTCTTTGCTATTTTCCATTGTAAATTTAATTATGTTTATCATATCACATCAGAGTTATCAAAAAAAAAATCTATGGTTTTTGAGACAAAGGGGCTTGCATAGAGAGGAGGAAATCACAGGAAATATAATGTCTTTTTTTCCTCCTAGCTTTTCAGAAATACACTGAATACTCTTAAAACTTAATGAAATTTTATAATGATGACACATGGTGAGTTATCTAGTGGGGCTGAATCACTGTATAATTTGCCCAGATGATTTGCAATTTTCTTTTTTCTGCTTTAAAATTTTATTTTTACCCTCTAGGGAGACCTTTGAAACATTTACTAATGATCTCCAGAGAGGTGAATGTTTGTGTGATACTACTACTGTTTTCACCTGCTATACCAAAAGATCCCTATAAATATACAGCTTAAGTGTCAAAAGTATCTTTTGTGTATAAATAATGTCTGGTTTTGTTGCTAGGCTTTTTTATAGGTGGGGGAGAGGAAACGGCATTTCTTATTTTCTTAGTAAAGACAGTTGGATCCATAATAGAAAAAATTTTCTAAAATTAACTTTTTAAGTTTCTTCAGAATATTAAAGATGCTTTTATAAAAGCTGTAGTCCTATTTTTTCCTATGATGACAGAACAACAGATCACAAAATGGATAAGGTTAGAAGGCACCACAGGAGGACATCTGGTCCAACCTTCCAGCTCCACCAGGCTCATCCTAGAGCACATTGCACAGGATTTCATCCAGACAGTTCCTAAATATCTGCAGTGAGGAGACTGCGTAACCTCTCTGGGCAGTCTGTTCCAGTGCACAGTCACCTGCACAGTAAACAAGTTCTTTTTCATGTTCAGGTAGAACTTCCTGTGCAACACTTTCTGCATGTTGTCCTATTGCTTGGCACCACTGAGAAGAGCCTAGTTCTGTTTTCTTGACACCCTCTGTTCAGATACTTACAGACATTGATGATGTCCCTCCTGTCTCAGTCATCTCTTCTAGAGGCTGAACCAGCTCTCTCAGTCTTTCCTCATAGGACAGATGCTCCAGGCCCTTAATCAGCTTCTAGGCCCTCCACTGGACCTGCTCCAGGAGCTCCATGTCTCTCTTGTCCTGAGGAGCCCAGAATTGGACACAGCACTCCAGATGTGCCTCAACAGGGCTGGGCAGAGGGGCAGGATCACCTTCCTTGAGCTGCTGGCAATGCTCTTCCTAATGCTCTTCATGGTATTATTGGCCTTCTTGGCCACACAGACACACTGTTGGCTCATGGACAGTTTATTGTCCACCAGGCCCCCAGGTCCTTCTCTGCAGAGCTGCTTTCCAGCAGGTCAGTCTCCAGCCTCTACTGGTGCCTGGGGTTATTCTTTCCCCAGAAGCAGGACCCTGCACTTGCCTTTGTTTCATTTCAGACAGTTCCTCCCTGTCCATCTCTCCAGCTTGTCAAGATCTTTCTGAAGGGCTGTACAGTACTCTGGAGGCTGATATTTGCTAAGAGTATATGAAGAGTTTCTTCTTGAACAATAATCCTAAGAAAGACACTGAAATTCACTGACCTACTTCCCTACATTGTTAGCGTTCTGTCAGTGCACAGTCCTAATGCAGCTCTTTCCAGTATCTTGCATTGAAGTGATTTGTCTTCTCTTTCATGTCATCATATTTATTTTAAAAGTTTAAATACTTTCAGTAGTTTCAGCAAATAACTGAAGTTTTATTGAATGAAAATTGTAGCATCAGCAATCAAGCTCGCTCTGTCATATGTTGTGATGTAATATATCTTTATGTTATATTTAGCAGCTTCCTATTTACAATGAATTTTAATAAAAGGATTAATTTGCCTCGACAAAAAAAGATAAACTTGAATGTTAATAAAAGGTGGGTTATGGTGTCACCTAAATACACCACTAAGACTTTCATACAAAATCAAAATTGTTTATTGGATGAAACAAGCGTTGTGCAAATAGACCATGGTCTGTCTACTTGCAGTCATCATAATCCTCACAGAAAGAGATTTATTATGCTGGATTTTATTATGCATTCATTTTTCAGAGGAATAAATTACATGCTCCTTTTGCTGTGTTAATATTGCAGGCGACCATGACTGCTGTTGTACATTCCCCTGGAAACACATTTTATACAGTGCCAATTAAGCAGGAGGTGGGAATGTTAGCAAGAGGATTTCAATATCTCAGCTAAAGGTCAATATGCCTACCAACCAGCCAGAAATTATTTAGTAATGGATTGTATAGTCAGCACTGGGTTTGAAGCCAGTTTCTGCTAAGGGAGTTGAACATACAGTCTTCTGAATGAGAGCAGGTGCTATCAAAGGAACTATCTTAGTATTTAGGAGACAGCTTAAAATAACTATAAATTATGTCCATGACCTCATCTGACCAAGCTAGTTTTTGTTCGTTTTTATTCTTTTTTTCTCCAAGTAGTGCTAATGTTTCAATGCAGAACTAGTACAATTTCTATATTGACACTTAGGCATCAATTCTGCATGTAGACTTAGTACAGCTTCTCTTCTTCCTCTCCTTTTTTATAGATGGCAAGAAATTCTGACCCTGATCAAAAGATTCTGTCCCAGGTTGGACATGGCTCCCAGCCAAGTGCCCAGACCACAGGGACAAAACCTTCCCCCTCCCTCTCCCTCTGTCACGGCAGATTGAAAAGATTGCGAAAAAAATTAAAAGAACCCAAGCTGAACTGAATTTCAAGTGAAACACATTTATAGATATAAATAGAATTATATACAATATAACACCCACAGGGAATCCCCCAAAAAGGGAAAAGGAAGGGAAAGGGAAAAAAAGGAAAAAAATTATAAAAAGCGATAAAAAGCAAATATTTCCCTCAAGAGAACAACGAACCACACCAAAGAACCACCGCCACTGTCTGCCTCTCAAGGCCAAGTAGGCGCACCTACTCCACCATCTCACTCCATCACCCGGGCAGAGTGACAGCAAAGAACCTTCACCTTCGGTCCGCTGGAAGAAAGAGAACGAGAGCTTCCTCTCTCTTCTTGTTTATACTCTTGCTTATGTAAAAACTGTATGGAATACTGGGAACATGGCCTTGGTTCCTTGGTTACAACCTGGTCACCAAGGAAGACCTAGACTCAAAACCACTACAGATTCTGACCCTGAATTCTGACCCTGCCTTCAAAGAACTATTGAGACTTCTTTGGTGTCCTCATAAATGCCTAGAAAAAGTCTGAATTAGCAAGATGAAGTTTGGTATGGTCTTTAATTTAAAGCTAAAACCTGACATTGAACTGAATTGAGAGACAGCTTTATGAGGGAACATGTAAGTAAGTTGTTTTCCTATACTACAATAGAAATGCTCATACTGTTCTCTCTAAACTTGGTGACCTCTGAGAAAAACAAACAGTACCAAGAATTTACTGCAAATGAATTTCAGTACAAAAGGTCTCACCAACACTGTGCACATTGACAGCAAAGAAATGCCTGTGTCTTTGGCGGGTGAGATGTAACCTGGCCCGTCTCCCCTTTTACCACTTTCACTTTTTCCTTGGCTCTGCACCTTGATGGACTTCACAGATTTAGACAGTCCTTACTCATCAGATAGGTTCCCTTGCCACACAGGACTTGCAAAACTAATAGTAGCCTCATCTTTCAAGATCACTCTCAGATTCTTCATGGTATGCATAAAGAAACATGCTTCAACAGAAGTTGCAGGTGATCCTGATTTTTTAGACCACATGACTCCCCAGCAGTCCACAAATTCTGCTTTATTAGAAATAAATAGAAAATTTCCAAGCGGCTATGATGATGACCCTTTAGTTATCTATTTTACACAAAGTGGCATTTATCCTAGCTTTCTGGAAAACAATTAATTAAAGAAGGAGATAGCTTTTGCCAAGGTTGCATGTGACTTGGACCTAACCCTTGTCCAAGAAAATAACTAATGGCTGCCTGCCTCCACTCACATAGTCTTCACTAATCCATTCAAGCTTTGAAGCACACAGGACTGAAGCAGCAAGGAAAATTAAATTTTCTAGTTACTTATGTCTGGGAACTTTGTGTCTCTCTGGAATGAGAATAAGTGTGAACCAGGTATAAAAGGACATTTGAAATTCTTAGTATGTACTTGATCTGACCATAACAAAACTATCAACTATCTTCACTCACAAGTAGAAGGTACTTTGATTTTCTAAATTTTCAAAAGCCAAGTCTTGCTTAGATCACTAAGAAAGAGCTAGCTGACAGACAGATGCCTGCAGACTACAAAAAATTCAAAAAGCTCTCCTATGAACCTCCTAATACTCAGAATGCAGTGTTGCAATGTACAATCTTTAAGAAACCTAAAAACTAAATTAATCATCCTTAACTTCTTCCTCCCCTCCCAAGAAGCTGCTATCTTGACGGGGCTCTAAGGTAAATGTGAGGAGGAATCTTTATTTGTGCAGGTGAGAGTATTAAGTGAAAAGTACATGAGGTGAGATACATTTCTCTCTGGAAGCCCTAATTTAAAGGACAATACCTCTATTATATCACCAACAGCAAACAATAATATTATTTTTGTTTTCATAATAATCTTTTGGCAAGATACAAGAAGTACAAGACATGATAGCAAACTCCTTGCAAGAAAATCAGGCTTCTCTAAGTGTCACTTCTGCTAACTAGATTCCCCACAGTGCCATTGTGTTTACGTTCTTTGCATGGAAAAGCTAAACAGTGAGAACTTTGGTGCATAAGCTCTTCAGTTGTTGAGATATTGAATTCTGATCTTTAATAAACCAATACTGATTCACTTCACTGCCTCTGTTTGCTTAGTTAAGCTCCACCAGCATAGGAAAAGGCACATATAATTTAATCAGATTGCTTTTTTCATTTGATTTTTATTAGTGTAGCAAGCTGGCATTGAGCTCAGTGAATTCACTCAGTTCTTACCAGTAGAATATAACCCTTCTTCCTTCAGGCTGAAAGTTTCGAACAACAAAAAAAAAATCCAACAAAGTACAAGAGCTTATGCAGAGTTTATATGATGTCTCTTCAATGGTACAGGCTCTCCTCTTTCAATCATGCATATACTTTGTGGAATAGAGAACAGAGTAGTTAAAGAGTGTTGAATCGCCCTCATTTCAGTGGGGTTGTGACAAACATGCCATTTTGTTTTCTCTTAGAAAAATCCCACCACCTTGGGACTTCAGGGTATCTATGCAGCTGCCTTATGCCATTCAACATTCAACACAACCTGCTGCTCTTACCATTCTCTTCCCATCTGGACAGATACAGTACTGTTGAGATGTTACAACTGGAGACCTATAGATTTTATTACTTTTCAGGTTTCTCAGATCTCAACAGCTTCAGGCAAGTCTTTCCCATTTATTTCAGGGTCAAATCATCAAAAAGACACTTGCACTTATTTCTCTGTACAGAACTCTTGAGGTGACGTTTTAAAAAACATATTTAAAATAAAGCTGAGCATCATGTAAGGGTAATTGGATGCTGTACCTGTCTCAAACTCTGACAACACTTGCACGTTTTGTGTAAAGAAGAGCTGATGAAAGTCTTTGAGATTTTGTTGTTCGATTTCAATTTACCTGTATACTCAGCAGCCAACAGTGTTTATCCTGTTTTGTTTGTCTACCTCTATCATATTTCATTGTGTTTGATCTTGTAATGTGAAGACTGAATTGACACACACCTAAATGGTATGAACATATATATATATAATAATGATTTTAAAAGTTGCAACCTCTCAGGAGTATCTGTGTGGTTCTATTTACAATTACATTGTTATAACATCTGCCTTCATCAAGGCAAAAGCATCATGTCTACATTTTCATTTGTCCTTGAAAAAACATAGTAAGCAATGATATTAATTGCCAAAATTACCCTTCTTCTGTGGCAACAATTCTCCATCTTAATGAAAAATATCACAGGAAAAGATAGGGAAAAATGAGGAAATTATATCTCTTTCTTGATTTAGATTGTCCTTTACTAAAAAAATTGTTTGGAAAGTGATAGTATTGTTGTTGTTATTGTTGTTATTGGTGGTATGGGTGGTATTATTATTAATATTGTTATTATAATTATTATTATTATTACTACTACTACCACTACAGAGATTAATTTTCAGGTAAAACATGAACTCTCCTAGGCTAGTTTCCATTTCAAAGCTCCAAATTATGCTCAGAAAAAAAAATAGCTTCAGTACATTCTTAATCACATTTGTATCAATCAGTGTTAAAAGTGATTTAGCTTTTTCTAGAATTACAGGATGACGCATCCTCGTGTTTTCCACAGGTTTTTAACACTGGACATATTCTGTTCTTAAGTCCATAGAAATACATGTGTTTATGGCCTCTTATGACAGATCTCTGCTTACTTTTGAATCTGTAATTGTTCTATCTCAAAGGCTGTGTGCGTGTGGCATCCAGATTGCTGATGCTTGTAGTAAGTCTGCTTCACTGAAGCCAGCAAGAGTTTTATTGCTTATTTCCCTGAGGAAGAGTATTTAAATAAAATCTTTATTTTTGTCTATGTCCATATTCATATCCCAAGTACTGAATGACAAGTAGACAAGATAAAGAAAGGAAAATTAATAAAATTAATAAAAACGCATAGAAGCATTTGTAGTCACAACTTTCAAGCTTAGGGGCAAAATAAAAATACAACTAATTAATAATATCCCACTACTTAGAAATTTTGAGCACTTAGAGGCTCACCAAATCCTTAAGATTATCCTGTTTTGGGTTTTCTTAGAGATGCTTTTATGAGTTTCAAATCAAGAGTTTAATGTTTCCTGAAGCATGAAAACACTTTCAGTCTTTCTAAATTACTATGTATCTTACCCAAGCATTCACTTCGTTTTCTTTTTAATTCATAGTTCTTATTCCTTAATATTTTAGATCCATTATTAACACTAAGATTTCAACATTTCAACAAGTTGGAAACAATGTCTGGATATTGTCCTATGTATTTTTAGCATAAATCATTTTGATGATTCTTATGAAAGTAGCAGCTCTATTCTGTTAAATTTCCAGGGTTTATAATTTAATTTCTATGAAACCAATAACAAAACATAGATATTCAAAAGAAACTTTTGTGGAAGAAAGTACAGTGAAGAAATCTCCAAACTTAAGGCACCCTAAATTCATACTTTTTTACTCCATTGTTTTGTTTGGTTTGGCACAAAACAATATACAAAAGAGAAAATTATATTGAAACATTTGTAGGAACTTGTTCCTTTCATAAACTAAGCCTGTCATGAAACCAAAATGTCATCTGTCATAGCAAACAAACTGTCACTCCCTTCTGGCAAATGGCTCAGTCTTAAGTCTGTTTGTCTGCCCACCTGATGGGATTGCAGAATACTGCTATGATGATGGGCCATTTGTATGCAAAATCTTGCCTACAAGCATCTTCCTCCAATTTACACTCAAAACATTCACTGCTGCCCCATATGACAAATCAGATTTGTAATGATAAACATAACAAATTAGTGTTTTCTGGATGCTGTTCTGAACAGTGCAACGTGAAGTCTATTGGGACTCCACTTTTACGCGCTTACTTTCAAACATTTGCCTACATGTATAGCACTCAAGAGAAGTGGAACATAATACGTTAAGTATTTGTAGGAAGGTCTACACTGCAGCAATTCAAGTAGAGTGCCCGCAACATTTTCAAAACAAATCAGTAAGTCACACTAAATCTTTTGAAATGTGCGTACAGATATCTCTGTAAAAGATTCCACCCTTGGGGTCATATAGGATGTTATAGTAAATAAGCGGCATCTCTGTTTCTTATGACTATATTCAAAGTAACTTTAATAAAACTGTTTATAATTCTTTGTGGTTTGGGTTTTTTTATTATTATTTTTAAATACAGATCAAAAATGAACTGTTAAACTCAGTCTTTTTTAATCATAGGAAACCATAGACTAGATTCTTAGCTTCCAAGTCTTTAATCTGACATTTCCTATGCAGCATCCATGTGCACTCCCTCAATCTACAATTCTGAGGCATAATCCCATATGAGTACAGTATTAAGTTCCATGGTAAACCTACCAGAGGAGGGCAAAAAAGATTAGACTGCTGCAGTTTAACAAAGATTCAGTGAATGTGTCACTTTAAAGCATGCCAGGTTTTGACACGAAGAGTTGCTTGCAATCTAAATGTATTACTTGTCTAAGTATTAATTACCTACTGAGAGAGAAAAAAAAATCAAAACAAAACACGTTATCCCACAGGAGTAGCCTGAATTTTACAATATGGTCATTTGTAAGTAAATTTGCAAGCTGTGCACAGGGAGCTAAGGATGAGCCCCATTAGCGAATAAATGGATTTGCACATTCTATAATTGCATGCAGCTTGGAAAATGTACCTTTTGATGTCTAGCCTGAGTATCCAATGGCTGCTTTAGAGCTGCTGCCTGCTAGGACCTGGAAAATATGCTAAATATTTCCACTGCATCTAAAACTTGGTCCAATGTACAAAATTCCAGAACTGAGAATATACCAAATCTTTTTTAACTAGAGACTATATAGAAGATACCACTGAAGCACAAAATATTGCTAAAGGAGGATGAAGCTAAGGCTACTTAAAAATCCTAGTAGAAAAAAAGTTACTAGAGAAAAAAAAAAAAAAAAAGCAGCTTCCTCATTTCCAGCCATTTCCGTATTCTTAAAAGACAGTTTTTGTCACCAATTTTCCCCTCTTTCAATTTCCTTCAGTTTTTGCACTTGTAATTTAAGGGCTGTTATTTATTCCACTGTCTCAGTATCATTTCCCATTTCTTTCCTTCATAAATATGCATTTTGATGTCCTATAGCTTCTGTCTACTCTAAAGTCTCACTGAAAAAGTTTTTGCAATCAGTTGTTTATCTTTCTTTTATCAACTTTTTTTTACCATTACCATTTTTCAAAACATTTTCTCTGTCAAATGTCTTCATTTCTTCTCCCTTCTTAGACTTCTTAGGAGTATTTTTAAACTCTGTAATAATTTCTCTACCTAAGATCTATGTCTACAGACTCCAATTAAAACAATGCTATTCCTTTGCCTCAGCTCTCTCTTTCTCAGGTTACTTAATATTTTTTCTGCTGTGTTGAACAAGTCCACCTTCTGCCTCAGTCAATATCATCCACTTATTGGATGCATTGCATTGGCCTTTAACATCAGCACTCCTATTTTCAAATTAATAGAATTCCTTTATTTTTCCTCTCTAATGTCACTACTAGTTCATTTTTACTCCTCAGCTTCTCTTTAGCACTACTGTCCATACTCCAGTCACTTCTCCCAATAGTATCTCCTCTGTTTCAAGCTTCTACCATCTACAACTCTCCAACGGTGTTGCTTTTTTAGTCTCACCTTTTTTTTCTCTCACTCTCCTTCAGTTCCCTACAAGCTAGTCTTTAGCTCTCCTCACCAGTTAGACAGCTGTCACTAATGAAATTTTACAAGCTACAATAAGCACTTTAGAGGCAATGTTGATAATGCACAGGCAAGGAGGACAGGAATTAAGACGTACAGGAAAAGAGAAGATTGAGATTTTCCTTACTACCTCTTCTCCAGAGAAAAATGTCTCATATCCCAACACTGATATATAAAGGGAAGCAAGATGAAGCCTGATGCTCAACAAATGAAGGACTAAGAAGTGGGAAGAGGTTCAGGATAAAGTTACAGAGGAGAATCCAAAGAGAGCCAAGTGGGAATTTCTTTATGAGAGCTTGAACAGAATAAAGCATGACTAACAGCCTCAAGAAGGGTTCATGGTTTCACAGTACACAGACTATGGCAGGCAGCCAGAGATCATTATGCACTTTGAATACTTCCTATTTTTTAAGTCAATATGTCTCTCAGATACCACACATGCTTGAGCTGACAGCAAAAGTAGTCTGTTGTTTCATCAGTACAAATTGAAGCAGCTTGATTTAAAATGCAATGTTTCCAGTAGTAAATCAAGTAATTCAAAAGCTGTGTATGATTTTGCCTAGATTCTGCCTCTGATAGGGACTACTGAAATACAAAGTGAGTAGAAACTCTTTTCTACAGCATAGGGACCATAGAGCAGAAATGACCAAGCACTTTCCAGAAAGTTTGATCAAACCCAATATTTTCTTTGGAAAAATTACTTGTCTGGGAGGAATATAAACAGTTTTTCCATCAGACAAAAGTTGAAACTTTTCACTGCTATGAAAGTGAAGTTTCTGAAAACCTCTCATAGAAACTGCTGAACCAAGTTGTCTGCTCTTGAAAAGATGAAAGACAAAAAGACTTAATGAATTGATTCAGTCTTTCACCATCAACAAGGCTGGAAAATTTCTGCAAATATCCATCTATCTACTGATTGAAGTTTTCCAGGTGGCCAGCCAGAAAATCAAGGAGGTTGTCTCTCCCACAATAATAATTTTCCTTAAAATCCATTTTCATTAAAAATTTAGCAGTTCTGACTTTGTGGTCAAGGAATGGAACTTGGGAAGGAGGGAACTCCATTACAACAATTGGATTAAAAAAAATGCAGGATGCTTTTCGAACATTTGGTTTAAATTATGTCCAAATAAAATGAGAACAAGAACCCTTCCCAACTTCACCAACTGAAAGCCAATGAAAATGAAAGTCTGTATCTTTCTTCTTAGCTGCAGATAAAACTTATGCAGCAATGGCATGATTTGCTATACTTCCAGAATTAGATGTCCCTTTTTCTCCCCATACACACCTGAGGAAAACTAAAAATACTAAATGTCTTTAACAAGACTTCTTTATGTAGCAGTTTTTGGTTCATGCTTACCCTTTTCGCTTTTTCTCTAAAAGTATTGACCATACTGTTTCACACATGAACTCACAACACGTGACATGAAACTACTTAGTCATATAATCACAGAATCATAGAAGTTGGAAGGGACCCGCAAGGATCATCGAGTCCAACTCCCGACTCTATGCTGGACATCCCAAGAGTCACATTATGCGCCCGAGAATGTCGTACAAACACTTCTTGAACTCTGTCACGCTTGGTACTGTGACCTGTTCCCTAGGGAGCCTGTTCCAATGCCCAGCATGGGTGAAAAACTCTTTACTGATATCTAAACTAAAGCTCTCCTGACTCAGCTTCATGCCATTTCCTCAAATCTTATCACTGGTCATGAGAGTAAAAAGATCAGTACAAGCCCCTTCGCTTCCCCTTATGGGGATGTTGAGGACTTCAGTGAGGTCTACTCTTCCCCAACCTGAACAAAACAAGTGACCTCAGCCATTCCTCATAATAACCAATTTCAGTTTCATATGTTATAAAAACTTTTTAATATAAATCTCTTTATATGAGGTATAAATTATATATGAAGTATAAATTAAAGAAAAATCCAAATAATTTACCTTTGTATACTTATTTTTCTTTAAATCCTGTTCAGTTAAGGATTGAATTGGTATTTCCTAAACCACATCTAGTTTATACTAATTTGAGAACACCTATACAGACTCACACGATGGCAAGTTAGGAAATAGGTATTGATGAAAATAAGGACACAAAAAACCACTAGCCTACACTTAGTACAAATTACCTAATGAGACTCAAGAACTCAAGAACATTCTTCTTCTGTGGAGAAGCTTTATTCTGATCTGCATTAAACTCATGCAACTCATTACTCTTAGGAAATGCATGAAATTGACAAGGACCTTGAAATCTTTTGTCTAGAGCTTTCCTCTACTGAGAACTGGAATCACCACTGCCTTTATTCTTCTATTACTTTTTGCACCTGGAAGAGGGAACTGTCCAGATCACAGTGTTTTTTTCTCAAAATTATCTTCTCTCAGTGCTATTTGGTATTTACCCAGGTGATGGGTAGCCTGTTTCCTACAACTTATATTTGTAAGTAAAAGGACCCTCTACTGATTAAAAAACTTCAGGAAGTCCTGCCCTCTCTATCAGCAGAACTAGGAGTCAAACTCATTGAGCTTTCCTGGAGGTGATTTGCCTTTTCTTGTCATTAAAGAAATCGGAGAGATATCTTACTATGTTCATAGGCCACTGATCTGGGAGACCAAATGGCAATACTGCAGATAGTCTTATTTTTCTGTTTATCTGAAAATTTAACATTTTGCTCTGGAAGCAAAGCTTCTTTATCTGTGGCATAGATTTTGTTGAACCTTGAGCAGAAAGTCTTTTTCCCCTAAATCTTCTCTTAGCGAGCAAATACCTTCAGCATAAGACGAGTCATGCTCCTAACAAGGGCTGTCTAACCAAAATTACTGAAATCAGCTAAACCACGTCAGCCAGCAGTACAGACTGCATAACTCAGCTTATTCCCTCACATTAAACCTTATCACAGGGAAACAAATAATGAATTTTAACCTGGGCTACTAACACATTTGTTCTTCAATCCTCTACTAACCTGATCCAAGTTAGAAGCAATGTGTTTTTTTCTTTTACCTTTAGTGAAGGTTGTCAGCAGTTACATGACCACAACACCTGGGAGCTTCTTGGTCATTATGCAGCATCCCTGTCTCCCACATCTGAACTCCATACTGCACTGCTTTAACAAGATTTACACAGTTCCCTTAATGTCTCCACAAACCCTCTGAAAGAATTGTAAAAAGATTAATATTAATCCCCTGAGAAATATTCTATTGTAATCTGTTCCCAGGTGCGGTTCTCAGCTACCACTGAAGAATAAATCTTACCTAGCTTTATTTTGCTCTCAGACCATATTCTTTGTGTATATTCATGTACTCAGCAAACTCCTTTTTGACAAGATGTTTCATGGAAGATTTTTTTTTAAAGCAGTTATACAAGAATCTTGATTATAGAAAAGGTTTCCATGCATACAGTTTTTAAGCACTCTTCATTTAAGGAAGTCAGTTAAGAGAATTGTAAATAATAAGATTTCCTCAAGCTTATAAACATTTTAAACTTCTATTTGTCATTTCAGGAGATGTTTGAAATTTGCTTCTTTGCTTGTATGTGCATCACTCCTTATGACAGTGACTGAGTTGGCATTCTTAGACTGGTTTGTCTGATGCATCTCCACTGGTAGCTCTTTGATCTGAGAAGTTTATCCTTCCACCACTGCATAATTATCTTATCCTTGTTGTGTGGTGGGTGTTGATAGTGCTTCCTAGTATCCGAGAAATATCTCATGAAGACTAAGTTTGAATTTTTAAATGGCTGAATTTGTCTTAACTTCCAGAGAAAAGCATGTGCTAAAGAAAGCATTTCTAAAGTCTACTTGAGTTCCACAATAGCACAACAGCTGAGCCAAATCTTGACTCCAACCATACTAACCTTCAGTGAAGCTTCTCTCTTAAGAAAATATTAGGCAGACTCTTGTTGACAGATACATGTTTTATTAGAAGTATAAACTTGCCACCATGTCACTTAAGTAGAAGCAACAGAAATTCTCATAAGAGAAACCACTACTTTATGCTAAACTGCATCCATCTGCCAAGATAACACAAGTCCTTAATTACTATGTGAACCTGTATGGCACAGCCAAGACAACTTCACTTGGTGCTAAATATTTTGGTTAAAACTTCCCTAGTGATTGCCTAGGGCAGCCGGAGTGAACTAAACTGAACTGCCATGGAATATCATGTTTTTTGTATGGAAAACTGGTGAGCATAACTGGAGTGTTGTAAAGGTCAGAAGAGACCTTTGCTGGATTAATAACAAGACAGGCAAAGGTCACATTGCTCTAGAGCTAATGTTGCACCTGAACACGAGCTGTGTCCAGTTACACCATTCTCCTAAGCAGCAGACTTGAATGAGGGATGTGAGAAATAATGTGAGAAATAACTGATGTGAGAAATAACGCATACGAAAAAAGTCAAAGACCCATGGCCTGGATGAGACCATAAAGGCAGACTATGCTGCAGCCGTGGGGTTTCTAAGAGCATGTGACTCTCCAGAAAGTAGAAAGTGTGTTGCTTTCTTCCCCATGTGCCTGGTGAGCAATGGGAGAATTTGAGGCAGAGGCTAATTGCAGTATGCTCCCTCTATCCTGGAGTAGCCAGTGAACCACATGTAGGCAAAAACCATATATAAAGTGCAGACATTCCTACAACCTCACTAGTTTCCATATTAATACATCATGCACTCAGGATTTTTCATGTTTGTTTTCTAAGGTTTTTGGTATGAATTCATTTATTAACCCAGTAAATTTGCTAATGAATATTTTAATAGTGTTAATATGTTGCATATGCAAATTGAGTCTACAGAGAAGAACTACTGGAGAAAAACTACTTGAACATTTGGCTGATTTGTGATGGAAGTTTTGTTTTGCTACTCTTTCTCTTCCTGTTGATCAGCCAGGTGGCACTTCAATAATAATAATGCCAGGATAGCATAGAGATGATTTCACACAGGTGGTGAAGGTTTAAATGAATATTTGAAAGCTTCAAAATATCTAGGGATTCAGAAAGTCCTTTACAATCCATGTAAGAATCTCTTTAAGAAAAGATGCTTTTAAGTTATTCATATTTCTCATTTGTCTGTTCGGAGATTTCTCTGTCTCTTCTGCCACATAGTCTGTATAATTTAAGGTGACTCACTCTACAGGAAAGTTCACCTTCCATTAAAATGTTTTCTTTAGTAAGCACTCTCCTGCAAATGCTGTAGTGTAAACATCAGCGGCTATGAGTATGAACATTTATTAAATAGTGCTGATGAATTTTTCAATACCTAAGGGAGAGCAATTCACAGCTCAATCATTCAGGCCATTTTAAGTGCTGCACAGGACAATTCCACTACATCTTCCATTAATATTTAATTGCCCATTTTATTCTGTTTACCTTTTTGGTTAATATATAATTTAAAGTCCTTCTACTAAAAAGGAGGGAGGAAAAAATAGTATAACTGTTAGCCTGCTTTTAACAAATCTCTGGTGAGAGTTTTTCCTTCATTTAAAATTCATTGCAAAGAATTTTTGTTTAATATCAATAACACAAACCCCAGGTATTAAAGCAAAACTTGGAAGCAACTGTTGCATAACAGTCCTGACATTGACTTAGATTTGATTGACACCACTTTCTGACAGCCTTTCACAAAGCACTCTAGAAGACTTGGAGGATGCCACAGTGCCTGACCACTGAAAGGAAGTACAAAACCCAGTGTGACCAAAATACTCCTGTTGCACAAAGGTTATTCCGCAGGAACTAATAATCTTCACAGTTTTCATGGAGAGGGAAAAGGGATTGCAAAATGTAACAAAAACATTTTGTTCACAATTACAAAACCAGAGAATGTTTACAGATGGATATATTTCATTGAGAGGATTAGGAAATAAATTACTGGAGTAATAGGTCTGAAAGTACTTGGGTACTGTAAACTGGATACAAAAGCAACAATCATGTCATAGTGTTATACTTGTTCTTCACTGTCGGTCATTGGGATATCACAGCTTATCACAATCATAAATCTCATAGAGAATGACTTATCTATTACTATCAGTAAAGACCTGCTTTTTGAATTTGAAATACAGTTAACAGCAATGGTACTTAGGCTTTGGTCATTATTTTGAGAATCACAAGCAAACTCAGATGGGCTCAAATATTGACATAAATGTGGTTGTTCTGAACTATCCAGAGGCTGCATGTTTGAACTTGCACTTTCTCCAGTCTTTATTACATTAAAACAGATTAGGACTTTACAGCCTAGAGTAGTCTATCACTTCTATTACCTCCTGGGCTAAGATGAGGTCAGTGTTTGGTGGAACTGCACACATACTTTAGTGTCTGTCTTGTGTGCTCCTCTGGCTTTGTACAAGGAATGTTGAATGAGTACAGAACATTCAAATACTACTTGCTCTGAGAAATAAAGAAATCCTTATAATTGTTACTGGATTCACAGTGCTCTTGTAGTCTCTATTCATTTAGCAAGTAGGTTTTTTAAAATTCATCATATTCATCATATTCATCATATACTTACTAGTATAAGATGGATAGAAGTCCATATCACACAGATGCATATGTATATACAGAGTAGTGCATATATATATATACACACACACATACATATTTATACTTATATGTATACATATAAGTATATATGCACATACACAAAATTTCTTCAGAACATAGAGTTACCCTTCCAAGGAAGCACTTCCATGGTTTTACACAAATAGTAAATGGAGTATGTTACTGTGTAAGTTCTTGAGTTTCTCTCAGTTTTGTGTTTTGAAACCCAATTACCAAAAAAAGGCCAGCAAGGGTATTGCTTGTTCTGTCCTTGCAGAAAGTTATTTCTGTTCTTTTCAGTTAAGATATGTGAGGTCATCTCACTACCAATGTTTATCAAATGTCTGTTCAATACTGTACAGAATGTGAAAAAAACAAAAGACATTGGTCATGCTGTGTTTTCTGTTGATGTAATAAAATGAAGATGGTGAATATATTTTCAAGTACATAAATTCCACCTGTACCTAAATGAAATTAGGGGTAGGAGGATGTAATACAAGATCAGAGGCAGAATCCCTATCTTTTCAAATGCTGAGAAGTTTTTGAAAAATGGCAAATAAACTAATTTAAATAACTCAATTCATTTGCTTTTTTGACTCACTCTTGTTTCCTTTTCTTTTACAGTCACTCAGGGGCATCCACATGGCATAACACCATGCCATGGAAGAGAGCTAGATGAGGTATTAGAAAGCTGGTGCATTAAATAAGCATTTTATCTGGGTGCTTTTCAGAATTATGTACAACATTGAAGACTAGCATATACATATTCACTAGATCAGTGCTGAATTTATGTAACATCTTAATGAAAATGTGAGCATATTATTCAAAGTTACCATGATTTTGGCTACTATATTTTTAAAATACAAGGAGAAACAAAAAGCATAAACAAATCAAAACAGCCTGTTTCCAGTCCTTAGGAAATATCTAGTGCAACATAAAAAACTGGAAAATATTTGGATTTGTTTACAATACAATTTCATCAACTTTGGCAACAGACTAGGCATATACAATGGCATTATCTGTGACCTTTTTTCTTAGTGTTTCTGACCCTGTTCAAGATAACAGGGCATGCCCCTTTACCAACGAACTAGCTAAGACCAATTAGCATTTGTGTCTGCAGCAACACTGGGCAAGAACAATATGGCCAAGAAGCCTCCATGTGTAATCACCACATCACAAACAATCATTCAACATGATCATGTGGAAGGTCACTCTGTATTTGAACCCTCAGACTTTATCATAGTCTAGAAAACCAATCTGAGTCTGGCTAAAGTTTAAGGGGAAATCATATTCATTAAAAGAAAAACAAGACACACAATGTCACCCCCAGCCACTCCCTTTCTCCCATCTTAACTGACAATATTTTAAATCTTCAAGACTTCCATACAACAAGGTTTCAAGCAAGGTCAGAAAACAGTAATTTCCTCATTAACGATGTGAGGTAAGAAGAGGTCTGTCCTCCTCTGCATGATCAGTGTGCTGTGACTTGCTTGCTGAGAGCCTTTCTCCACTGCTGCTCTTTCCTACAACCTTAGGGAAACAGGATGTGGTGCCTATTTCCATAACTCTTCGATCTGTTTTGAGCTTGTTGCACAGGGTAAGTGTCAGTCACTTCTAGTCTCGTTTTCCCTATCAACTGACCTCAAAAGCTGATGTTCTGCAACACAAAGGGTATGCAGATCGAGATGTAAGCCTATTCTGTCTGAACTCATGACACAGTCATTAAGCTATAGGCTTAATTGTTTAAATAAAATGTGCTTCATTACTAACTTTGATATAGCCTGCAAATAAACAAGATTTTTTGTTGTTTGGAGTTATACCTTTTTATACCCTGTATTTCTTGCTTTACACAGTAAATAACTACATCCTACTATTTTATTTACATTTAGCCAGATGGTAAAATGGATTTACCAGTTACAACTCACTTGCAGAGATCAGAGTTTGTTTGAGTAAGGCTAGTAATCTTTATCCAGTAATCAGAGATAGTGTTTGTATGTCAAAATCCATTTTCATCCCAAAGCCAACAAATTCATAGAAGCTGCTCTACTTGATCACCCAAAAAGTACAGTCTTTCTAGTTTGGTTTATGGATGTTTTTCTAAGTTTGTCTGAATAACACATGGGTATTGCATACTACCACTCTTCCTGCTGTCTAACACTACCTGCAAACTGAAGCAAAGAGAAATAGGAGATAATTTGTTCTATTAGTTTGGTGTTTCACCATTTGTGATCTATTAAATTATAAAAATATTTTTGGTTGGTTTTTTTTTCTGATTTTTTTGTTTGTTTTTTTTTAATTGCATTGGGAATTGCTAAATAAAGACGTTTAGAAACTGTTTCAAATCACTATCTAAATTTCACAATCCCTTACACTTCCTCTCTAGACTAAATATGTTTCAAGTTGAGTATAGTCTACTCATCGTGTCCTCCTATTAAATGTATTCAAATTCTGCTCTCTTGCTCCTATAAAGCTAACTCCAAATGGGGTTAAAAAACATTACTGCTTTTTAAAAGTATCTTTCAAGTCAGCTGCAAGTATTTTCAATGTGCCTGATATCTTAAGTCTGTTGTCTCTAATTTCCCCATCATTGGGAGTCATTTGATTATCAAACCTCACAGTTTTATTGATAGGCTTTCTGTACCAGTAAAATATTTTACGTTTGGAATTGGTACTATGCTTCATTCAGTACTCATTATATAAGCAGAAACTCTTAATTCTTATTACATGCCTGTATTTTTTAGAATTTCTCTAGTCCCTTCCATGGATAAGATAGAAAATAAAAGTATAAATTTCAAGTACAGAACCAAAGGTTTATGATACAAGAAGATCAAGGGCTAGTTCTGCTGTGTTTTCTAACCTCAGCTAAAAATATTATTAAAATGCTTTTGAAAATTGCTGCTGTGTTCCAAGCAAACCACATGCAGATTTTTTTCTGACTGGTTTCCTCTCACAAAAGGGTGAGTGCATTGGCTGCATGCCATCCTTCAGAAAATTGACTCACTTGGAAATGTTCAGGTGCCCCTTGTTCTGTTCTGCCTAAAGGCAACAAGCAATGGTTTGAAGGTAGACAGAGCTGGGCTTCTCCGAGGGAAGGGGTATCTTTTTAGTGTACACAGTATACAGGAAATGCAGACAACTATGTAAGTTAGAAAGTAATCACACCACACCCCTTGTCCTCAACAGTCATACAGGAGAACTCTTACCAATGCTCAGAGGAATCAATACATTGATCCTACTGCATGTAAAATCTCTTTCCTCTTTGTTAGACCCAAACAGTAATCCTGACATTGCCAGGTCAGGTGTTCAGAGCTCTGTCTGCTGACACTACACTATCTGTTCCATATCACCCTAAGGGTAAGTAGGACATTATGTTAATTCCACACATATAACAATGGTATGATTCTGAAGACAATAAAAAGTTTGAAACAATTCAGTCACAATTGTCAGCAGAAGCCTGGATCTGCAAGCCTATTGTGACAAACACTTGTGACAACATCGTTGAACTGTAAGTGAGAAATGTTAATTCAAAATGTCACTGGAAATGGGTCCTGTTTTTCTACTGTTGACTCATTTTATGCAAATTCAGTGCCTCCTTGAAGCACAGTATGCTTGTGTCTAGCAGTCTACCTTTTTGACAAGAGCATACTGGTGAGTTGACTGTAATCAGAAATTAACAGTGACGCTTTCAAAGTCCCTTCATATGAGTAGAAATCTCCTAAACAGTCTGCAAATGAAAATTCACATTCTTTGTTCCTATATATGTGTCTGTGCACATGTTTATAGGTGTTCCTTCATGTAATCTTCATGATAAGCAATGGTTTTAAACAGATTTGTGCAAGAGGTTGATCAAGACCATCTTTCCGGTAGATCTTTCTGGAGAGGTATGCTGCAGACACACTGCATAAAGTACAGGCAGACAGCAGAATGAGGAAATATGCACGAAGCCATACCATGTGGAAATCTTACTGCCACTAAAGTACATAATAAGAACCATTACTGAACTAGAAGAAGTAGTATGGTTCTCAACATCCTTGACACAAAAATATTTTATTTCTCTTATATAAAGTCTAGTTTCTTCATACTTAGACTTCACGTGAACTCTGAAAAGGAGGTATGCAGCAAGTTTCAGCAAAAGAACAGTTTTGTCATATAACAGTCATGCAATAGCATTGAGATTTCAATATAGAATAATTCAGGAAATTCTTGAACTGTTTTTTTCAAACTGAGTGAAAACATACTTTGCCATCAATAAAGAGTTGACAATGCTCATATCAAAATGAATTTCCAAGACAGACTTGGAGAGAAATGAAGGAGAAAGTGTTAATGTAAAAGTAGAGGGAAAAGGGCTCCCCTTAGAGATTTACAGGTAGAAAATTTAAAAAAATAATTTGTTCAATATGTAAATGAAAAAAAAATGTAGTTGGTGTCCTCTATAAAGGTGTCACTTGGCCTGGCTTCAGTTGAAGGTGTGGTTGGTATTTAAAGTTCATTCAACACATGAATACATACACACAACATTCACTTATGATGCTCTTTATTTCCAACAGACAAAAAAACTTGACTCTTTGCATAATCTTGAAATTTTTAGTGGAAAGAAAATGTGACTTTGTACTAAATATTTTTTTGAACTGAATTAGAAATTCCCTGATGCATTGTCTTTCACCAAATAGGAACAAAGATGTATTTTTACAACTAATTTCAAACAGTCCATTTGGCTCAGGTATAAGTACTGAGAAGCAAAACGCACTAAAAATTGCTTATGAAATTTGACATAAAATGTCTGGTAGCAACAAATAAAATGTTCCAGTATTAGGATAAAATACAGGTAACAGCATGAATATACTTTTCTTCCACATCTGAGAGCAGTTTAGAGTAGTAAAATATACCATGTATGTCTCATCCTAACTATGTCGTAGAGAAAATGAGATATAATTAAAACATATTTATAATTTCCAAATTAGTTTATGAGAAAAAGAAATGGTCCTCCCAACTTTTAAATATATGTGTTCTTTTTAACATAAATCTTTATGCTTGGCAGTATAGGGGCTTTCCTACTCTAAGACTCGCCTTTCACAGCTTCTCTTTATAGTGAACAGAAGACAAAGTATATTTTTGTGTATTTAACCAATGTGCACAATAGGCATGTCAACAAAACTTATAGGATAATGAAAGAATGCTTTCTTTTAGCCATCTGTCTCTTCACATCACTTTATTTACTGTTACAATCTGGTTTCAGTGATTCATAAGAAATAGTATTAGGTAACATTAACAACAGCATTGAATTAGATAGTTTAAAATCCAGTTCAGAGCTGGATTGCAATTAGCTTAAAACAACTAATTGTGTGAGAGAAGAGTGGGAACAAATGCAGAGAAGGTTATTTTGCTTTGCTTGACTGGCTACTAAGGGAGAGGATGATATGCTCTCCAGCTCTGTTATTTACAGTCTCTGCTCTTTCTTCCAGCTTCCTCATTTCCCAAATCCCCTCCCCCAAATGCTACAGCCAATTGCAATTTAGATAACATCTAAAGCCTTGTTTGACAAGGTAAATTCAAATTATGAAGCAATTCCTTCACACAGAAAGATCTTGTTTGTTAGATTAGTTGTGGATTGGCTCTGTATGACAGCTTGTTTGCTAAAGGTGAGCTATATGCATTTCCAATGCGGGAAAGCATCATTTAAAGGAAAAATAAAGATGTCATTTCTTCTATTTGTCACAGAGTTCATGTAATATTCCTTCCCAGTTTTCTTCATTGTTGACTTCCTAGAGAAAAATAGTAGCAACTGCGTACCTTCGAACGAGACACCTAATTTTGTTATGGATGAACATAGTGTTGTGACAAAACAGTGGCACAGCTGTCATAACAGCTGTCACACATTAATCATGACAGTGACAAATAGCATAATTACTTTATCTGGAATGTCTAGCATGCAGCTCAGTATGCACCACTGCAGCGTAAGCATATCAAACATGGTTTAATTAAAAGACATCAATATAGGTTAGTCAGACATGGTCTTGGAGACACTGATACAAAATGAAAATAAAATTATTTATTGGTCTCTTTTTAGGAACACTCCAACACCAATTACTTAGTCAACAAGGTAATTTGAATATATTTTTCTAATCAGTCCCTTTGATGCAAGTTCTTCATGGTGAATTGAGATACTGGCATGCATGTGTTTCTGACCCAAAACCTCAGCTATGTACTGTGCTCAATTGTTATCGTTTCTTCCAAGATGGCTTAAATGCTCACATCTGTCCCACATCCTTTGAGTCAACAAAATCTAGCAAAATAACAAGCTTCATTGTATGCCGCTATGTAAAACTCTTCTTTCCCACAGACTTCCCAATGGAGACAGAATAGTGAAGTTTATGTCACAATGTGTTCATTGGGTTCTGCAATTACATCTGCCAAGGCTTAAATATTATGTAGCAAGAGCCTATTATAAAGATAACTACCACTGAAAAACACAATTCCAGCTCAGGCTCTAATCTCAAACAACCCAAAGCATTAAAAGGCAATTTTTTTTCTTCTGGGACCCAACCCAGTTCAGAGATTCTTTACTTCAATATCACTTTCATGGGTCCACATGTGTATGCACATTTGCAGCTGTTCTGTTTAGGCTTTTCTGAAGATAAAATACACCCATAAGATGTCGTTGCCAGGGTGCACTTCACTCAGTAAATTCCACTGGTAATTACCAACTCATAGTATTCTTACTTTTTGCTTCAGATTTGTTAAGCTCTGCAACTCATTGAATTCACTTATTAAATTTCTAGGGGCAGTTCATGAATTGTACTGAAGCTCACTCAATGAAATATTAATGAACCAATTTCCATAGACATGGATTCATTATCTCACTGGACGGCATCAGAAAACACAGTACTGCAGGCAGTATCCTTCCACCTACCTGCCAAAGGATTCAATTTTATTATGCAGTTTTTAAAGCCCACACTGAGACTTTTTGGTAAGTTTATATTAGGAGCTTTCCAGTCTTTTGCTCCAAGATGAAATTAAGAGGGAAACATTATAATATTATTTAGCTGAACCTCAGTAATGCATCAAATGTGACCTCCTATTAACTAGCAAAGCAAGATTTTCAGTGATTTGTTCTGGATCACAGGAACCAAAGATTTTTCAAACACAATAAATCCTTTCAAAATATGAAAGCTTTTATTTCAGTTCTTCAATAAGAACTATAAGGGGGAGAAAGGCAAAATATTTTAGTAATTGGTTTCTGGGATTAAAAAATTTTCATTAATGAATCCAGGATTAAATGACTGGATTTAAGATTGCTACACTTCTGCTCTTCTGTAGTCCAGAAATGCATCGTGAAATTATTTCAACCATATTACATTTTTAAGACATCCCATTATTAGCCTGGGGTGGCTTTCACAGTTACTCCTCTGTTCTTAATAATCACACATCTACCAAATGAACTGCTTGCACTTGATTCTTCTCTTACATACTTAAAGTTTGTAATCAGTTCATTGCACTGACTTCCTCTAGGTTTACCATGGAGGAAAGACAAAAGGTTCATCTCATTTGGTATCCTGGATTTGGTGGACTAGTGCATGAGATTCTGCCATGCTCATAAAGAAGAAACCATGATATCAGGATAAACAGTTTCCTTTAAGTTTGTGTTCACTAGAGTTAAACTGTGAACTTCTATCTAAATTCCCTGCGCAACCATGTGTTTAGGTTATTCTTTGGCATAGCCAATTGCAAGACAGAAGATGAAATTCCAAAATCATTCCTCACTTACTTAAGACAGTTAATAAGAGAGGTCTTCCTTCTCCCTCTATTTGCGTTCATCAGATACCTAAAAGAAGTAGTCTCTTTCCCTAACAGTGGGAACCAGCAGGCTTTTGGTGTGAAAATTAGTAGCTGCCAATTGTATTTATCTCTTAGACTAAGAGGTTTATTATTTATCTTCCCTGTTGCAGTGCCCATGTGGCAGCACTGATATTGAGCAGCTGGACAGATTGCACCCTGGAGCCACATCTGCAGCTATATAGATCAACACCACTTTCATTGCCTCAGTGCTGGAGAAGTTTATCTTCTGTCAGCTAGATTTACTACCTACTTCATGAATTGTTAAGGATTTCTTCTTCCCCTCCTCCAACCTGATTTTTAAAGTGTGTTACTATAATCTGGTACTGATTGTTAACGGCTGATTAGTTAAGTATTTGCTTACTTTTTTTTCTTTCTTTCTTTCTTTCTTTCTTTTTTTTTTTTTTTTCTAATTAAGAGGGATTTCCAGTTGGGTTTGCAAAGATAAATCTTGAATAGTCAAGAGAATAAACAGTGACTGCTCAGTGAAATTGGAAAATGGCTGTAAAGGACTGCAAAATACAAAACAGTATGAATATTCCAAATATATGACTGCATAGCTGGATCACAGCTGTTTGGGTCATTTCTAAGTATTTGAACTCACTACTTGGGAATTACTTATATTAGGCTTTTTTCCCTCAGAAGGTCGAGTCCTAAATTATCTGCTTTCCATAAAGAATAACAAAAAAAATACTTTCTGAAGCCCATAGCAATCATAATCTAGGGATAATCTGTATGTTTTTCTAATAACTTATTAAAGGAAATACCGCTTTATATACACCCAGGCACCTGCACAGTATTATCAAGTTTTTATCCAGATAAATGTTACAGTAGCAAGGCAGAATCCAACAAATCATTTGGGCTAGTTGTCAGGGCTAGTAATGGCTGAAAGATCCTAGGTTTTCTTCTCATCCAAGTATTTTAGAACCTTTTAACTTGGACCCAGCTATATGCAATAGGCAGAGCATTGAACCAACTTAGCATAGCATGTACATGCTTAACTTGTCTTTGGAACATGACTTTCTCTATTTTTCTCATTAGCATCAATAACTGCAACTGTATCACAGCAGAAATGCTCTGCAATTATATCACAGCAGAAATACTCTCCCTGTTTTTTTTCATTTCATTTCTTACATAATGTTAAAAAATTTATACAGCTTTTTTGTAGGAAGACTCTAAAATTATAGTCTATATAGTATATTAGATAATCAAGAATTCTCAAGCAATCTGAGTTCAGCTCAAAAGGTAAAAGCAGTGCTTTTGCATATGCCAGTTGAGATCAGTTTTCACCTCTGTTTCCAGACCAAAAGTGTTTTGTGTAATTCCTATGTTTTCTATGTCAATCTTCAACATCCTCTGGTGTCAAGTGGCATCTCAATCAATTGTCGATTACGTTTGTATCAAGTTAACAGCACACGTGTATGAAATTCCTCCAGCCTCCTTCTCCAGCTATTAGCTTTGTGAACTTAAAACTGGAAGTCACGGGTTCCATGTCCCACCATTTAAGCCAGCTACATAAAGCCAGAGTTCATCATTAGCACGATCTCTGGATTTCTATGAGATCAGGTCTCCACTACAACATGATATGTATTAGTCCAAAGGACAACTCACAGCAAAACTTGACTATCTGTACATAGCACAGAAGAGTGCTGCAATGGAATACAAATTTAGAAGTGTTTTTAAAAGGAATGGAAGGAACCAGAGTATAATTTGATGTGTAGTGAAGGTATTCAAAACTTTTTTGCACTCAGTATAGGTTTATATGAAAAGGTCTGGGCAGAATTCCTTTAGTAATAGTGTTTCCAAAACACAGCTCAGAAGGAAGATGGGTGGAAGAAAAAAGTCAAACAATTTGCATGCTTAAATGGCAAACTAACCAATAATGTGGATGATTCTTTCTTTCCTTCTCCATAATTTCTAAATATTCAAACACATCAGTTTTGTCAGTTCTTTGAAAAAGATATTCATATTCCAAATGACCATTTGCAGCAGATTAAGACTTGATGGTTTGTTCTTCATGTTTGTAACAGCAGTTCTCACTGCATCTCTTTATCAAAGTTCACAACTGAGTTGCTAAAAAAAATCCAACAAAAATATTTTGTGACAACAAAATAGACATAGTCCTTGTTTAAACATTTTTGTGTTCAATGATGTCTTATTTTGGCTTGTTAAGATTTCGTTCTGGCTGTCTGGAATATATATTTCCAGTGCTTTAATAAAGCCCTGTAAAATCCCAAATTAAAGCAGTGTTGTGTTTTCATACTATAACATCCAGATAAGTCTAGCCTTATGCATAAAAATGTAGCATGAATTAACCAACTTTAGGTCTATTCATCTATATAAATACAGTGCAGGGAGTATTGCTAATGAAGTGAATGTCAGGTTACTTAGATGCCTTAGGAAGTGGTTAACACTTTAAGCATCTCATCAATCTTTATAAATTACTGTGTAAAATGACAGATTTTAATTCATATGATATTCATGATTATGTCAAAGGTACACGCAGACAGGTATCTATGTTATGAGAAAACTTTGGGTCTGACCTATTCTTGCTCCTATGAAGGATGCTGGTTTTAATGCCACGGGTGTACATGTATGTTTTTGTTACATTTCACACTGCACAGAAGGACTGGGCAACAAAGGCTGTTGAGACAGTCACCTTTTAACAATCTGCAGTTAGATTCATCCAGCCTTATATTTGGCAGATTGCAGCCATATGGGTCTGCAGACATGATTTCCTGATCAGCCTTCATATATCATGTACCTTGTAAGGTGACATGACAGAACTAAGACATGTGCAGGACTCTATACTCCTTACTGAGATTTCCACCACCTGGTCTGGTCTGCAAGAGCTACAGTGAAAAAATCTACAACTTTTTAGGGCAACAATGCATTAAGACTGTCTTTGGACAGTAAATGTTTCTGTTCTGAGAAGTAGAGAAGTTACCTTTGATCAGATATTCTCGTGCATCTTGTCCTCTTATCTACATATGTTTCTTCTCTGATCATGTGATAGTGGTCACTGTATGTGAACTTGCAATCTTCCCTAAATATGCCAGTGAAGATGAACATGAAAACACTTTTTTGCTCTGTGTACACATCTACAGTAGAAACGTTAACAATGTCTATCTACAGCAGCGTATATTTCTGTTGGAATTACGAATTATATTTTGAATTGAGGGTGGAAGTAAGGAAAAGGAAAGCAACAACAATTATGTTATTGTGATGTGGTAGCAAAGTTCCTCTAAAGAAAATATTCACATGGGTAGGCCCCAACAACTCCCCTACTACCTGCAGAGCCAACAAACTGAGAAGTATTTAAAAAATGGACCTGTTTATTTTGCCTCACAGGAGTATGAATCATAATTTGAATGTTTCAGGGAAAAGGAAGATAAATTCTTGAGGCATTTTTCTCATACATATTTTCATATCTTTTCATTAGAGTTATCAAATACAAACCTGATCAAATTATTAGGTTTTAGAAAAATTCTTCATAACTGTGTTAAAGATGCATTTATATTTTTAGATTAATTCTGAAAATGTTCTCCTGAAAGCACAAACTCAGTTCTGGAAATGTTTACACATGTTTAACTCACGGACAGTTAAACCGGGGCTTTGCATGTATCAGCTAGAGACTTCTGACATGGTCACTTTTTGGGTAGATTTTGTTGTGTTTTCAGGGGAGGTTGTTTGTTTGTTTGGGTATTTTCATTTTGGTTTTGTGGGGCTTTTTCTGTGGTTGGTTTGTTTGCTTGGGGGGTTTTTGCTTGTTTTCTTTGTTTGTTTTTTAATTATTGCTTAGGCATAAGGAACATTTACCACCACCACTTGCAACTCTTAGAACACTTCCATCAGTGCTGCCTCTGTACAATCCTAAACATCCACTGAACTGACTATGTGACCAACACGTCTGTCCTTGAACAGGCAGCAGTCACGAGCATTGAGGCCATGCTGCTGAGAACTCAGCTGTGCTGGGCAGGGCACGTTTCCAGGATGCAGGATCATCGCCTCCCTAAGATCCTGCTCTATGGGGAACTTGCCACTGGCTGCCGCAAGAGAGGATGCCCGAAGAGGAGATACAAGGACTGCCTGAAACAATCCCTCAGCCTTGGCCATATTGATCACCACCATTGGTCTACCCTGGCCTCCAATCGGGAGGCCTGGAGACACACCATCTATAACGCTGCTGCTGCTTTTGAGAACACATGCAGGATCACTCTCGAGGAGAAAAGCGCTTCAGGAGAGGGATCTGTGGAATGAACTTCGAGTCTGGATTGGAGATTTGCCTGGAAACTGTCCCTTACTGTAGCTGTTTGAAGACTGTTAACTTGAAGTCTCCTTCTAGGAATGCCACCCTTTTTAGGTTTGAACTTAAGGTGGAGGTTAAGTTTACAGCACACAAGGCGATGATCTGTTTGGCATTCTGCACTAGGCATCATGCGGGTGTGACGAACATTGCGGATCTCTCTCTGTCAGACCAAGATATAATCAGTGAGGTGCCAGTGCTTGGACCTAGGGTGCATCCAAGTTGTCTTCAGACTATCTTTCTGCTGAAAGATAGTGTTGGTGATGGTAAGCTGATGCTCAGCACAAAACTCTAGCAGAAGGTGACCATTATCATTGCAGTTCCCAACACTGTGCTTGCCTAATACTCCTTTCCAGGCTTCAGAGTTCTTTCCTACTCTGGCGTTGAAATCACCAAGGATAATGATCTTGTCATTTGCAGGGACCTTTTGGATAAGGTGGCGTAGGTCGTTGTAGAATTTATCTTTTTCAGCAGGATCAGCTTGGAGAGTTGGGGCATATATACTAAAGAGAACAGCATGTTGCTTGTTGTGTAATGGGAAGCATAGGGAGATAATACGATCAGAATGACCAGTCAGCAGATTT
>NW_020955199.1:607836-652959 GCF_003031625.1 Empidonax traillii
GATAATACGATCAGAATGACCAGTCAGCAGATTTTCAAGTTTAGAGGCAATGGAGTTTTTAATCATGAAGCCAACTCCTGAGAGATGCCTTTCAGATCTGGGTTTACCTGACCAGTAGAGTGTATAACCGGCACCATGTTCTCTAAGGCTGCCTTCCTCGTGGAGACGAACTTCACTGAGAGCAGCGATGTCGATGTTGAGACGTGACAGTTCATGGGCAATTAGAGCAGAGCGGTGCTCAGGACGTCCAGTTCGCAGTATCACGCATGGTTCTGATGTTCCAGCATGCGAGTGTTAATTGGAGTGCACCTTTGGAGGCAGGTGTATGCCTTTTACTCTTAATCTTTGTTTGACCACAACAGAAGATACCCGTTGGCCGCGGTTAACCAACCAGGTGAAGAGTGGAGATGAGCTTTGGTTAGGCCACCTTTTCTAGGCCCCTCTCTGTGTGGAACAAGCAGTGCTCTCCTTGAAAAAGGCTGCTTGGTCATTCAGGATGCTGCCGAGTGAGTCTGTCATCTCCAGGGTCAGACTCAGGCAACCAATGTCCTGAACCGCCTGCATGCAGGGTTAGGACTGCGGCTTCCAGTGTATCTTATCACCTGCCGTTTTGTCCCTCACCTGTCGCTGCAGGACTTTACAAGTGTGGGTATACCCCTTGAGCCTGTGCAGTGGATTTTTTAGGTGAGGCTCAGCTTGCGCAGAACTGGTCCCACCCTTTACTCCTGAGGTTCATCTACCAGGGCCTAGCAAGCTTGACGGTGACAGTGAGGTCCTCAGGACGTAGGTTTAATTAGAGTATCTTTCTCGTGGATGGATGGCCTTACAGGGCTAAGCGAGCTCCATCTGCCTGGGTTTGAAATTAGAGTTGTCCTCCTAGGATGACCGCCAGAAGGCTAGTGAGCCCATCGTGCCCATGAACACATTTTATCTGACTCTTCAGTTTTGACCTGTCTGGCATGGGAGACCCTACCGGAGGCATATGCCACCACCAGCACAGCTCACAGCCTCATAAGAGCATACTGAAATAGTTTGGACAAGCCCTTCTCTCCCTACCTTTCCTTCACAGCTTCCTACAGTTTAACCCAGGGACATTTCCTTGCCCTGAGCACCCCTCTAAGATGCTATGAAACAAAACAAACCAACCAACCAAACAAACAAAAAACAACAAACAAACAAACAAAACCCAAACCAAACAAAAAAACCCCAACCAACCAACCAACAAAAACACAACCCACAAAACAACAACAATAAAAACACACCACATTTCAGCCGAACCCATATCCCACTCCCACTCTCCCACTGCATCAATGCCCAAAGAGGAGCGATCCCGGCATACCCCTGGGCAAGAGCGGGCACACAAGTAAGAGGTCCCTGCATGCACCTAGGCTTGGGGACCCTCCACAGCCCCTGCCCAGCCCAAACCCCCCAACCCCCAGAGAAACCCACTGCCTACCCCAAATCTCATCCCCCAGCACGCCACTGCAAGCTCCCCTTTGCACTGCCCACCCGCGGCCCCCCAAACGAGCCCGCCTCGCCGGTCCCCCAACGTTGGCCCGGGGAAACCCCAGGTCCGTCCGCCCACCCCCTCGTTCCTGCTCGGCCCGACCTGGCCCGGCCCGACCTGGGGAGCTCCCCCCACTCTGAACGAGGCCATCCACCCGTCCCCCCTCGACGATCTGGGGAACCCCCAGGACCATCCAGCCTCCTCCTGGCCCCCCCTGCACCCGCCCGGCCCGACCTGGCGCAGCCCCGTCCCGCAGGCCGGCCCCACATGGCCACCGGCCATTCGCCAACCGCTCCGCCGCTCCGACGTCGAAACAGAGCTCCCCACGACTTCTCCACGAGGTCGACTACACAGATTGGCGCGGCACCATCTCCTGTGCATGCAGGGCAGCGATGAGGCACAGTAGCTGGAGCGGGTCCCTCACCACCCACCACTCAGTTGCAGGAGCACGCCGAGTGTGGGGCTGCCTGCCCGCCCGCCATCTTGGCCGCCCACACATACCTGTAGTATTATATTAGTTTACAATGTATGCTAAAATTTTTCTTTTTTTTTTTTTTTATTTATTTCTCTTTAAAATTACAAGCATCTGTAGTACTTAAAATACTACAGTGAAAAAAGTTCCCTTCCCTTCCATTTTAATGAAAACTGTGTCAATGTTTACCTGACACTAACACTATGTTGAGAAGAGAATATGTTACAGAAGTGATAATTCATTCAACAGAAGCAGAAGATTTAAATTGTAGAAACTGGGTTAAAATTTTCAAGCACTACATACCCCTGAAATAAATCCCTAAATGGCGGATGTAGTGTCAAAAGCTAGTTAGGTACCTGTACCACAGCAGAGAGAGAAGGACAGGGTAAATGATGCACAATGGAGAACACCTCTGGAAGGCCTGCGAAATTAGGCTTGGCATTCTTGGTATGCAAAGTAGAAAGTCAGCCAAGGTCCAGAGCCAACTGAGAAGCAAACATGAATTCTTCACAGTGTTACAAGGGAGTTTTGGAAAGCCGAACACATAGAGAGGGAAGTTTGTTTATAGCTAAAATAACCATAACAGATGCCTATAAAAGAGCTGCCGTCATTACTAGAATACAGCCTGCCTGGCTGGGAAAAACATTTAAATGACATTCCCCATGAGGCTAAGTAATTTAATAACTTATCTGAAGATGAACATAGTAAGATCTATCATCTGAGAAAGCTCTAGCTATTACCAACCATACTGACACTGTGCCAAGGACAAAGCTCTCTCCTTAATGCACAGGTCTAGAGAAGACAGTTCTCACCCAGCCTATGTCTAACTGGCTTGGGAGGTTAACCATCACCCCACATAAAAGCATGGCTAGAACAGCACACTTCATGAACATTCACGTTAACGACTACAACTTCTTTTCCTTCATTTCTCTGCACAAACCTGAGGCCATTAAACAACAGCTTGTAAAAATACCAAGCTATTTATAGAAATCAATACTTACTCATTGTGAATCTGGTAAATTATGATGAAAAATGAAGGGGTTTAGCTTGTATGAAGAGTAAATGAAACCACAAAAAAACTCCAAGAGTTTGGCTGGACCCACTTCTTTAGACTTAATTCCAGAAGTTTCAAAGTATCTAGGACAGAAAGTAACCATTACAACAGTAAGAAGAACTATGCAGTTTTCAGAGGACTACTGCGTGCTAACATTAGTCTTGCAAGAAGACCCTAAAGGATGAAACAAATCCATTTCACTGGGGATCTGCTATGATTCACATGCTTATAAAAAAATGTGCAACTTCTGCCTGTGGCATCTGAAAAGGATGAGGAATCCACACAGCTCTTTTTTGTATGTACTGCACAAGACAACTGAAGAGAAGAAACAGCCAGAACATGTATTATGAATATCTTTAAATGTATGAATGAAAAGTTTGTGCTGGGCAGCACTTAATATCCATTATTGATTATGCATAATTGTTCAGGAGTAATATTTAGTACATTAAAGGAAGAAATTGAAAATTATATGATGAAACTATGAATTCAAAAAAAAAAAAAAAAAAAAAAAAAAGACCTGGGAAATAAATTGAAAAGCGAAGGAAATGACTACATGTTACTATAACTGGGACAGATTATATCAAAGGATTATTAGAATTTGGAGGAAAACATTATTATTTTCTAAATTGAATTGGATTATTTATTACAGTTCTAAAAAGTATCGAACACAAGGAAGATTCCAAGCAAATATTAGATTAGACTGGGAAATAATATAAATGAAAGTAGTGGCTCTGAGATAAATCTCTATACAAACATTACAAATATTAAATTCTCCCTCACATAGCTTTGATCTGATAAGAATAGCTTTACATTTTCTAAATGCCTATTCCTGTACTTCAAGTCACTACCTATGTAGAAAAACTATTAGCTACATTTGGATTGTAGGAAATACCAAGTTCAGCAGAGGAACTACAGTAGAGGGATGATTTTCAGTCCTAATCAGGTCCCATATCATACTTCATACTTCACAGGCCTTCTGGTGACCAGATTCTCTATATTCCATAGATGATAAAATGGCATACAATGGTACCTTCTCTCTAACGTCATGCATTTTTCCAGTGTAGACACCACCTTCCCAAAGCTGGAAAACTGAAAATGTTGAAATGTTGACTTTCAGTGTCTGCTGCCAAGGTCAAATAGAATCTTTTTAGGCCTTTTCTTCTTTTAATGATTTCTAATAAAAGCTAGGAAGAAATGTATAATAAACATTAGAACTGCACATTCATGTTGATCATTAAACATATGTCTGCAAATGAAAGATCAAAATCATGTGTGAACATAATTTTCCAAGACAGAAAATGTAGTTTACATCCAGCTTCCAGCTTTTGTTACTAGTATTTGGCTCAAGAGCGGTCCAAGCTGACCCTTCTTATGCTTGCTGAACACTTATGCCATAAATTTGAGGAATTTGAAATTCGAGGAATTTGAAATCTGAATAAATACTCTGGATTTTTTGTAATAATTAGTAGGTGAATCTTTTCCTTGTCCAGATTTTGTGTCGCATTTCAACTCTTTATCCAAGTAACTTATAAGCATTTGGAGTTTGTAATTATCATACTCATCTGATGAAAGCATTTTTTTCTCATATACTGCAGATGTGATTTTGTTATCATTCTTACACCACAGAATAGTTTTGCTATTTTTCACAGGCCTTTAAATTAACAATTTGTTTAAAATTATCATAGGTAATTTAGAGGCAGCATCTTCATAGGATGATATCATTTGCCAGTTTAAAGTAAAGGGTCCATGCTACATCTGGCTGCATTTTGGGACATCAGGCCTAGAGTTTGAACTGATGACACAAGCAAAGGAGCAAAGCCGGAATTATACACAATGAAACCAGAGAAGGCTGTGTTTACTAATTTCCCTTGTTTACAAATTCTACCCCAGTCCCTCTTTATCATGCTGATAAGAAAGAATTGCTCACCTGGAAGTAAGAGACGGAATTTAATTTTGATCACAGCCAAACTACTTTATGCAAATCATAATGCCATAGCAAGTCAAGAACTTCAAGATTTGAGGGTTGTAGTATTGTGGAGGTAAGTTGGGGGAGTTTTTTAGTGTTTTTTTGTTTGGTTGGTTTATTGTTTTTTTTTTTGTTTTTTTTTTTTTTTGTATGAGCACAGTGAGTGTTTAAATCTCCCATTGGAATTATTCCTAGTTTTTTTAGCAGAGAAGAAAACCAAAACAATGGTGGACATGCTTTGATTTTGGTTATTTTTAAGTGCATTCTTTCCCAGGTAAAATGCTTCCTAAAAAGGCAATTATAAAACTAAATCTCTTTAACTCACAATATTTATATTAAACTTCAATTCTATGTAGATGAAGCCAACTCCTTTCCCCCCAGGAAGGACCACTGAATTGTAGGGACAGGGCAGACTAGCTTCCTCAGCCACAGTCTTCAAGAGCTGTGCCCAAGGAGGGCAGCTCTAGGTAATTCATGATCCCTGAGACTTCAGGGTGAAGAAGCAAGCATAGCATCACTGCACAAGCCCTTCAGACATTGCTGCTAATTACAGAAAAGGTATTGTGTGAGGCCCCTGCAGGTGTGCTCCATCGGCACACTGACAGCCCACTTTGCAGCCTGTCTCTGTCCTCAGCAGCACTGTCAGAATCTGAGCACTTCATTAACATTTGTGAATTAATTTCATCTCTGAGCTAAAAAAAACAACCTTCTTCACTGTGAAGACAAGACTACCTCTACTCAGAGCATTAATTTCATACATACAACCAGCATATTAGTTAATGTAGACTCTAAATTTCTGAAGAATCTAGACAAGGACTTGTGTACTTACTGACCTCCTGTTTCAATTTTATAAGACTGAAGTGTTTTGGTAAGGAGGATGAATTACGAGGTAGACCAAACTCCTCCCTCTAATCAATTGCAAATCCGAAATTCAGAGGCTCCAACTGACGAAGTATTAAAAAAGAAAAAATAACAACCCTTTATTAAAGGATATATGTATATTGGCAGAACAACAAAAGAACATACAAACAACCAAACAATAATCCTGTACCCAAAAATCCCCTTCAAAAAGGAAACAGTTCAGTACTTTCTGCCTTTTGGCGCAATTCTAACCATGTCAGCAGGGCGCGCTGTTGGGATCTGGCAGTCACCGTGAGGGGCCCCAGTGCACGAGAGAAGCTGACAGTGGAGATTGTCACAGATCCCCACAGGAAAGGGGAAGAGGGGGAAAGCAGGCTCTTCCCACAAAATTCACAATATTTGTGGCTGGCTGTGACTGAGATTTCCCTCCTTTTGTTGATGAATACACGGCGCTGACAACATAGGAGTGGAGGAGGTAAAGGGCAACCTCCTCCCCAAAGGTTCCTCTGCAGGTAGGTCAAGCCTCTCCAATGAAGTCCTAGCAGGTCTGGGCTGGGGGCAGCAGGACACAGTAAAGCAAAGGCAAACGGATACCAGAAACAGCCAGGTGACCAGGACGAAAACAAAGTGAACCTCCAGCCTCTCCAACACATACCTTGCCTGAGTCAGGGCAAAAATGAAGTGCTTCCTTTTTCCAAGGAGAGAAAAAAAAATAACTCCTCACCCCTCCCCACAGTCTTCAGAGGGGCTTGTCCCCACAGCTTGGAATGTGGATCTGCTGGTTATTTCTTTTTTGTGGATCAATCGTGCAAGGCAAACCACCCTCCCCCATTCAACATCCTTCTTTTACAGCAATGTAGAGGAAAGAAAAAAAATTCCCCCTTGGTTTTTTTTTCGAACAAGTAAACCTATGACAACCTCCTTGGGGAACTTCTCTTTATAGGCTGGAATAAAGCTTAAAGTCCATGTGATATAATTTGACTACATTTTGGTTCTATCCTAATAACAATTTTAACTGTCATTACTTCTCAGAGAGGATATAAGTTGATCTCTAATGTGCATAAGGCCTGCAGGTTCCTTAGAAGAACATAGGGAATAGTAGTCTGACAGTAGATCAAATTTTGTAGTTTTCTCCTTCTGAGGGTCTATCGTTAGATAAATATCTACATATAATTGTTTTGCTGAAGATATACTGATGATCCAATGCTTTTACTATGCAAGCTTTTTATATACTGAATACAGGACTGACTTATTCATTTATGACCTGCATTACTAGTATTTTGTCTGAAGCACTCTGCGGCAACTGACATGTGAATAAAGGTTAGAAAAATAGATTAAAGGGTGTAGAGTTATGACAGAGGAAATATTTATAAATTTCATTTTAAATACTATTTACAAATATGTGATGCTTATTTCTATTTTCTTTTTACAATTCTTATTTCATTCTTCTGAGATACCTACCAACACATTTAATGACCTTTTAATTGCCTAATAATTCATCCTCACAGCTCCACCTTTTCTCTCTACATATCGCATTGTCCTTTATTGTCCCATCTGAAATTCTCAAGCACCCAAATGACATAAATCACACAGAAATCCCAGAAGCTTTTAGCTCCTAAGTGCTTCTGAGAATTGTATTGAAGCTCTGTGGAACAAATATAAATCCTACACCATCTTACATGATTTTGACTCTGTAATTGCAAATTGTAACTATTTTTGAAAATGTAGCTATTGCAGGCATATACCAAGTACTATCTTCTTAGCAATCTGTTGCTGTTCAGCACCAACCAGGATTTTGTCCATTAAGAAAATAATCTTTCATCACATTATCACATTTTTACCTTGATCAAAACTAGATGAGAATGTCCTCACTGATCATGAGTTTCAACTTTCAAAGCTGACTTTTAATTTATTGAGAAACAAGGAAAACTGTTTCCTACTTTGCCAAATTACTTCTATATGCAGTTGTATCAATCAACCAAGTATCACTTGCCATCTAGTAGTGTTATTTTTAGTGGTAAATCCAGGTATTTCTGGCAGGCAAGAATTGACATAAAAGCATCTGGGGAAGATGGGGGAAAATGATGGAGAAGATGCTGGTCTGTATTTATTTGAGTCTATGTAAGTACATCTTGTTCCAGAGTGCATGTGGGGCTGAATTGTAGCATAGAAACTCTCAGAGAGGTTGCAAGTATACAAAGTGAGTCTAGTGATGGTGAAAAGGAGCCTTGCTATTCTTTAAAGGCACATGTATTAGATATTAGATTATATTAGAGGGATGGAATCCCTTTCCAATGACGAAAGGCTGAAAGAGTTGGGGTTGTTTAACCTGGAGAAGGTTTTGGAAAGATGTCACTATGGTAATTCAGCACTGCAGTGGTGTCTATAAAGCTTTTATCAGGGTCTGTTGTGATAGGACAAGGGATGGTGGCTTTATAATGAAAGAGGGTAGATTCTGACTAGGTATAAGGAAGAATTTATTTATTTAGAGAGTGGTAAAACACTGGCACAGGTTGCCCTGAGATGTGGTAGATGTCCCATCATTGGCATTATTCAGAGCTCTGAATAATATTTTCTAGTTGACGATGTCCCCTCCCATGAAGGAGGGATGGGACTATATGACCTCAAAAAGTCACTTCCAAACCAAACTATTCTATAAGTCTATGAAAATTTTCCTGGATCATACTGGAAGTGTCTCTTCCTCTATAACCTCTTACTTCTGCAGAGGGACTTCTGGACTGTGTTTCACTATTTAGTTACACTTATTCTTATGTGGTCAGACAGGAGGAGAGTGCTTTCCATACCTTTTCTAAAACATGACAAAAGGTTAGAGAAAATGCACTTTGCAGATTGTTAAACCTGGAAAACTGCTGCTCATTTGGAAATCATTACCAAGAACACATTTCTCAAATAAAAGATCTGTTTCATACAAAGCTTAGTATTAAGAACATTACCAGTTACAATAGAATGTTACTATAGTGGTGTATTTGTTTATAGTGGTGTATTGGGTCTGGCTGAGCTGGAGTTCATTTCCTGCAGTAGCTCACACAGTGCTGTGCTTTGCGTTGGCAGCTAGAATGGTGTTGATAACACACTGGTATTTTGGCTACTGCTGAGCACAGCACCAGCACTGTAACATTCCCTGCTCAGTTGAGGGCAAGATCCTGTGAGGGCACCCCAGTGGGCCAGCTGGCCCAAAATTACAAAAAGGGATATTACATACTATATGTCGTCAGCTCAGACATAAAAGCAAAGGCAAGGAGCAGGAAGGTGGGCATTCATTGTCTACAGTGGCTGCCTGCTGAGGAACTGTTGCACGTGCTGAAGCCCTGCTTCTTGGGAGTGGCTGACCATTGCTGTTAATGGGAAGTAGAGAATAAACCCTGCTGTCTTTCCCTTTGCTTTTGTGCACATAAGCTTTCACTTTGCTTCTGCTTTAATAAACTGCCTTATCCCAACCCATGAGTTGTTTTCCATCTTACTCTCTCCCCAGTCCAGCTGGGAAGGGGAGTGACAGAGAGGCTGGGTGGGCACCTGGTGTCCAGCCAAGGTCAACTCATCACAAGTATCTAGGAAAAATCAAATGAAAACTCAGTGCACAGAAATAACCCACCAAAGTTATGACAGAATGTTATAGTTATGATAGAATGATAGTTCTCTGCCAGTACGGAGGAGCTGGCTAGTTAAGATCTTTTCTCTTAACTCACACTTTGCTCAGATGAGCACAAATGCTTCTGCTTCAGTCTAAAGTTGACAGTTTCTGGAAAGGCTAAGCAACAGACTTCTCTACAGGGCCAGAAAAAGGAATGTGGTCAGTATTTTACTACCAGTAACCTAAACCTTATGGGAAACTGCACCTTTACAGTTTACTGTCTGCTTCTGCAAAACTCTTATGCTAGACTTTAGAGGTTACTAAACACCAATTTATTTAAATCAATGACCTCAGCGAGAGTCATTAAGAATAATGGTAATACTGCCAATGTACACTGATTTACCCAAGCTGAGAATACAGCATGCCAAAACAATTTACAAATCATAAACATAAAGTATTGTATTCTCTTATAAATTTCCATAATGTTTAAATCAGATAATATTTAAACTTTCAGTTCTATGCAGCACAGAAACTAGCGAGTTTATATCACACCATGTACACGTGATATTAATGTAAGAAGAATCACGTATCTGACAAAAATGTAAGGAACAAAACCATTATATTTCTTGAGAAAGGCCAGAGAAGAGGATTAAAGAGGTTACAAATCAGCAGGGTTGTCCATTTCAGGTTTTCTGTTCTGAAGTAGTCTTTAGATTTGATGTAGAAAGGCGGTTTCAACTTGCTTTGAGCACCTGTACAATGATAAAATCATAAATATATTTACAAATATAAATTACAGAATTTGAGGTTCTGTTCTCAAGGGATCCAGAGTTCTTTGGTATTACTTATGGACCACTAATGCATATCTTAATCCTTAAAAAGGAGGGAATAATATTCTGCCTTTGCAACAGAATCCATAATAAGAATCTCAGGGTGCTTTACAAACATTAACTGATTAATCCTCCCCATAGTTCAGAAAGCAGTTACTGTTAATGTAATCATTAAAAACTGAGACACAGATAGAGAAGGTCTAAATTTTGCAATGGGCTAAGAGAAACGTGGGAAATTATTTTTCTTTTTTGGTCTTTTTAAAAGATGTGTCAAAGAACTTGCAGGAGCTCTTCTAATCATGTGACATGGAGCATTCTCATATTACAAGAGGAAATGCTGGCATATGATATCCTTGAAGCTAGCTTTCCCTGATGGCAGAAGAAATATAAAAATTGAAACAATTTATTTACTATCATCACAATTTCATACAATTTTTTTGAGCATTTTGATAGACTTTCCTAAATGCAGTAATCTCTTGGATGAATAATAATGTACCCTACAAAATGGAATTTTCTCACATCTGCTAGTAAAATGTACTTGTTTCCATGTGGGCTTAGTTGAATAGACTGTATTCCCACACAACAGAATAAGTAAATGCTGTTATTAAGCAAAATGTGTATAACATTTTTTATTGCAATAAGAGGCAATAGTGTAGAATTGAGCTGTGCAAATTAAATTAAACACTTTTGAACAATAAGTGGTTCATTATATCCATTTATTTTTATAATATATCAATTTTGTAGAATTTTAAATACTTAATGCTACTATTCTAGTAATTTCCACTAGAAAAACTCATACAGCCGGTGTTCAGAAAGCTTAGAAAGTTCGCTGCCATTACTCTACTGCTCTCCAGATGAAACCCAAGACATAATGCTGCTATGAAACATCTAGTCTCTGCAGATCCATCTATTATCAGCATAGAAACTAACATACCTAATCTCTTCATCACTGAAATGAGGTAACATAGCATTTGGAGTGAGTCCACACTTCATATCAGAATTTCATTCTGTCTATGATTTTCTTGGTATGTTCACATGTGATCAGAAGGCAGCTACAACAATAATTCTCATTCAAGTTGCTTTCTATTCACAAAAACATTAGAAGATACTATACTATTTCTTTTAGCTTTTACTATTCAAGAAAAATAATAAAAAATTAATCCTAAGATCCAAACTTAAGAAGTAAAGTACAAATTGACCAAAGAAAAGGTTATTAACAATTTCTTCCTTCTCTCTCTCTCTCTCTCTCTCTCTCTCTCAATGTCCAAATTTCACAGCAGAATTACAGTTGTGGAACTGGGGGAAAATGCAGGTTTAAGGGTTGGGTACAGAACAAAAAACAGAGAACAGATCTTTTGCTTTTAACTCAAACTATTTAGAAGGAAGAAAAGTGCCAGTCTTTTATCTTAATACAGATCAGTCAGCTTGAAGGAGCATCTCTGTGATCTCACAAGAAAAACAAATCAACATGTTTAAGCACTTAATTTTTCCCTGAACCAGACCTATTTTCCCTCATATCCCTATGGTTTTGTCTCTCGCAACATATGACAATTTTTTTCTCTCTCTGGAGCATTGCCAGAATTCATCCTTGCCTTCATCCTGCCTATGCTGACACTTCATTAATTCTTTAATGGTATTAACATTTTACTTCTTCCTACTGGATCTACATTCTGTGAAATGAACCACTGGTAAAAAATTCCTTTTTTTCACCTTTTGGAAAATCAAAGAATGAAAAAGCTAAATAAGGGGAGGGGGTCAGTGGGGGTGGTGTGTTTGTTCAACAGAGCTGCAGTGTCTGTGTAATGCACCCATACACAAATGTACCCATAACTTCCCCTTAATTCATTCTTCTTTTCTTCTTGTCTGTGCAATTTTCCAGCCTGGAGTCTGCAGAATTATCAGCTTTCCATTTCCATTTTTCGACATGAAAATGAAGAATGTTAAGTGTCTTCTCCATTTCCTACCAAGTTAAGTGCAAACACCTACATTGTTCTGCTTTTAATGGCTTCCATGACTGATGATGAACAGATGGCAAGATTTGGTTAAGTCTTAGAGAACCAGAATGTTGATTAATAATAGAACAAATCTGGCATAGATCTAACATCCAGTTTCTCTTTGCTTTTTTGTCCAGTGCTTTATCTTATTTTAAATCTACCTTCTGAACCTCTTTTTAGATTGTCTCATTTTAATTCTGAGTAATCAATTCTGTTCTGAACATTTCCCTGTCTTGGATTTTTCTTGCTGTAATGTGTAACAACATCAGGGGCCAGATCTTGGACTATATGACCCTGATGGAACACAAGCAGTTAAATAAAATGTAAAAGTATGCAGCGTGACTATTAAATGCTTTTCTGATTTTTTTTTCATTGCTGTTGGCCTGTTTTTAGAGTAGAGGTATAATTAAAAGTCATTTTATTATAGATGTGCAAAAAAACAAATCTTCCCAGCTGCAAGCAATGATTCTCTCCACTGAAATACACCTGGCTAATAGGATACAATCTACTAGCATGGAAGAGGAAATACAGCCAGTTCTCTTTTTTCTCTCTTTCTCAGAAATACTTGTTCATTAGAATTATGTGCAAAACATTGGTTTGACCTGAGGTTCTACCTCTCAACACAACATCTAAACATGTAGTGTTCCTTCCTGGGTGAAAATGAGAGCAGCTTAATTGCCCTTAATGTTCTTCTCTTGTCAGGCTGAATTCAATTACATCTTTCTAATCTGAGACCTATGCAAAGCACAGGAAGAGATCAGCTTTGGCACAAGGAGTAATGAGAGACTTACCACATTACTAGTGTTTACTCAGATCTGAGTAGATAAACTCAATGTTTCCTAGAAGGTGTAAAGATATTTTCACTCCACATTGTCTTAAAAGCTCACACATGATTCTAGCAGTGTATTTTTCTTAAGATATGAACCACAGAATGTATAACGTGAAGAATTCTCTTCCAAATTTTAGCCATACTCTACATTACAGATGCTGGGCCATGCTATTAGCAGAAACTCTTGAAGGTGTTCCAGCATACTTTCCCAGAAACGTTCCTGCCAGTGTGAGTATCAACTTTGCCACTCTTTGACATGGAGAGAATGTACTTTTCCAAGAAGACAGATATTTTGGCTAATGCAGAGCTGTGAATTGAAGACCTTGGATTTTATTTCATCAGTCCCTCTGCAGAAGCTTTTCACAGCCTGATACTGTCAGCTGGGCTAGCCAAGAGTGCTCTCCATACACTCAGGTGGACTGTTGCCAGGCTCCCAGAGGAAAACAAGGTAGGATTTCTTTTCTATTTTCATTCACCTCCATGAAATTAGAAATTTCAGTCTCTGCTTAGGCTTGATACAATTCCAGTTGGATATAAGAAAAAGGCATGGTTTAGCTGAACTATTCATCCACCTTTAACAAAGTCTTTCAAATTATCATCACTACAATTAAAAATATGGAATGGGCTTTAAATAAATTTAAACCAGAGGCAGAGATGCAAAAGAACAACATTATTTTCTGTGGGTGTTGGCTGTGACAGAGCAGCTTTGAGGTTCATACTTGCATGTACTGTATATATAGGATTGTCTTACATATGTTTCCTAGGATTAAACTCGGGAAACATTTTCATTTTGCATAAAGCAGTGTTTATGAGAATACCTAGGGAATCCTTAGGTGATTCTGTTAATCCGCAAGAGCCCACTCTGCAACAGAACTTTGACATTACAACATTGAGCCTTATACTATGTTGAAGTTTCTTGTGTCATCTAACAGAACCCCAAATTACATTCTCAGATTCCTCCTGATGGACAATTTATTGATATGTACCAACAACATTCAGAGCAGCCACTAACTTGGCATGCAGCTGCCTAAGGTAACCAGCTCTATGTCAATACCAGAGTCCTTATTTCTTAAAACAGACCTAGATACCAACTCCATTAGCCCTCAGTTGCCTTTCCTTCCACCCACAGGTGGTGAATCTTCTCTGTAGTTCCTAATTTCAGAAAAAAAAAAAAAAAGGTGGAGATGGTAGCAGTGGTTCTGTGTCCTCTAAAGCACTCTACTGAATAATTAAAAAACCACAACTCCGCTTCAAATCCCTTGCCTGCTGATTTCAGGGTATGAACCAACACTGAAGACTTATCAGAAAATATTTTGTGTCTGTTACACAGTAGAATATGCTCTGTAATAACTCCTCTAACTAGACCTCAGCAGCCTGTAGCTGAGAATTCCCTTGAAATGCTGACATGCACAAAAATCACCAGAAATGAAACTGAGTGAGGTTTTTGATAACTTTGAGTTTTCTGGTTCTTTAATGGCCAAATATCTGAAGATGAGACAGATGAGTATCTGCTTTTCCTCAAAGGTGGATTCAGTGCTCAAGTTACCCTATTTCAGTTAAGAAGTGAATTTTTATCTGTATTAAATACAAAATATTATAGAATTATTATGTTATTATAATACCATAATCCATCATTGGAATGGGCTGACCAGGAAGGTGGTGGATTCTCCGTCCCTGGAGGTATTTAAGAAGAGACTGGATATGGCACTTAGTGCCATAGTCTATTAACTGTGGTAGTAGTGGATCAAGGGTTGGACTTGATATCTAAGAGTTCCTTTCCAACCCACCTGATTCTATGATTCCGTGATTCTATGATTCCATATAGAAAGCTGGGGAAGAGAGCGGTCTCAATGTTGCAAAAACTATCACATGAAGTTCAACCAATACTTTGATAGGTATGATGGAGTTTTTACTTCTGTCAGGTTCTGGCCGAGACACTCTTACACTGGTGATTTGGATTTCTCTGTCATACTCTTCAGATTTATTTTAGGTGTATAAATATATGTGTAGGTAAACAATATTTTGACAAAAAGTTGACTCAGATGTTTTCCAGAATTATAATCTTCCAAGTCATCATTTATGGAATACATATTTTAAGAACAGAAAACTTGTGTGAAATATATTGCAGTCTTATGATTATTTGTTTAAAATACTGGTGATTATAAGCAATTTCTTTTTTAAAATTTGATTTTATGTTTTATTGAAGTAATAACTACCCTCCATGGTCGAATAAGGAGACTATATGAGCTCTGATAAAATAAGATTGAACATCCCTTTGCAAAAAAAAAGGAGTTTCTATCCTTCTGCATTTAATGAATTTAGACTCGCAGATCTGCAATGAGAGAATCACATCCACTTCTAATAAAATAATCCTTATTCAGATGTCTACGCCCTGTTAGAGGTTGGATGCTTTTTATTTTATTTGCTCAACACCAGGTATTGAGCAATTTGGGTTAACATAGCTTTTCCTTCTGAAGCTACTGACTTTCAAAAAAACCAAAGAGACAACAAGCAAACCAAACAAAACACAAAAATGATAGCAAAACCACTACTTGGCCACTTTTGCCCTATCAGCTGTGGAGTGCACAACAAGCAGTCGTTGTACAGTATTGTTTTCTACCCATCACAGCGCAAAAAGCTCTGATAAATTGGAACAATAAAGGCTTCAAGCATTACAATCAATACTTAATGGAATAATGTAAATCCAGCTTTGTATGACTTGTGGATTGTGTTCTCTTGCAAAGAGCAAAAGATTAATGCACAGCAGTAGAAGTGCATCTTTTTTTTTCCCTGCAGTCTGAACTATAAGAGAAACACAATAATGTGCTAAAGTTGCTTTGCTTGTATTGTGGAGTTATTACTATTTTTTTCAGCCTAGTTTAAAAGGAGCCAGAGAGTCGTTGTGTCTCCCAGAGCTCTGTAAAAACCAAGTTAATGGTATTCTCAGTCTTTAGACACATTCACACATCTTCCATCTGGTTGGGAAGAAAAAAACCCTAGATTTCAATAACAAAAATTGTACAGATCTGCCTTTAGGCAACAGAAAATGCCTATGATAAGGGAATAGCCATGAAGTGTGAAGGAGTATTTAGATCTTAGGGTTTATTGACTGGAGACTGTAAAGGAGATGTGAAGTATTTGTGAAAAATCCTAAATAAAAGAGCTTGAATAACATATAATGTGGGTAAGAAAATGTGCTAGAAAGGAATGCAATTGTCACTAAAGAACATGGTAAGAGGGGGTGGGATGGAAGAAATGAAGGACAAGAATGAAGATAAGCAACATCCTGCATTCAGGGCTTGGTTCAGGCAGTATACTCTGTTCTGCAATTCAGTCAATTAGGTATGTTACTATCAGAGAGAATAACACTCAAAATGTACAAAAAAACTTTTTTTTCTCCTTGTCTCTATCAGGTTGTATTTTGACTCCAAATCAGGAAAAAATCAAACTCAAGAGACAGTGAAAATGTCAGAAACAGCAAAGAGAAATCATATTTTTAATGTCCACTCCATGCATTCAAGAGACATTACTGTTTAGAAAATCCATTTGACAAAAATGACAACTGCAAAGCATATAGAATTGGGTTTTGAAGTTAAACAATAGATCAGGAAGAATGAACAAAGATTTTGTTATAACCTTTATGTTTTGGATGCAAAGAGGCTTACTGGAAATATTATGCTTGGTCACATGCATTCCAATATCAGGCCCAAAGCCTCTTGGAAGATTTGGGCAAAGTTTCTTCTTTTTTTTTTTTTTTTTTCCTTTCTGCCTTTGCTGTTTAAATGATGAGAAACATCATTTTTCCACTTACATGAATAGAAGATAAGCATAGAGGTATGCTATATAAGGCTTAGTTTCCTGCTTTTCCAGGAAACATAACAAATATCTTTGTTCAACTTTTAAAGCACATAATGAAAACAGGTATTTTTTTCTTTTGTTTTCACTATTGCCACTGGTAACCTGACAGCAATAAAGTTAGTAGTTATCTAAATCCTAGCACAAAATTTATTTGTGGACTGCTCACAAAAATTTCATTTTATACTAATGTTAACCTTTATGTGACCTTTAGCTTTGCAGGAGTTCCCTCCTAGGTGTTGATCTCCGCAATGTTCTTGTGGACTGGGATCATGCCTCTTTTAGGCTAGAAGAGTTAGAGTATTCCAGTCCTCCAAAAGGCAGCCCCTTTATTCCAGAAGCCTTTCTACATACCCATTTTTGTGCCAGTCATCTTTTCTGAGGAAAAGAAGCTAAAACTGTCATTTCTGTGTTTCAGACATGGAACACAGAACAATATGATCAGAAATTCTGCACTGGGGTATTAAGGATGAAAAAAAGAAATTGATCAGAATAGTCTGGAAGTTTCTGTTCATTGCTTATTCATAGATCCAAGTCTTAGCTGTTTTTTAAAAAATAAATTAAATTTTTTAACTTAAACCCAACAAACCCTAAAGCCTAAGTTTTATATGACCTGACTGTTAGTATTCAGGAATGATGTTTAGGAGAAAAATCAATACTTTCATAAAAATTTTAGTTCAATCTTTGGTAGCATGAAAAAAAGAAAATAAAACATTAGAAATTATTTTAAAAGCGGTAAAGAAATAACAAAACAAAAACCAGAGAAAATAATTAAGCCACTGTACAGATCAATGGCATGTCTGCCTCTTGAATACCACGAGGTACTAAACTTTCTATCTCAGAAAGTGAATAAAAGACCTAGAAAATATTCAAAGGCAGCAAGAAAGCTGATCAAAGCCTGCAGCACCAAAGAACAATTAAATAGGCTTATGCTCATCAGCCTGAAATAGATGCAAATGAGAGTGGCTGTGATAAAGTTTTATAAAATCATGGGTGGCAGAAAGGTAGTGGAAATGGAAGGGCTAGTAAAGAAACAGGAATAACATTTCCTTCTGTCTGGGAGGCTGAAGCAAGATCACATCCTGCAGAGGATATGCTGTACATACACCACCTTGTGCTGTGCTAGAGTTTTTCCCCTTCTCCTGTAGGTGTGGCTATGGGTAAAGTGAGATGGGATACAGCAAGGCAATCCAGAGTCTGTAGAGATAAAATTATGCAAAAGCATTGTCTTACTACGAATACCTTGCTACCAAGGCATTAGCTGCAAGGTCAGCCATTCTTCCTGTCTATACCTTCATGCCACTACAGAGCTTCATAGAGATGAAGTTTATTCTGCCCACAGACACTTGACTAGTATGCTTCAAACGTCTGAAAACAACACTGACGTTAATATAGTAATAGAAGATACAAAGTAAAATATCTCATAAATATCTGATGAGAATTAACTCAGAGACTTCTATGGTCAGAGTAAGATCTCTATAGATATCCAACCAAAAAAGTTTGAAGAAAAGATAATTTTCAAGTATTAACACTGCCATATTATTCAGCAAAGAAGTTGAAAACATGGCCTACTTCAGTTGCTGACCTAATATAACAAAAAGTCGTCTCATGGGACAGACTTTTAGTGACTCTGAGGACAGAGCATAAGAAAGAGATGAGGGATGAAATCCTACCATATGTTATAACATATGTACCATACCATTTAATGCTTGCACTGCAATGAATTAATGTCAACATCAAGCTCTCCAATTTAAGTATACCATGATAAATCCCAAACTACATTTTACACAGAAAACAACCACATTTATATAAAAAAAGCCTGGAGAGTTGCTGAATACTATTACTCTTCTGAAAACCTAATAACACACCTAAGTACTATGTTTTAATTTTAAGATCTGACTGCTTTCTATTACAAATGACACTAATGTTATAGCATCTGATGGTAGAAACTGCATCAGGTAAGACACCCTGTCAGAGGAAGCAGCAAGGCCATGCAGTGCCTGGCAGAAAGGGAAAGAATGTAAATAAGAGGTGAACATCCAATCATATGTGAAGGCTCGTGGTAAATATAGATAACAGAGCTAAGAAAAGTGTTAGTATGTAAGATTCTACGGAGACAGTGTATGAGTGCAGCTGTGTGAAGACAATGTAATATTCTGGATAAAGAGAATAAAAGCTGAATTTAGGCCATCATCATCTAATGCCCAGTTTTATTTACTTGACCATCCTCATATTTAATACGACAATACCCTATATATCTTTGTATAATTTTCAACAGGGCCTAGATGAATTATTATTATTTACCATTGGTGCCCAAAGGCCCCTTCTAGCCCGGAGACACACTGCTTTTGTTATATTATAAAGAGTAGGCAAACTCTGGTCCTACCCAAAAGAATTTACAATCAAAGACTATTTAAAGACTTTACAGTGTGCTTAAATTCAGCTCAAGAGGTTTAACTGACTTCACAAATACTGCAGATTTCTCAGTATTAAGTTCATAGAAAGATTTTTGTGGGACATGAACTCAAGACCTCATCCAGCACAGATCATCTGGGTTTGTCTACAAAATCATGCTACAAATATGTAGAGCATGAAATGGGAATTCATTTAAACCTATTTGGAAATGAAAAGAAATTACATCTTATATATATTTTATGGAAATACTGTAAAAGGGCATTTCTCAAACTGTTCCTTGCGGCTGAGGTTTGTCAGGATTTTGAGAACCCTTAGAAGTCAACTTCCTTGCTTTGTAACAAAACAAAACAAAATTGAACAAAAGTATAGTATGCCATTTTTTAAAAAAAAAAAGTTGTCAATTTAATATGTTAAATCATTGGGTTAAAGAAATGTAAACAAAACCAGCCAAGAATTCATTGGAAAACTGTTTGAGAAGGCTAGGTTTTGTTTTTATAGCCATGAGTGTAAGTTCCATGTGAAATCAACTACAAATACCACATGAAGTCATACTGAAACAATAGTAGGCTAGAATTTAGAAGAGGTTATATCTCTGTGAAGAGCTGTTTCGCAGAAATGATTTAACATATTGTAACTTTCAAGAATAGGGAATGTGCATAAGGCCTGTGTACAGTCACAAGTTTGGAGAGGAATGTGTGGGGTGGGATGAGTGATCAGAGGAGCAAGAAGCTGATTGCTTCTTTATATCCCCCTGTCGCTGATAATTTTCCTGGCATGTCTCTTCATTACATTTCTCAAATACAGAAGCAGCTAAGTTTTACCAATATAAATTTCACCAGTGTGAATTTCACCAATGTTACCTCAGGTGGTAAACTGCAGAAATTGGAGAAAAAGCTGTCCTTTAACATCTAACTTACAGTAACTCACACTGAATTTGTACCACTGTCAAATCTCAAAATATGAACTATGTATTTTTCTATCATTCAATACGTTTGAGAAACAAGAGGCAGTCCTACTTCTTTGTCACTGCCAATGTGCAACGAAGATAATTTTGTGCACTTTGTACAAAGGTACATATTTCAAAACTCGCTACATATGTAGCACATTAACAGGTAGTGGCACAACAACAGAAAAATAAAGAAAAACACAGAAAGAAGCAGGGGCTCCAATGTCGTAATTACCAAGACCAGCTTAGTTCTATGCTTATTCTGTGCCTCACTCTCCCAGTTACAGGCTATATTTTCTAAATTAATATTTACAAAACCTCTGTTTTGGTGATGGTCAGTTAACTCTTTTTCAGTTACGGAAATGCTAAGTGCTCTTATTAAGCCTTCAGGATAGGATAATACCGTATATTTGTCTCCCCTTCACGTGGATTTAACACAGTGAAAACTATCCATATGTTACAACATATGGCATAATTCCAGTATCTCTTCATATACCTGATTCCTCATTCTTAGTGTAAACAAATGGTTGTTTCACATGGGGATATTGAACTAAATTGGGCCACAGACTGAATGTATTTGGCTAGAGCAGGTTGATGAGAGAAAACTGAGAAATCAAAACATACAACAATTTCTTTTTCACCTTAAACAAAAAAAAAAATATATTACAATTCAAAATACAGTCATGGTATATATGGCATATGGATTTTTTTGGTTTTTCAGTAGACTTTTAGAAATTTTTTTTCTATCCTCCTTCCAACAAACCAATAACATTAAGTGACCAGTAGATGGTAATTTTTTTCTTATTCTAGTTTTCTTATTCTAGCTCAAATCCTTTCAGAAACTGAACTTTATAGTTCAGAACTAGAATGATCAGTTTCAACATTATCTTCAAAATTACCTTAAATTTACCAAATAAACCTTTGCATTCAGCGTTTGAAATGTATTTAAATTTTTCAGTTCCATTTTCTTTCCATTTTAAAGGTGAACCAGAAATGCTTTATTCTCAGTAGGTTTTGAGCCTCTAGACTTCTACACCACCATATCACAGAAATACACCAAAACCTCTATTACTATTTTACAAAGAGAAATAGTGGAGACTGGAATAACTATGAGAGCAACTGAAAATAAAATCTTGACTTGTGGTAGGGAACTACTTGACTGCTATTACAACAACATAATCATCATAAAGAATGGACAGTAAAATCTTGACTGTGTTTTCATATAAACTAAGAATGGTACCCAGGTTAGATGGAGAACTGATTTAAATAATCATAAACCTTGATTTATGCACATAGTACATAGTTTTGAGTACCCAAAAATATAATCCTAAGGAAAGTAAGTAGATTGGAGTCCTTACAAGGTGTCCATTCCACAATCAGCTATAACTGTTTTGTGGACATTAATAGAGTTCAAGGAAGAATAGGAAGACAAAAGCTCCAATGAGAGCAAAATATGTAGAAAGAGAAATTAAGATCCCTGAAAAATGAGCTGCGAAAAATACTGTATTTCTACATCCTTTCTCATTTTGCTGATCAGTTGTGGTCAGCTCTTGGTGCTGAAGTTAGTGCAGAAGAGCTACCACATTTACACCAGGCTGCAGGTCCTCCAGGAAGCTAAAATTAAAACAAAAATTGGAAGTGGCATCACAGAAAAAGGCATTTTTTAATAGTTTTTAATTTATTTTTTCTTCAGCTCTACACCAACAAATTCAGTGACACAACTCCAGTTGATCAAGTCACGTTTCTGGATGTGGTAGTACGTAGCAGAGTAAAAGCACTCAGGATATCAAATAAAGATATTAGAAATTTCAAAATATTAAATATTTGAATTAACTTAAGTAAGCTTAAGTGTATAAATATATATATAAAATAAACTTTAAGCCATTTGAGACCATTTTACAGCACACTTTAAACTGTAATGCCTCCCAATCAAATAATTTGTGGTTGAATTGTAGACTTTCTTTCAGAAAGTTATCTTCTCTTAATTTCAGACCAAAAAAAATCTACTAGAAGAATGTTGGGAGTTTTATTTCGAAGACTATTACACTACTAAAAATTCTCTCCTCCAGTGTGATTCTGTTTAATTTTTTACTTTGGTTTATTAGACTCATTATGGCCACGTTCTGAAAGAAAGGAAAGGAATTACATTACCTTATGCCTTTCCCCATGTAAGTAATGAGAAAGTAGTATTAAATTGTCATTTGTCATTCTTATTTATATATACATATATATATATATAAATGTAAAGTATTTTTTCTGTTCCCTGATTCTCTCTTGTGACTCTGTGATGAATCACTTCCAAAGTTCCATAGTGTTTTCTGGATTAAGGAAAAAAAATCAAATTCCATTGGGATTTTTTTCTGAAAAATACAGCATCAGCCACCACAGTGTATCACAGTAGTTCTATATATATAGAAAAATATAGAAACTTATTTGAGTTTCTTAGAAAGTTATAGAAAATAGGATAATGATAACCTAGTCATGTCCCTCATCATAAAGTAGATTTTATTGTATGCATATAGCACATACTGCTGATGGAGTGAAACCATTAATAACTGTTTGGTATCAAGGTGTACCAAGGTGTATGTTGCGTCGTGTTACTTTGGACTGAAAACTAGAAGTATTTTTAATTTTTTTTAAGAAGAGCAGTGCTGTTAAATTCCAAGATCAGCTGTCACTGAAGAGTTTTCCAGGGCCAAAAGTAACATTAATCAGAGTTCATCTTCAGATGTAAAAAAAGTGTCTCAGAAATTACTTAATTAGTTTGAAGATATAAAGCAATGTAAAACTAATCCATATATAAACATTTTTTGACATGACAGTGACTTGCCGTGATTCACAGCCACTGTCTAAAACAGCAGCATAATCATAGCCTAAACCTTCAAGAGTTAGATTTGGAGAGCACATAAGAATGAAAAACAAAGCTTTTTTGTAATAAGTTCATGTATAGGTAAATATGTCTTCAATTTACTCAGCATATGTTTGACTGCAGTTAGGCAGATGAACTGGAATGAAACAACTAGAGGTTTTTCCCCATAATTCAGTCAGATTGAAGCAAAGTTGAGTCTTCCCTAAATGAAAAAATAGTTCAATAACTCTTTCAGTAGGTTTGTGTTACAACTTCCTAATAAACTATTACGTAAATGTTATGAGGACAAGCAACAACAAGTTAATTCTCATTAGCATCAGAGTTTTGCCCAAACATTTTTTATTTCCACAATTAAGATGGAATTCTTTACAAAAACTTTTCTTGTAGATTTTCATGTCTGTACAGCCTGGCAGAAAAGAAAACCAGGCAAAACTGAAAGAAGTTAACACCTCAGCAGTATCTGTCAAAGTTGAATGTTTTGAGATTCACTGTATGAAGACCCGATTTCCTCTAGTGGACATTATGTCTGACACCAGTAGTTTTCGTTATAAAATCCAAGTCAAAATGGTGTATTTCATGTACACATATATGCAAATGATTCTTTGCAGCTTGCACAAGTACAATTCTGCTGTACAGGTGACATATAGCACAGGATTGCGCGCAAGCCACGTGAATTCCTTTAGGATGTCCACCGGAGCATTTTGATCAAGCGGCTTATGTTTTGCACCATGCAGAACAAAAGATGCATCTACAGAGCAAGCCCATCTTGATCGATTTGAGGCCTATACCTCATCCCAGCATACTGAGATGACCTTGTCTTTTGGACAAAACAGGGCCAGTTTCTGAATTAAGAAGCAAAGAAGATCATAAACATTCTCTCCTAAAGGATCATTTTTTACCATCACATCTACATTTCTCTCTATGAATAATATAAAAACTATATCCAGAGAAGCAACAAAGACTGCAGAGAAATTCAAAAGATCTTATAGTGTCACAAAAAATACATCCCAGGAGGAGTAGTAGGGACAAAGAAAGTAATAACAAAAATATAATTACATGGCAGATGTAAGATGATGAACATAAAAAAGTCATTACACAAAATGACTGCTCACAATAGCAGAAGATTTATGTTTTCATGAGCTCCCTTTAGTCCCCATATAATGAATTTTACCTTAATTTAGTCAGGTAAGAGGAAGAAGTGCAAGTACTTCGTCTATTGGGTGGCCTATTTCTGAGTTTTAAGAGCACTAGTTCTTCTGCATGAGATGCATGCAGACTAGTAGCTAGATGACTGTACATTTTTTGTGTTCTGCTTTACAGAGAGATATCTGGAAGCAGAGCCACTACCATAGACTTCGACAATTGTCTAAAACAAGCTTATCTTTCTCCCTGTTTGAAACATGTTGGGAAATATACTCTGGGTTTGTTGGGTGCAGGGCGGGGGGGGGGGGGGGCATCTTTTACCATTAGTGGGGTTTTTTCCATTAAAAAGGAATAGACTTCAACGACACTTTTATATATTTCAATATGTATTCTAGCACAAATAGTTCCTTCAAGTAAGACACAAATAGCAGTGTACTGGTTTCAGCTGGGACAGAATGAATTTTCTTTTTTCTAAAAAAAAGGCTTTACAAAAACTTGGTTGGGATTTAGTATGAGAATAATGTTGATAACATACTGATATTTTAGTTATTGCCAAGTAGTGCTTACCTTAAGGTGAGGACTTTTCAGTTTCCTTTGCTCTGCTAGCCAGCAGGTGCACAAGAAACCATGACGGATCGCAGCCAGGACAGCTGACCCAAACTGGCCAAATGTCATGCCCAGTGTATTGGTACCCACTGATCACTGCTGGAGGATGGACATCCTTCAGTGAGGGCTAAGCAACTGCTTCACTTGCTGCCCTTGGTAACTTTCCCTCTCTCTTTTTGTTATCTCCCTTATTATCAACATTATTATTAGTAGCAGTTGTTGTTGTTGTAATTATTATAATATTTTACTTTATTTCAATTTTTAAACTTTTCTTATCTCAACCCATGAGTTTTACTGTTGTTTTTTTCCATTTCTCTTCCAAATCCCACTGGAAGGGGATGCAAGGGTAGTGAGAGAGCAACTGCATGGTATTTAGTTGCTGACAGGAATTAAAACATGACAGGCAGGCAAACACTGAGTCTTAAAACCACCATAGGGAGTCTCTCTGTATATCTTTCTGATGAGACAGAAGCAGCAGGATATATCATCTTGGATTTAGTGTTTGACAGACTAGTGTCTCTATCAGCAGTCTGAAGGCAGTAACACTGTTTGAAAAAATGCATGATCACTTAAAGGTTCTATTTACTCGTGAGTTGAAAGCTACTTCTAAGAAATCTAATAGTTCCAAAAATAAAGCAAGAGTGGCACAACAGTCAGTAGTCTAATTCAACAATTTCAGAAAATAACACAGCAACAACCAAAAAGATTCATTTTGATAATATAATAATAACCAACTCTTTCTTGTGTACCAACAAAATGAACTAAGTCCCTAATTGAATGATATGAACAAAGACTTCTTCTGTATAATCTGAAGAATAAGGAAACTCTCCAGCTTTGACATGAAATTATATGGAAGTGTCCTTTGCTCAGATTCAGCAGATAGTATTGCCAAGTGAGGAATCAACTGAAACTTGTAATGTGCTTCTTTTACATGTTATTTTATGAAAAGGTGAGGTTTACTTCACAAAGCAAAACTAAATAGTTGGTCCAGGTTTGACTATGGATTGAGTTCTGGACTGTGCAATGTCACAAAAAACATGTAAGCACAGGATCAAAGTTATCTCTGGTTTCAGCAACCACACATTTCAGTTTCAAGCTTCTAGGCTATCTATCACTCACTAAATATTTTCATTACTTGTTCATGGAAAAGGTGCTCTAGAAATCATTATAATTGCTTCAGTGATGTAGTGTCAACAGGGTCTTCTTCTACTCCTAGTTCATCCCTGTGGTGAAGAATCAGACCTTTCAATTATACTTTTTAACAATAGCTTTTGTATGCTTTGCTACTCTTTTCTAAATTTTTATTTCACTTGAAAGGCATGGTTGAATCTGCCTGATAGAGACTACTGCTACCCATTTGGGCTGTATTTCGCTGCCTGTAAACCTAACCCACCCTCTGTAACTTATTAGCTTAAGTATCTTTTTTCTTAAATACCTTTGTCTCATCTACACTGAGCAATTTCTTACTGATAAAAATGTAAGACTGAAAAATCCATTAATTGTTTCTAAAATGGGCTGCAAAACACAAATTATATTCCATTCAGTCTATAATTAAGACTTTATATTTTATTTTCTGCCTTTTTATCCCTGCAAATGTTTGATTTTTCCTGACTGTGTACTGAAAGAATCTTTTTCCTGTTTCATTCACATTGCCACACTGCATCTGTTTTGTCCAACAAACCTTTGTTAATCAACCATTAGACAAAAATTTGGAAATTTGTATCAACTTTTAAAGTTGAGATCATTGTGCATACTTGTATAAATTTAATTCAAGAAGCCTATGTCCCTTTTACAATGAATAATTTTAATTTTTCAGTTTAAAACTAGTAATCAGCTTCTATGGCTGAGAGCTAGCTTATTCCTTTGACGTTGGCTAGTAAGGATCCTTGGAACACAAATATATGCAATAAGCCAGTAATTCTGCCTGCCTTTCTGATGCTCTTGAGGGTATCTCAGTTCTGGCAAACAGACGGGTAATGGGAATTAGAAGGAGGGGGGGAAAACAGCAATAAAAAGATAAATCACAAAAGGAAGGAAATCCATTTGGGCCTTGGCAGCAAAGACACCGCTCAGCTAATCCATGCTGAGTGCAATCCAATACTCCTTTATATAATCCTGTTCTTGTGGAAGAAAATTAAAGTTTAATGCAATAAAGGCTGACACAAATCACTTTTGTTGCCCAGGAGCAGATTAAAGAATAGTTAAAATCATACAAATCTGATTTATTTTCTGTTGGTTTTGCTTTCTTTTATCCAGTGACATATTTATTTTTTAAATCACAGCATCAGTTTTTGATTATTAAACATATATTCCAAATTATAGAGAGATTTTGTGATGGAAAGAAGAGGAAAGAAAATAGTGACAGCCAAGAAATGATTAGTTCTTAAATGGTACATGTTAAAGCTCTTTCAAAGTTCTACAAATTTTTCATCTTTCATATACGTCCTTGCCTTTAATCAGTCTGTGTCAAGGGGTCTTTAAAATAAGCATAAAGAAAGTAGAGTTTTATCATTCACTGGATCTGTACAGGTCACTCCCATCTCTCTTGTATACATCTGCATTTGTTGTTCTGTGACACAGTAGAGATCTGCCAACAATGGAACAAACTGAGAATTTCTGCAAGAGAGACAACAATGTAAGAGGGCGGTAACCCTAATATTCCATTTTATTACTCCGGCCCTCAGCCTCAACATACTCTTCATCAGTAAGTTGAACTGGAAAGAATAAAACAAAATAAGATGAAAACAGACCCTGGGCATATTGTGCTCCATATGATACATTTTTTCATGGCAGATAAGGTTTTAATTTATCTGAAATACTGATCAGACTTATGATTGCATTGAAATAGGATCAGGTTTTTAATTTTCTTTGCCTTCATCCCAGCTCCAACATATCCTCTCTCACAAATTCCTTTGAGTAATTTCCCTGCTACTCTTCATATTGGTGATACAACATAACTATGCAGACCTAAGTGGAGAGAATGCTGGAGTCATTGTACAGCTATCATTTTTCCCAGTAGAGCTATCAAAATATTACCCAAGGCACTTGAGAAGTTTGTGAAATACAATATGGAAGTGGAAAGGTTGCATAATTTCTCCAGTATTTCACTTCTTCACACATATTTTTTCAGCAATATCTTAAGGGATTCTCCAGAACAGGTTTTTGAGCAAGCTATTTGCCCTGGAAATGCCACTTAGTCAGGAAGAACAGAAAGGAAATAAATCACCAAAAAAACCCAAAATCTGATATCCTAGGAGAATTCTATAGGAAGAAAATAAAATTTGTAGGGTTTTATTGTTTTTCAGTGATACCCAGACAACTCTTTGATGGAAACTATTTCATATCATCTCAACATCTTTTCTTACCTGTTCTTACCTGTGGTAAGATATTAGGCCATTGGCAATTGCACCAGATAGGCCACAATAAAAAGGCATTTAAGAATGATCTCCTTCCTGAATTTCAACATGCATGCCTATTTAAAACTGGGAGTTTTTGTTTTTGTTTTTGTTTTTTAATCCATCTTGAAATTGGACATATTTCTGGTTTCTTTTCTTTCTTTTCTTTAAAGTACTGCTTACCATTTATTTGACAAGTAGAAGCAAGTCAATAAATAGTATATGGCAAGATTTGTATAAAGTTATAGGTCCCAACAACCAAGTTTTAGTTAGAGACAATGTACTTTAAAAGACTAGAATATTTCCAGTAGAGAAAATGCAAGAGTCTCATTTTCTCTCTTTACCTCTTTTGTACATATGTGAAGAACACCACAACAACATATTTTATTACCCTATCATATTGTGATCTACTCTAGTTGTATGGGATCAGTCAGCAGCAGCAAAACTCAGTCGCTGGTCTCTGGAGAGCCATTTGATCTGCAGGTCAAGCCCTGCTTTCCCAGACCACATATATTGGTTTCCTGTTGGAAAAGTATTAAATGCAGTGCAGAAGTGGCGAATGGGGGATGAGGGTGTGTGTTTACATCTAAGTGTGTGTCTGTGTATATGTGTTTTCTAATCCTTTTGCAGCTTGCTAGCCTGAAACTGCAAATGTCATCATCATGAAGGCAGCAGTTGAATCGAACAGGTGCTGTAATAAACCATGACATTTCTAACAGGTTTAATTGTAGGGGGTGCACTGGGATACTTTTCAGTACAAACATGGTTTCATTTGATGTCAGCATCAAGACCACAGACATAGCTTTTATTCCGTATCCACATGAAGTAGGGTGTAAAGTTCCCACCTCCAATGCACTTTATGACCTTTCAGGTGTGTAAACCTCTAACCTATATCATTCTCATCTTTGCTGTTCCAGCTGCCACATGGTGACAACCTGCTAGACTCTGTGTCTGGTCTAATGGTGATTTAATGGGTAGTAGAATTAAAGCATTAGCATGGTATTCCTGTCTACTCAACCCTAAAGGGCTTTTTGGTGGTTGTAGGAGAGGCTCCCTGGAGGAAATTGCAATATACAGGGATTTGCTGTGAGCCTATTGCCGCCTAGTGCCAAGACAGTTCATAAATTTATATCTATGACATTTATGCTCCAGTTTTTTTCATTATAACTCTTCCTTATGAGAATTTAGTAGCTGCATTCCTCTATAAAAGGCTGGGCTGCTACCGAAGAGCAAGACAAAGCCTTTATTTCACTTACAATTTTTTCCTTATTCTAAAGTATAAATATATGTTAGAAAAAGAGATCTCATTAAAAGACAAAGTATATTTATAAAGTTCCAAATTAGTATCTCATTTACATCACAATTACTTTACTGGTGTCAATAAGCCTATTTTGCATCCATACCATTAAGAAAAAAAAAAAATGCACCTGACTTTATCTTTAAATTTGTATTAATAGTAATAAATCTTTGGTTTATAAAATAGAAAGTTTATAAAAGCTTATTCTATTAAACAATCAAGTGCTGAGGGTTAGCATCTTTGAAAATAATCTTATTTCATTCTAAAACATGGTCATTAATGTTACTTTAATGTAAGATGACTTTAAGTGACATTATTATTTTTATACAAGGTAGCAAAAGGCAAAGCTGATATGCTCTATTTCAAGACAGCTTTTTTTCAACACTGCAAATCTAAAAATGGCAAATTTTGGGAAACAAGGGAGTAAGTAAGAGGTTAAATCACAGATTCAGAAGAAGAGTAAAATTAACATGCAAATCTTCCAAAATAAGCTTCTAATAACTTACATTGGTTGAAATACTTTTCTAAGTAGAAATGACCTGCAGTAATTTCAGTGTATGCTGAGAATTTTTTTTTTTTTCGGCCACAAACTTTTGGGTTTGGTTGGAGTTTTTTGTTTGTTTGTTTGTTTTTTCTGGAATCTTACTTGGAATGCCTCTTTCAACAACTCTGCTATTTTAAACTAAAACTTTATGTATCTGTTTTCTGCTGAAGCTAGAAGGCAGTTCTTAATTACAAAATTAGTTAAATGTCTAATTCCTTACTACATTTTGTGAGACTATGTATACAAAAGTATCCTTTTAAGTAAATCAGGTATACTCAGCTTTGTTTCAGTTACTTCTGTCTTTAAATTTTCTGTCCTGCCAAGCTATTACAGTGTATTTCTCTGAAACAGATGGAAGATTTCCTTACCAAAAATCATGTTAAATTAAAAATAAAACCAGTGTTTGGGCAGGCTTAACTATCATTTCCACTGTTGACATCAGCAGGGGTTTTGCTGAATTACTTGACAAAAAGTAATTTTAAAAAATCATATGCATAAAGTGAAAATGCTCTCAGTACTGCCAGTCTTTCCCTCTGGTAAGGGCAAATTCTTACAGAAATCAGAATCAGCAAAAAAAAAAAAAAAAAAAAAGCAGAAAATTCTTCATGAAAGTTAATAAATCAACTCAAGCACTTACAATATGGCAGGCTATCTGCAGTACAATCATTCACTTTCAGTTAATCAGCTTTAAAATAGGCATAAGTATCTGTCTGTGTATTTGACTGCAAAGTCACGTTGACTTCAGTGGTGTGAATTTTCTGACTGTACTTGGTGAAGAAAAACTCTGGAAATTCTATATCAAACAGAAATTGTGGGGAGTATCGTCTCCAGTCTGTAGGCAGCCTGGCACATGGCTATAAATGACACAAAAGGTTTCAGGTGTGAAAGCTGAAAAGTATCTGCTATTTCAGACAGCATCCTCCTGAACTCACTCACTCCGTCTTTTCCACAACTTAGGTACAAGGCCTAATCAAGCCCCTAGCTTCCAGCTGACAAATATAAAATGAATTTGCATGTCACTATTTGAGACTGAAAATGTAAGGATTTCACAAATATAACAAATATTTTTTAAAACAATAATAACTAATACTGTAACAAAATTAATTTATTTCAACCTGTGTATTTAATAAACAAGAGAGCACTTGGTGGAAGAAGATCACTAAGAATATGTGGACCGAGGACTGGATCCCAGTCTTACCTATGAGTGACTATGCGACTTCTTCATTTCTCTGTGCTCCCGGTCTCCTCCTACACTAGAAGCCCTGAGCAGTTCCTCTCGCATCAAGTCAGAGCCACCTCAAATTCAATGTTCTCTTGACACTGAATGTACAAAGTCATCCACTCATTAGTGTGAAGAGCCCACCAGAGAAAGCTCATGGAATTGTGACTTCCCCACCTCCTGAGAATTTTAGAGGAATCGTCTCTAACACCCACAGATGCGTAATAAATCCCAGCAGAAACCTGTCTAATAAAGGTAAATTTTAAGATTTAACACCAGTGACAGCTTCAAATGCCATCCATGTTCTCACAGGACATTACTGTGCTCCAAAAAAGAAAGTTCCAAAGAGCCCCTCCAATTTCAGACACATGGTAGAGCAGGGCTGGTCGCTGGAAACCATGAGAGCATGGCAGCACCTGCTGTTTAGGCCTACTCAAGCACATTAGAAAACTGGCTGTTTCTTAAAGGTAGTTTTATTGACTAATCCCATGCCAAAAATGTATTTTAACTATGAGGTAAAATATTAACTGGTAAGGGACTTGGGGGAGAGTGTAAAGAAAGAACTTTTTTTCATATTTGCTGTACTACATGATTTCTATTCCAGTTATGCTGTGTTCTTGTTTTACAGCACAAATATATATTATATGTTCAACCAATTCTGTTCAGTCATTTTTGGGTGCTATCCTGAAACCTGTATTGCATTTAGTAGTTCTTCCCCTGCTGAGTAGCATGAAGTTAGTACATTTGCAGTATACATCTGAAACAATACTTACGACTTTTTTGAATTAAGACATCACAGAGTACTTTTCTTTTGACTGTTTTATGCCATTAGTACCACTCAGATACACTGTTACAAACAGGTAGTAATGATATTTTGCTACAATGCAGAGGCAAAAATGGAGCAATATAGTCTTTGACTGTATTTTTTGAAATGACAGAGATATGATTAACCGTAATATAATGCATAAACCCCCTCAGTTCCATTAGGCGAACAAAAGAGATGTTTTTAAGATAAACATTTCCTCTTATTACTTTCTCTTCAAGTCCTACTTTTCCCCCAAACCCAGTAGGTTCTCTGGTCTGTCTTTCTGTAAACCTGTGTATTCAGTTGCAACACGGGTCCATGAATGTACAACAGACACAGTCTCCATCAGTCACTCTATATTCCTTAATCACAGCTATAATCTAAAGAAGTTTCTGAAAGTTAAAGCACTAATAGAAACAATCTTTGATGAGGTGCTCAACTACAGTGACACCAGCAAGTTTTCAGATGAATGAAACTGACATGAGCAACATTATACACTTTGATAGTGTAAACTATTCCAATTGTAAATTCTCTTCTCCAATGGACCAAAAATGGTAACTAATACTACTAATATAACTGTATCTTCTGGGCTTTTGTTGATAACAGCTCTAATCATAAATTGCACTTTATTACACCCTTGATCAGCACACCTGTATTGACAATGTTTATTGTATAGATAGTCCTTAGTTTCTGATCCAAATGGCATCTCTTTACTCTGTTGAGACCTTCAGCTTGACTCCAAAAACAGATAAAGCTGATTAGCCAGTTTCCATCAAGATAACAATGATAAACCAAGAGAAAACTATCAGATGATTAATCCGATCTGCTACCAAAATGTGCCTGGTATAATCCCACTGGTATTGGAGACCTGAAGTCTACTTTTAAAATGTGTTTGCAAATACAGCAACATTTGTTAGCTTTCTTTACTGTATGTTTACCTTGACTCAGTGTTGATAAACAGACTCTTGTGCTGTAAAAAAAGGGGAAATAAACCCAAAGTTTTATAAATCTGGATTCCTTTAACATGTATTTCAGAAAGAAACAGCACTGAGTTACAAATTCCTGGCCAGATTCCAACTGGCTACTAACCAAATAGATTACCAAGGAAGAAAAAAGGGGAAAAAAAAGTTTAGCAACTGAAAAATTATATGAAGTTATATGTTATATGTTATATATATATATATATATATAAGTTCATATATTATATGAAGGTATAAAGGTTTTGTGAGGTATTTTAATCAAAGAGCTTGATTTAAGCTCCTGGTTGAACTCCTCAGCATTTTTTCACTGGGCTCAAAGTTGTTGTAATAATAAACATTCTCGTCTATTGGTTTCTGTGCTCACAATGCACAATGTTTTGAACTCTTTTAAAGTGAGTTGATAGATCAGGACATGTCTCCCTTGTTATTACAGAAATGGACCATAAGGTCATTTCAAACAATCTGTTATTGAAAGTCTGCATAGAAGGGCACCACATTTTAAAACAATTTGTCTTAGTGAACCCCAGTTCACAGAAGGAAGGACAAGACAATAGAGATTACAAATCCATATATTTTAAGCAAAATCTGTGATTACGCAAACTTGTAGATAGGATATGACCAGGAAATAATTGAACATAGCTAAGCAATGTTTTAGAAAGCACGTTATGCAGGAACTTAATGTGCTCAGATTACTTAAAATGCATTATTTTCCACGGTCATATGCATTGTTCTGCCTCTGAACTGCAAACTTCAGGAAATTACTTTTCTACTCCATGGACACAAATACAAGCATACTCTTTGTATTGAATGTTTCAGACTATATTTGTGGAAAGACATAGGCCTTGTAAGGTCCTGAGAGTCTTTCTAATGGCAGAATTTCAGCCAAGAACCTCACTCATAACCTGATACGAAAAGGTAGAGAAGCAATAAAATTACAGACAACAACTTAGACAATTTTGTAAAGTGCTGCCATAAACCTACAGAAATCAAATGAACACATTACAACAAATGGGGGCAATAATAATATGCTCATGATTCATTATAGCCAGTTTTGCTACATTTCTAAGAATGTGTCACCTGCGACATGCTGTTGTTAAATTTCAATTTGCAGTAATATTCTAAACTGTAATAATAATCTCTGTTCATTTTAGACCATTAATTTTTCCACAAAACAGTCCTATCCTAAAGAACTTCATAATATTATAAATCCTTTACTTATAAACAGTTATATGTAAATAGAATGAAGAAACTTAACAAACCCTCAGAGAAGTCTGCTGCCAGGGCTAGCATAAGAATGTAACCACTTGGCATGAGTTTAATACTATGGCTGCTGCTGAAGTCAGAGAAAAAAATAATTTTTAAAAATCCCACCCCAGGGTTCACGGCTTGCAAGGGCTTAGACTTCTGCAAAACACTGCAAAAATTTAAAAAATATCCAAAGGTGAGTTTTATTTTGTTTTGCTTTTGGTTTGGTTTTTTTTGTTGTTGTTTTTTGGTTGGTTGGTTGGTTGGTTTTTGGTTTTGGGGGGTGGTGGTGGTGGTGTTTGTTTGTTTTGTTTTGTTTTGTTTTGTTTTGTTTTGGGTTTTTTTAGCTTTTTTTCAACAGGGAGGAAAGATGAAGAGAATAATATGCCAGAGAACACAAAACCACTATAGACTACATAACACTCCTTCCAAGCTAGTGGCATGTAATTGAGCTTCAAGGTATTAATGACTGTTAGCTTATCTGCATGTCTGTCTTAATAGCATGGGAGAAGGAATATATATGAAAGCAACTATGTACACACAGGTATCCAGGGCCTCTTTTTAAGTTACTGAATTGATAGAGCTTTTACACCTCAAATTCAGATTCTCATAAAATGTGTCATAGGAAAATACACTCAAAGTAATTTACAATGAGGAGGCAAGCCAAATTTCAGTGAGCAAATACATTTCAGGCTTAAGGAATCTCCACTTTCTTTCTAAGCCTTGTTAAAACTCTGAAGTCATAAAACCAGGAAAAAAGGCTGTCCTCTTTTTCTGGGCTGTGAAATATCCACATGTTGGTTCTTTCAAAAGGAAATTATTTCTCACCATAATATAAGTTTAACCTGCCATCTATTGTGCAAGGGTGTATGAAGCATGAACTTGGATTTGAGATTCTGTAAATGTTAACAAATGTTATACCAACAAATGCATGAGGGCCAAATTTTGTAGTTCTCACCTAGCAAACACAACAAAAGCTGAACTGAACAACACCTAAGTAAAGGCTACAGGATTTGTAAACTTTAACCTTACTTTCTTTTCCCCTTGAAAAGCCAAGGCACACAGACATTGTTTGGTTTTCTACATGCCATGGGAAGGTGTGGGAGTGGAACAAAGAAAGGACTGGGAGGATAAGAGATTAAGTTTAAGGAAATAATTATTCATACCCTTCCTTCCCCTACACAGAATCCACACATTGAGGGAATCAGTGTTGAGGGTGTGGGTGCAGTTCCTGGGAGACTTCAGGAGATTCAAGGTCAGTAGTTTTCTTATGAAATTCATTCAGGAGATTCAAGATCAGTAGGTTTCTTATGAAATTCATTCTTTACCTACTACAGTGATGAAACTGGAATCTCACAGGCCCTTGTTCAAAACCACAGTAAGGTACAAGCCCATGTGCACTTCCCAGGGCACAGTGATGGGCTTCCTATGCTTGTTGAGCGGAAGTATGAGCCTGATTTCTAAACAAAGTAAAACACAAAGTAAATCACACTTAATTTCTAAACAAAGTAAAAGTTGTAGTGTTGGTCTGTTGCTACTACCCTATTGATCTTCAGTGTTAAACCTGATATCTTTCTTTCAAATTAGTTTCAAGGAACAGGTTTTCTGTATATAAAATACCTAATCAAGCAGAAAATGTCTTTAGTAATTTATAAAATGGTAAGTTTCACTGTAAGACATATAAAAGCAGTGATTTATTAAGTAATATTATTCTCATGATTGTAGTGCTATGTTATTCTTACATTGTCAGGCAATGTGTAGAAATTTGTTCTGCTTCAGGCAATCCTTACCTATGGCTATACATCTGTGGTTACATACATTTTTCTCATTATGGTGAGTACTTTGATCTCTCAGAAAATGTTCAACATCTTATAAACTGTAACATAAAATCTATGTAGAAAAACATGAAGACCAAAAGGATCATAACAATCACACTTGTAGTTCTCCGATAACCCAAAAAATATAATGAAAAATAAGGGGGGAGGGAAGGGACAGGACATCTCTTGATTATCAGTAGAAATTTAAATTCTTTTAAGCATCAGGTTATTTTCTCTTTCAGGGATGTCCCTTGGAGATCTGATTTTTACAGTCATCATAACCCAGGTTCAAGAAAAATAGTTCCCCTGTGATAAAAGGAACCTTTACAATTCAGAACTCCTCTTCCAAAGAGCACTAACCACAACCCATGTTATTGAGAATATACCTAGCCAAGCACAGGCAAGAATTCATAATGTCTTTATTTCACTCCCTTTAATATTACATCCTGCAGAAAGTTATCAATTTGAAACACACAGTTTAGTGTGATTTATTGTTAGCTGTAGGTCAGCCTTTTCTATTAATACAATAGATTCTTATAGAGAAGAGGCTCACAGTGTAGACAAAATGTGGATGTGTGAGGTCCCTAGGAAGCAGTGCAGTAACTCAGCTGGTTTTCCATTATTTCATTCAATCATTTTCTTTGAGAAAAGAAAAAGCATTATTCCCCACTGCAATGTATGAAAATTAGATTGGCCTAGTTTGAGCAGGAATCTTAGAATTAAAGTGGTTTTGAAAACAGTAAAACCTGTTTTAAGGTGGCAATCAGCTCCACTCTCATGAAAAAAAAAGCTTTTGACTATGGAGAAGACAGGATTTCTCCAGGCTTATGGCTTAACACAGTCTGGGCTTGCTAGACACGTTGTTTGATTTCTCCCTTTGAGGGATATTTCTTTCTTTCCCTCCTCCAGCTACCTGACTTTTACCTCCCTTTTGACATCTCTCATCTTTCACCATCAGTAGCTACATCAGAAACCTGTGCTTCAACAAGATTTTCTATGTAAAAGAGCTCAAGAAAGACCTATAAGCACGCAAAAAGAAACTTAACAAATGTGGACCAGAAGTAAATGCAGATGATAAAGAGAAAGCTATCAAAAATCTGTACCTTAAAAGGGAAGGATAAATAACCTTTCAAAAGAGAGGAGTGCATAGGTTTTACCATTTCACCTATAATACTTTTCCACCTGGAAATAGACTGCTCACAGAGACCAACAAAGACAGAAAATAATCTAGCAAGAATAAGAAAATAAGAAAAAAAATAAGAAAAAAAATCACTTTAATTGGAATCACAGTGTTCAAGAGCAAACCCTCTAGTCTTACAAACTGCTCTTGCAGGGCACTACAGTGAATTGAACCACCTTGGTGGCTGCACTGTCTCAGCCTCCCTCAAAGGCAGTGATGAGAACAAACTGCAAATCCAGCATACCACAAAGGGGCCTAGGTTGAACAACTCAAGCCTGAACTGTCATCTCCAAGGTGTTTGAAAATGCCATTTTGGTTGAGCACCATGTCTCTGACTTTGTTTGGAAAATCATCTTCTTAAAGCATTTCTTTATGTTTTCGCTGCCATGCTTATCACCAGATTAACTACTTAATATGAGACATCCAAACTGCGATCAATATGTTACTTGGGTTAATTCAGGAAACTTCGCGGGTAACAAACACAGTTGTCTGCCTATTATTCTATATGTATTTCAGCACATGAGAACACAGCTGCGCTGGGCAGGGCACGTCTCCAGGATGCAGGATCATCGCCTGCCTAAGATCCTGCTCTATGGGGAACTTGCCACTGGCTGCCGCAAGAGAGGAGGCCCGAAGAGGAGATACAAGGACTGCCTGAAACAATCCCTCAGCCTTGGCCATATTGATCACCACCATTGGTCTACCCTGGCCTCCAATCGGGAGGCCTGGAGACACACCATCTATAACGCTGCTGCTGCTTTTGAGAACACACGCAGGATCACTCTTGAGGAGAAAAGACAACACAGGAAGAATTGTGTCTTGTCGATATCACCTGGGGAGTCTTTCTGCTGTGCCTTCTGCAACTGGACTTGTCTATCTCGCATTGGCCTTTTTAGCCATCAACGTGCTTGTAGCAAGCGTGGGTAGAACCTTTCTCAGATCTTCATTCATGAAGCCTAGCCATGATTTCAGCACAATATTCAGCATCTATGTCTGAAAGCAAACTTATGCTTTTTAATTCTGTTGGGGAAAAATAAATTTTGACTTGTGGAAGTGCTTATTTGTACCAGTTCTGCTATTCTTAAATGGGATGATTTCCTTACAGTAAGGCTAAGTATTTGTCAGATTCATTATTTTTATTTTTATCTTTATATTAGAGAATTTGGACCATACCAGGAACCCGGCTAATAATGGGGAACTTATACAATTAAATAAGAATGAACAGATTAGCTTCAAGGTCAAGCACCAAGCAAAAGAGGATATGTCAACATTTTCAGAATATTATCCAGGAACCTATTACCCAATGAGACTGAAAAATGCTAAATATTTAATAGCACTGTAACACATTCACTTAAAATTTGTTGGTTTTCATATCAGAATCAGTGTAATATCATTACATAAATGGAATGCAAATCTATTATTCCATAAACTAGAGGATGAAATATAGAGAGAAGAATGAAAATAATTCTTAGCAGGGCATCAAAATGGTTTTGTATACAACGCTGCATATACTCACTGTAAGATTTTCCCTCTATCCAGAATCTTGCCTTCACTATCATAATTCATTACTGTACATGGTGTTGGTGTTATTCTCTAATCTCTCAAAAAGTCCTGCAGTGACCTTCTGTGATCTCTGGTTTGGGGTTGGATTGTTTGCTAGTATGTGCTAAAAGTACTCCTAGTTACTACCACTAAAATCAACTTTGCCAGCATGATACGACAACATCCACCTTTAAAGGAACAGACAATAAAATGTAAAGTAACTGATATCTGGCTGTAAACTAATGAGTTCATACTGACAACCAGTCACAAATACCTCACAAGAGAAAAGAGATAAATTTTCTTTAATGTTTAGAGAATGCTTTGGACTCCTTAATAATGGGCATTGCACACATAAAGATAGTAGCTATGAAGGATTTTTGTCTATTCGAACTACTCTCACATGGATCTGTAGTTGGTGATATTTCATTTCTAGTCATCTTCCCTAATAAAAAAGTAATTATAGGAATAGGTGAACACAGTTCCAGAAGCTTTGGTTTTTTTCTGTGACATGGAATTACAGGCTTCCTGAAAGCACAGTAAGTGGAGATAAAGATCATTTAATAGAATTAAATTTAATGTTAAAAAGATAAAAGAAATATGGTCAGTGGAGCAAAAGGAACTTTCCATTTTTTCAGTGGACCAAGGCAACAAACAATTGACAGTGCAAGTTTCTGACCCAGACTATACATCTCCATTAAGGACAAATCTATGCAGCAATTTACAGGTATGAAGTTGCCTTGCCTGTATCCCAATTGACTCAAAGCCATAAGACACATTGCCAAATCCAGACTAGAATACCAGCTGCACCAGAGCCCTTACTAGGTCTGGACTGTACTACTGTACTAACAAGGTTTCTAGCTGGTTTGGAACACTGGTACAATGAGTTCACATCTGCCTGAGAATGAGCAGGCTGAGTGTGACCCCTGGTATAGAGACCTGCATATGTGTCTTTGGCATGGCACAGGCAATTAGGGTGATGGATTAGCAATGAACTGGCCATCTGATTTGGAAAATGTGATAAAGGAGCTAAAACAGCTCTTGGGAGGGGTACTAAAGACCATGAAGGTGGTATTAGTCAGGGTTCTTGTCAAAAAACACTAGATTTGAGGATACATATGAGATTGTCTCTAAAATAAGGACTAAAGGAGCCTCAGAAATGCTTTTCATTAAAAGCAAAAAATCATATGAAATACGAACAATACAGTCTAATATTATTAAACTAACTTGCTGCAACGTACACATAAACATACACATACTTGGTATCCTCTAAATTAATCAGACATGTTCCCAGATCACCTGCCCACCTGTGCTGCCCAGCTGGCAGAAGGGCAGTACAGTCAGCCCTGTATCACCCCTTCCCAGTTCACCTGGCACACAGAGGGGATGTTCTGTGGAGAGAGCGCCTTGTGCAACCCCTGATCAATGGGACCACCAACAGTACTTGCAGTGGGGACTATTGAGCAGGTTGGTGAGTGGCCTTGAGCCTCCTGCTTCTACAACCCACTACTGTGTTTAAAGCAGTTTGATCTGGCCAGTTGATTTCCGCTGTGATTTTTAAGCCACTGTGTGACACTCTGGAATGACCTCTGGGCCAGGAAGAGTTAACGTGTAAAACAGTACTTTGTGAATTAAACCTGGCATATCTCCATGCTTTCCTTCTCGGGGATTAGATCTCTACTATGCAAATTCTGACTGTAGACAGGCAGATGGATATATTGGAATAAATCACACTTCAGCACTTACATTGCTAAGAACAGTAAGAGAATATAATACACCAAGCAGATTTATATCCTGTTGGGTAATCCTCCAAGATTGCCCTTGCTGAAAAGTCAGACCCAGTTTGTATCAGAAGCAGTCAATAATACAAAAAACTAAAACATGGAATTCAGTGTCAGCTTCTTACTTCATGCAGGGGAAAGGTACCTTTTCTTTAGTAACCTTGCTTCCCTGAGAAGGTGGTACAATATTTTTGCAGCAGGGGAGTAACAGACATTAGATATTCTAGAGATACATGCTATGTAGGTAAGCAAGAATTATCAAAGCAAACCAAAAATATTGGCAACAAATTTTTGAGAAGACTGACTTCAATATGAAACAAGGTTCCCTCTCTGAACTTTGAATAGAAACATTAGTTTTTACTCCATAAGAAGCCATTATCACTCTTCCACCAAAAGGAAGGTCACACTCACAAAAGATTTCCCTGCTCATAATTGCTGCCTGCAGTGTACAGACAAATGCAATCTTTAAAAATGCTGTGTTATACTTGCACCCAGGGGATCCAATGGTACAAATGTAATGTGGCCTAACCAGTTTGTCTTAGCAAGACCTTACAGTGCTGATTTGAAACAGCTGAACTAAGTCAACAGTTACCTTGAGCCAAAGGCCTTTGGAGAGCAATTAGAGTCAAAGCTTGGGTTTTGAACCCAATATGCCCTGTCAGTCTCAATGATTTGTGTTTGTTGTACTCAGCCTCATTTCCTGCGTGAAATACGAGGCTGTATAAAGAGGAAAAATTCCCAAGATTAAAAAATATTTGACCTCAGTGCATTTACGAGCCTGAAAGTACACATGTCCAAATGACCATTTTGGTTTGTAGTACAAAGTTCTATTGATGTTGGCAGGCTGAGCTTCCCTGTCTCAAAGCCACATGAATGGTTTCAAGTTGCAGCCAAAAAATGTTTTCCACATGCTTTAGTGTGGGCCAATTTACACAGCAGATTTTGCAGAGGCTGTGGCCAAGTACTTCATAAAGGGCTGCCTTCTTTGGGATCAGGGAAACCACAACAGACACATTGCTAATGCAATCTAATTATCTGCTTGAATATTTTTCCAGATGTATCCAATGTCTAAAAATACTGCAATAAAAAAGGTATTATTTGTCTCCTTAGACTGAAACAGTGGCATAAAGAACCTGCTTGTCTACAGGGGAAGTTATAATGAAGTAACTCTGAAACTGCCTTTAAATCAGTCAGACAAAACTGAACACCCCAAAAGTAGGCTATTTGTTGCCTTATGTTTGGAGTTAGCCTCCCAAAGAAAGACAGGAATACAGAGGTGGGGTGGTTTTCTTTGTCAAAAATTCTCACTGAAATGAGAATTAAGGAAAAAGCTCTGGGTAGTTGTACGTGGATAGTTGTGTCATGAGTTATTTCTTCTTTTTTTTTTTTTTTTTCATTTTAGTACTAGATATTATTACAGGTGAACTATTAAATGAATTCCAGGTAGATAACTCAGTACCACAGTTTCAGAGAAATGTAAAGAAACAAAGTGGCTTTTTCCCCCAACAAGCCTTCCTAGATCCCCTGCTTACTGTCGGTGGAGACTGGTTCCCTAATTCCTACTAGTATGCCTAAAAATCATAAATTGGCATAGGTTATTCAAGTAAGAAGTAACAATTCAACAGATTTTTCTGCAGTTCTATGTCTTGATCAAGGAGTATAAATAAAAATACAGATGTCAGAGTTTCCATCAGAAATGATATGCAGTTCACAATATCTGCAATTCCAGAAACACAAACCTATTTCAAATGTTTTAACTTCCGTATTTTACAAAGGATTTACATTGGCAACTTTCATAAAGGAGATCTACCAATAACAAGTTGATTTAATCCCTACAAGAATATTTTATTTTAGGATATAGTAATTTATCTTTTTATTTTCTGGTTGTTCTCAGTAACAACCACAAAAAATACCCCAACAGAAACAACAACTCTGATTTCCACCACAAATCTCTAGAATGAATGAGTACTGGTGCCAAGGTAATGTGCCTTAAACACGCTAGAAAGGAGGCTGTGGCCGCTAAATCTGAACACAGTGTGAGAATAATGCTGGAAACCACATGGAGATAATGATCAAAAGGAATCTGCTTTGGTATTTTTGGCATTTCAGTGTGGTTCTTGAATTATTTGAGCTATTTCCATGCAATGATGTTTGTCAGATGTGATTTACAAGATGCTGCACTTATGTGTGTACTCTTAACTACATGCACAAAAAGCAGCATTTGCCAGTCTTATGACTTGGCTTTTTGGATAAGAAGTGTCAACGGTGGAATAGAGAGATCAGTCTAAAAACATAGATAGCTAGAGAGCTTCCCAGTGATTTAAATCACTTTTTGCATGTTTAAAAAGGAAAATAAACTTCATCACATTGCCTGCCTCATGATTTGCCATAGCTCAACATGCTTACTTTTATTTTCATAAAGCAAACCATTCCAAGAAACTGAGAAATAGAAGAAGATGGAATATTAATGTTGCCCAAATATTTGTAGAAAAGTAGAATATTAAATAATGAAGAAATCTTGATGGACATATATAAGTACACTTGAATCCACCATCCCAATCTAAAGCAATAGTGTTATCAAGTTGTCAGCCAGTTAATACTGATGTTTTAAGCAGGTTATGTAAGTTGCAAATATCTTCGGTCAGCAGTGCAGGTGAACAGTAACTGATTAGCACAAAAAGAAAAATTTGTAACTCCCTTTAACTGAAGTGAGGTTTTAAAAATTTTGCTATGGACACATCCCTTAACAGCATATTTTTTAGTTGTCAGACATATTGTACACTACATTTTGGTCCTTTTTTCCCATGCTAGGATTAACCTACTACAACAAACAGACAGTTCTGCAACTAATATATACAAGCCTATAGCCAAGTTATACACGAGGCTTGAATCACACAGATTCATCTGTCATGTGCATAAAATAATGAGAAAGATTAATGTATTTCTTGTTCTTTTTATGTAAAATACACTTACTTAATGTGTTAACATCTAAATAAGAAATGTTATAAGGAACAGATTCCCATAATTTGTTTCTGTAGTAAGGAAAGACTGCAAGAGGTATTGAGGTGATAAGTATTCTTTGGTAGAAAACAGGAGAAATTATGTGATTTTGTGAAAATGCTTAACTATCACCAAAGTGGTAATCAAGATAAAAGATGTCCCAGGGTTAGATAAAAAGCTCTATGTACCACACTGATCTAAAGTACTAGCTCTAAAATTCAGTATTTTCCAAAATATACAGGACTACATTTTGCAATTATTCTACATTAGGCTTGCAACCTTCCAGAAAAATACTAAATGCGCTAAAAGCTAAACTACATTAAAAATACTGTTTTGAGGTCACTGCTCATAACCTCATGTGAAGGATGCTGTTTCCTGAGACCACACACAAAAATTTCACTTTAGACCGCCTCTGTCAAAATGATGCAGATTTTAAAAACACAATGATTTTTTGTAAGTCCAGTAGTGAAGTTCATGGGTAATAATGTCTTAACCTTTCAGTCTGCATCTTCTTCTTTGTGATATTATCTTTTTTATTTCCTTTCATCACTTCTTCTTCTGTTCCCAAAAAACACACTTTTTCAAAGACAAGTACATCTTTGCTGCAGCAAACCATGGGTGAAATTAGGAATTCTTTATGGCTGTTTCATAAGAGAAGAAAGGGATGGAAAGAGTAAAGGACAACTGGGAAGTCTGGTGAGGCAACAGGAGCAAGTGGGAGATCGGTCTGCAAAAACAATTAGACAGTCTCTCTACGGAAAGTGCCCAGCAGAACCTGGACCTGTGAGTATCACCATAACATAAACATTACTCTATCACTATTAATGTTGATCATGATGAAATACCATCTCTTTTTTAGTATCCTCTGTTTTTCTCTAATATTTTTATTGATATTTCTTTCTTGTTTATTTGTGGTTTTGTTTTGTTTGGGATTCTTTGCAGTGGAGGAAATTGTCTCTCAGCTTCTTGTTGTCTTTCCCTGCTTTGGCCTTCCTCTTTACCAGCTCCTTTCTCTTAGACTGTTCCTGTTCTTTCTCCCACTTTCAGAAGTTATGATCTTACTAAAGGCCAGTAGATTTCTACGCAACAGTAAGGAGTAAACAAGCGAAAGCACAGTAGCAAAGGCCATGAGGGAGTGTGCAAAAATGCACATTTCTGCCCTTATGTGACATTGTAATGTAAGTAATGTAATGGCCAGTCTTCGTGAACGAAGAACCGGGGAAGGTCTTTCCACCTTCCAGCCTGCGCATTGGATTTTTTAGGTGAGACACAGTGTGCGCGGAACTGAGCCCACCCTTTAATCCTGAGGTTCATCTGCCGGGGCCAAGCGAGCTTGGACGGTGGCAGCGAGGTCCTCAGGACGTAGATGGATTGCCTTACAG
>NW_020955199.1:653041-674602 GCF_003031625.1 Empidonax traillii
GCCCAGGGAGGGGCCCCAACCGGGAATCGAACCCGGGTCTCTGCAATGACAGTACAGCGCCTTTACCCCTAGACCACCAGGGGCTCCCTATGTGACATTACCAGACAAGGAAATACATTTTCCATGCACTTGATGAAAAATTCCTATTGCCTTCTTTGGGGAAAGGAAGATAGGTTGTTGAATATTTCTGGGGTGTTAGTTCTTATTTTCCTTGCTAGACAAATAATATTTCAGTAACTCTAGATGCAAGTAAGCTCTGGGATCTTGGCTAATTGCAAATTTTAATAAAACTGAAGAGTTGCCATGTAGCACAATACCAGGAAGAGCACTGCTGGGTATTAGATATTCCTGTGGGAAACCACTGACTTTTGTTCTTTTCCCCAAAGAGTAACCCATAAACAACAACTATCATACTCAAGTATGAGTTTGTTTTTTAACTCAAAAGAAGTAAAAAAGTTGCTTTGGGAAGTCAAGAAAAATAGAGAACAATTTCAAACAAACTTGTAAAACAAATAGGACATAAACATAAACTCAGTGAGATAGTTTACTTTTCACACTAATTTTCTTGAAGTTGAAAATGTTTCTTCTTATGCTGCTATTATTGTGGGTGCCACTGAACATAATATTCCAGCATACAAAAGTGCTTGCAAACAAATGGAGAAAACTATCATGTTAAATATCCCTATGCTGATACCTTGTAGAATTTCATTTTGGAAAACAGACTATCAGCCTCAAAATAGAGGAAGATTTGTTGTGATTCACACAGTTCTGGAAATCCTGTAAAAGAGGAAATGAACAATTTAAAGCACAATAGAGAAAGGCAGAAAGATCTTCAGATTCTTCAAGCTCTTACTGAAGTAGCACTTGCTGACACAGGCACTCACTTCACATCTATGTACACATACTTGCAACAAGCACTATAGAAGGTTTTGACTTTCGTCAGCCTATGTTTTTTTTCCTCCCTTCCCCATTCAGCGAAAGTAATATATTATGTTTTGTGTTGCAGGTAATTAATTCGTAGTAATAGTACACAATGATATTTTGAACTTGCTCATGCTGTAGAAATTTACAAAGTTTACAGCATTTACTTGTATTTTAGTACATATGCCATTTCATTCAAGAGCAGGCCTATGGATAATCATTTAATCAAAACCACTGTTGTGATTACTACTTGTAAAGAAAATTACAAAGCAGTAGCAGCTTCAAAGCCAGGATTACAAAGATTAAATACGAGCCGCTTTTTGCCAAGTGTTGGGTAAGAATAAATTACAGTGTCCTAAATTTGAAGGAAGTCAGAGAGGAGAATTATTCATTCTTACCAGTATTTCCTATTTCCACTCGTCTTACTTACAGTAAATTACAAAATCGAGAATTCTTGAAAAACTGCTTAGTGATAGAAAGAGACAGAGCCCAATGGTCATACTAGAAGAAACTTTGTCCTAACTCTACAACTTTGAGTAATAAAGATAGTTTATTTTAATGCTAATTAAAAAAAAAAATTAAACAGACACTCTCCCCATTATTCTTACAGTGGGTGACATGGATTGAAGCCTGAAACAGTCAAAGTTTATGTACTTTCTTCTTAAAAGATACACTTCTGTACTCAGGATACAGATGCATATAGTCAGCTCCATGTGTAGGGAGACAGGAGGGTAGGAAACTGGGCAGAGTGGAAATAAAATCTGAAAAGAAGCAACTAATTTCATTTCAAAAGACCAAGAACTAGTTTTAATGTCACACTCATTTTGAAATAACACTCTTTGGTAGAATTAATACATTTATTTATCAAAATAACAAACATACTGATAAAGACATTTTTATTTATATTATCTCTTGGCATTGTGTGTGTTGCCAAGTGATCTTAATCACTATATAGTTACATCACCCAGTGATGTCCCAAATACAGTGCTGCAAAATTAGGAATGCAAAGACAGAGACAGGATTGGACACTCAGGCAACAAATATCATCATTTCTGAGGGTTAGGAGCACATGGATGGAAGAGGACAATACTGCTGCACTGTGGACACATTCAGATAGCTAACTACAGTCCATATTTAGGTTCCTTCTTCCAAAAGTCTATTATATCTGGCTACATATTGCTTCTTTTTTAGGACTGGCTGAAACAGCTGTGACTGCAAAATAAGTCTAATTGATTTTAGTCTTTTATGTTAAAACTTACACTGATATGTAGCAGAATATTTAGGATGAGTTTAAATATAAGTTCAAATTTTACTTTTTATGATCATTCCTACCTTGTAGTACACCTTATTTTTATCGTCTTACTGAAATTGTTTAAAGACACCAATTTAAGAAAAGGAAAAGGCCATCAAGAAACAGTGTTAGTGGCAAAATGTGCAACAGCGAATGTTACTAAGGTTTACTTTACACAAGAGACATACCCAGGTGTCCTTTGTTGCTGAATCCACTGGTGAGCCTATGGCAGTTTTGGGGGAAAAAGTAAACTAACAACAGCATTTTCATGCCCCCAACAAACAATTGTGTAGTCTTAATTCACCCTATTCTATCAACTACAATTTCTTAAGGGTGAAACAATTCCTGTGGCCTAAAATAATCTTGAACCTTAATTCCTACAGAGATTGTACAGTCAGACTTCTCTATGCATTTCTATCCTAATTTTCTTACAATTCCTCCTGTGTACCCAGTTCTCAGAAACTAATTGGTCATCTAAATGGAATGTGACTTGCATCACAACAATGAAATATTCATTCAAGATACTTTACTTCAATACCTGCTAATTTCAGAGTAATGCTCTTGCTTTAAATTCATGATTACGTTTTCTTGTAACACACACATTCAAGTATGACTAGCTCAGGATTACACTAAAGCAGGAAACCAGTGAATTTCCTTTATCCTAAAACCCATAAGGAGGCTTTAACATCAAAAGAAATGCCTAAGTTGATTTGATGCTTGTCATCAACATTTCTCCACAGGATGAAAATAATTTTAAATGTGTTAAATAATACTGACCTCTAATACTCCTTAATCTTTTTTTCTTCCTACACATTAAGGAGTTTACATATAAAATAACATAAAATATGCCTGTATGTAAGTGTGTTTGTATTCTTATTTAATAAGAGAGAGACAAGAGGGAGAAAAAATGCCATGTTACTTTATTTTTCCCTTAACCCAGCATAAGAACATCAATTTAGGTGAAGTTATATTGGCATGGTGACCATGGTGCAACACACTTATCGATATTGAGCAATCAGTCAAGCACAGCAGCAAGTGTTCTTTCTTTATACATTACTTATTTTCTGTATTTAACATATTTTGTAATATGTTAAGCCTACAAAGATATGCCAGTGTATTATTTACATACCTACTTGATTAACATTTAATAGACACAGCAGTCTACATTTCACTTCTTTGTAAGAGCATTTCTGGGGTAGATGGCAAAGGAAGACTTTAAAGCTTCAAGCATATCAAATACTAGTCTGACAAGTAAATATCTGGACATAGGTCCACTAACAACAATGCCTGAAGATCTGTAAACGAGTTTCCTTGCACTCTTTGTCAATACAGCAGCAAACTTCTCAACCCAGCACTGAACACAAACAACCTCTTAGTTTCCAACATCCCTCAATGGACAACCACTTATGCACCTTAAAAGCTGCAATTCTCCTTCAATCAGGTGGGTTTCTACAGTTACATGAGCCACCAAAGGTCATGCTGCAGTTTGAGTAGCCACTCTGTGTTTGTCCCTTGCCTGGGGCTAAAGCCACTGCTGGGAAAAGGTGAGAGGAAGAGGTGCCACCATGCACTCTCAGCACTGACTAAATTATTCCCCATTGCAACTGGGAGGCAGTAGGAAGTTAGCTCACACCCCACAAATCCTCTCTGTTCAGGCAACACGTCCCTAAGAGTTTTATCTTGTCTAACTTGTGACTTATAAGCATACTATGCTTCTAGAAGGCCAAAGATACATACAAGTAAGCACAGCTTAAGTAATCCTCATAACGTGATTTCTTCACAGAATTTGGATATATGAAAGGGAGAAAACCTGTTTGTTTTTGCAAAGAAACCCTGTAGCAATGCAAAAAAACCCCACAACAACTAGAGAAGCAGAGTCCTGATCCAAAGTTCAGGTGTTCAATTTTCAGTGCACAAATTAAGTTGCCAACACATTATGAATAAATCAGATGGACAACATTCCTCTGCGAGTCCACCAAAGCACTCTTTTATCTTTCCTTAGCAGATACCATGACTTCACTGTTGAGATTAATAACGTTTTAACATAGAGTTAACAATATGACTTCTATTGCATTTTTTGTGGCCAGGTTCTACAGGTGGTCCACTTCTTTGCCCTGTCCTAATATTCACACTGCCAAAAAGATAGGGAAAATATTGTAAAGTTTGAAGAAGGAAAAAGTGTTATGATGTGAGATTTAGAAGATCTCTATTCAGCTCTCAGAATACAGACTGAGAAGTGTCATGATCCATGAGTGTAGAAACTCACAAAAGGAAATTATAATGATGCTAGGAAGATTTTTAACCTTGCTGGCTATGGTGTAATAAGAATCAACCTCCAGATAGTGAAGTTAAATAAATTGAAATTTGAAATAAGGTGTTATCTTCTAGCAGAGGGAAATTAAACAGAAAAACAGCTAATTGTAAGAGTCAACATGACTTGGAATGTTTTGAATGTTTTAAAATTAAATAACTTGTAAAAATGCCTTAATTAAGAGCTGCAAGAGTTTTAACATTTAGAAAGTATAGATCAGATAACACATCACTGTTGAATTTTATAGCTGTCTACCTTCTTTCTTAGCCTAGGAACAAGAGAGTCAAATAGTATATCCTTCACATTCTTTTGAAAAAAATTTTTTCTTAAACTTTCCTATCGTATCATGATCATTTTCCATTATTTAAAATCCTGGATCTAAGAGTTTCCCAGTCACTGGTAAGTTGCTGAACAACATATGTGACCTAGAAAAACTTTCCTCACCAGACTATTCATAGTTTTAAGAAATAATCCACAGTGAGTGCCACTGCCACAATGCTCACTGATCACTACTAAACTATCATTATTATCAAACAAAGAGGTCAAGTGTAGCACCATAGGCTTATAATATTTGGACTTTTTTATATGATATAATACTATTATAATATCTGTGCATTTTTTCCCTCTTCATTTGCCTCTGTTATGTTTTGTTCAAGTCAGGGAGCAGCAGCTGTAAAAGGATACAAAAGATTCTCTTCTGAGTTACTTGAATATCAGTACTGCTTGTACCACAGAGCCAGCTTCAGGGTCAAAGGGGAATGTTTTCTACATTACAAGAAACTGGTATGTCTCTCCTTTCCTTTGCAACTGTGAGGATGGTCACTATCCTTGTGTTGTCCCCACCTACTTCACTTCCCTTTGTAGGGATCTCAGGCACTGATGACACAAAGGTGTATCCTGCTCACTGTCAGCAGCATACTGGAAAAGTGAAACATAACATGTTAAGTGGCCCTTCCAGCATTATGTGATCTGACAAATGTGGGGTGCCCAAAGCTGGACATTGCCATCTGGAAGGGATTTTTTTGGTGTATACATTGACTGACACACTCCTTGTGACAAAAAGCAATATTATGCTCTTTCTTAGTCTTTGTGAAGCTACAAGCTACTTCAGAAGTCATAGATCAAGCCAACAAGATGCAATTATCATAAAACAGAGCCTGCCATAGAGATGCCACAACACATGTTTTATGAACTGGATCAGCCAGGGTGTAGAACTGAAGAAAGAAAGCAATGGCTAATCTACAAAGATATAAAAAATCATTGAGAACTCCTACATCTGATAAGCTCAGTATCATAATTACATTTGTTTTGGCAAACACTACAGTTATCACCAACATAATTAATCTCCAAAGTAGTTAGAAAAAATTTTACATAGTTTTTATTTGATTACCCTTATTATCAGTTAAATTAACAAGTATCATGACTGAAATCTGGGCTCCATAGAAACAAAAGTTCAAATCCTAAAGCCAGCTGATGCTTTCAACAAAAAAGGAAATATTCTCACTGAGTTTGCATTGTGCTTATTGTCTTTTGAAAAGAAAACTACATTATGATGTCTCCCTACAGAGAAATTAAATACCCAAAGCAGCTTTCCCAAAAGCAAATGCTTATGCCCATGTTCTCATTAAACTACTACTAAATTAATTAAACTTCAGCTGAGATTCCCTGTCCTTAAACTTTTTATCCCACTCTGTCAGATGTTTGATTACTTCCAGATAAATAGATTACATTTCTACTTGTTCTTGCAATGGGAATTGCTGGCTGGATTTGGGGAAGAAAAAAGAAGAAAAAAAGGTGGATACAGGGTATATTTTACCTTCTTCCAAATTCAACGGTGTTGAAGCCTACACACAAACATATAACAGCTTTCCCTTGGTATTAACTGCCACGAGATGCAGGATAGGACCAGGCATATTAGCAGTATTATCAATAACAACAAAAAAAGTACACAAAAACATCCTTCTGATCAAAGCAGAGACCTGAAACAGAGTTATTCAACCTGCTTCACAATGAGCAAACTCATTCATGTGAATAACCACATTAAGAAGGTTTCCAGTACCTGAGCTAGGTCAAATATCACATAGCACAGTACTGGACAACCACATAGACTTTCCTGTTCATTGCTTGCCAACAAATATGTTCATTGTTACTCTCTGAGTTCTCAGAACTGCATAACACTTCCTTTCACAGCTGCTCCTGACTTCACGGCAAACGTGTGTCTGAAGGCTTAATTTTTTGAAACTGTAGCAGTAAGCCAAACAAGTAAGAAAAAACTCAGGAGCTTTAGGTCTCACTGTGACAAGCTTTAAAAGCGAAGTTTCTTTCAAAAACACCTCTAATCAATACTGTTCAGTGTAAAGGATTTCCGTATAATCTGTCAGGGTATTTTTCACAGCATGTTTTTGCCAGGTACCAATTATTACCGAACACAAGCCTTCCTGTTTATATAACAATATACGATAAACAGTATATTTGCATTTGTTTTTCTGAAGAAGAAAAAACATATTCCATTTTCGGGTATTATACAAACTCCCACATCTAGCTGTTTAAAGGGGCTCATAAAAATATTCTAAAACATAAGTTTCCAGTTTGAGATATGCAACTGTAGAGGAAAGAAGTATTATACAGGCATTTCTTCTAAATTCTTCTGTCATATTCCCTTCCTCCTTATCTCTGGGAGACCTTGTGCTGAACCCAACACTGCAGATGTGGCCAAACCAGTACTGAATAGAGGGTAACAATAACTTTCTTCAACCTGCTGGCAGTGCTCTGCCTAATGCAGCTAAGGATGCTGCTGGCCCTTTTTGATGAGAGGGTATATTGCCAGCTCATGGCCAGCATGTTATTCACTGGAACCCCTGTGTCTTTCTCAGGAGACCTACTCTGCAACAGATCACCTGGGGTGTGTATGCAGATGCCTATGGCTGTTCCTTTTCAGAGGCAGAACTTCACATTTTCCCATGTTGGCCTTCATGAGATTTCTTAGTACTCAGTTCTCCAGCACGTCAAGGTCTCTCCACATGGCAGCAAAACCTTCCACCCACTCCTCTCAGTATTGTATTGTTTGCAAACTCACTGAGGATGTACTCTGTCTCAGTGCAGAGTTTATTAATGAGGATATTAAACACCTAGAGGCTCTGATACAGTCCTTTGAGGTAAACTGCTGATGACTGGCTTCCAACTGGACTTTATGCTCTGATCACAACCCTCTTGGACCAGTCACTGAGGCAGTTTTCAATCCACCTACCTGTCCTTTTATCTAACCTTTATTTTGTTGGCTTGTCTCTGAGGGTGCTAAAGACCTCACCATAGTCAAAGCAAAGAAGATCATCTTTCTTCTTCTCATGAAGGCTATCAGATTTGTTAAGCATTCTCCGCTTCATAAATATGTGCTGATTACTGCTAATTACCTTTTTGTCCTTTGTGTTTCTGAAAATGTTTAGCATGAATATATTCTCTATCACCATATCAGGTTCTGAGAAGATGTCAAGTGGCTAGTAGCTTAAGACTGGAATGACATTTACTCTTTTGTAAGTTCCAGAGACCTCTCCCAACTGCCATAACCTTTCAAGGATAATCAAGATTGTCTTTACAATGCAACCCATCAGGCCCCACAGAATTACTTACGTCTGGCTTGTTCAAGTCCTTCCTCTAAATTTACACTAAGTCTTCTTTGCTTCAGACTTTTCTTTTGGCTTCAGAGTCCTGGGCTTCCCTAAGGTCTCCCTTAGCAGTGACGAATGAGATAAAAGAGGCATTGAGTAGCTTGACTTTTCCTGTGTCTTCATAAGGTTCCTTATCCCATTCACTAGTTGGTTCATATTTTCCCTAGCCTTCCCTCCAGAAGTTTACTTTGAAAGCTACAGGCACATCAACAGCAACTGCAAAGTATTAAAATTATTATTAAGCTCCTAGTTCTGCATACATAATTAAGAAAGTTAAAACTATCCAAGAGTTAAAGCCATCAAAAAGTAAAACACAAGATTACACAAAAGTTGTCAAAAACACTTATTATGTTAATTAAAGACTGTAAAAATACAACAATTGACTATTCAGAAGCTTTGGAAACAAATACAATATCATTGTCAAACTTCTTTAAGTCACAATCTTCATGTAATACCAGTACTACTATTGTATTCTATAACATTCTTAAAAGAGCATTAAATTCTCTCTCAATTAGAATCAAACTGTTATGGAATTCTATGATATTGCAGCTACTAGTTGAGATAGCTGAAATTTTCAAAATCTCTCTTAACAATACCCAACATTTGGCCTGAAAATTCCATGAAACAAAAATGATGGATTTTACATAACTTCAGTCACCTGGTTCACAACATCCTTGAGGACATCCAGCCAGAATGATTTAGGATAGGATTACATAGCATTCAACAGTTTGTAGCTCTATGACCTCTGCTTTGGAAAGACATCAGAAAGAAGCATGTTTCATATGAAAATTCCTGCACTAAGTGATTCGAAGAAGATGAGACCATAAGCAGGAGCTTAAGTCCTATCCCTGAAATCACACTTCTGCCAACTGCATGACCCTTAATTATAATTTCAAGAGATTTTTTTCTCTGACTTAGATTTGTGCCTATTCAACCATAGCCATCATCAACCAAGGATGGTGTTTACCATCCAACCCCAGAATGTCACAAGGCTTCAAAGTTAAGCTTCTCCTCCAAATAGGTTTCCTTTCTGCACTTCCAGGAGAGTATATTCAATGGTTGAAGTGCTTTTTTGTTGACAAGCCTGTCCTGAACATCCTTTTCAGTTTTTACTGCATCTGCTGGCTTTGAAATATAAGATGTTCCAACAACCTGCGGTTATGTGAATGCTTCTCACTCTCCGATTTACCATATGATTATACTCATTAGCAATGCTTAAAGATGATGCTGTTCCCAACTACATCTTGGAGATTTACTGCCATCCAGAATCTGCCTGCTTTATCCTGCACACGTATTAAAGCTGATATAAAAACACCCCACTAATGTGAACATTAACTTTTAGTTCCAATGTTCCTGAATGTTCAGAAAACTGGGACAGGGTATTTTCCTTATCTGTACCCTGCAAGTTTGTAGAATCATAGAATTCAGAGGCATGGGTGTATGTCTTCCACAAAGATTCTTGTTTGTAAACTAAACAAACCAAAGTACAAAAAGATCCTGGAGTGATAAGCTCTGGATATATGTTCTCAATAAATTAAAAGTAGAGGACTAATATGAAAAACTTGAAGTTATGTAAAAACATAGTATATCTATTAAAAGAATTAAAACACCAATAAATCTGTTCTTAATATTTTAGTGTTTTTATTATGTCATGAACATGTTACTGATACAGTACTTTTCTAAAGGACACAGGGCAAAGGACTATTTCCTTTTAAGCTGCAGAATGACTTTCAAGCATGCTACAGATAAAATTGCTGATTTACAAAAGCTTTTATCAGACTTATGATGGATTTTACAGAAGTGGAACTCTATATGACCCATGTGATTTGTTTTCATTTACAAAGGTGGAGAGGCTTTGAATTTAAAAATGGAACTTTATCTTCTTGTGCCAAATGTAAACAATTTAACATCCATTTCCCATCCAGAGATTTTAACAGTTCAAAAGACTTTATGTGAATCTTATCTGTATTATATTTCCTGCTGATTGGCAGTGCTTCATGCTTCAAACTGAAAGCCAAAAATGTGTTGGCTCTGAACAGAGACAGGAAACAAATAACAAAGAAAACTGGGGAAAAAACATAATGAGTAGTTATGAGGTGCTGAAAACTATACTTAGTGTTTGAGTTCTTGTTAGTTCTTGAGATTCAAATGATGCCATATTGATTTATGTTTGGGAAGCCTTATTTAGAATAAAAGCATAAACAAAAGCCTTTGAGTATTTTGTCAACAAGAAAACATAGTTTATATTATCTTCAAAGCCCATGTCTTGACTGATTCCATGCTCCTTACTGTGGAGCACTTTTTTTATTTCTGGGAGAGGTGCACATTTCACACAGTAATTCCTTTTCTCTGGGGAAGTGTATGGATCTATTGCTTACAGTCAGCCAAATGATTCAACAAGACCAACATTCAGCTCAGTTGAAGAAACCTGTCCTGTGCCTCATCATGACTGGAAACAGAACGGATGTGTTCTTCTACAGCAGAAAATGCAGATTTTGGGGAAAAAAAAGTTAATTCATTGTACCTAAAGAACTTTGTGGTCTTCCTTGCAAGTCATGCAATCCTAAGTACTTAAAAAAAGATGATTTCTTTAAAAAGGAAAAAAGATTTGCCTACTTAAAAAAGAATCTAGCAATTACATAAAATTGTAACTGTTTTGTATCATTTGATAACCTATTAATACCTTTCTTTCTTCCTTTCTTCCTTTCTTTCTTTCTTTCTTTCTTCCTTCCTTCCTTTCTTTCTTTCTTCCTTCCTGTCTTTCTTTCTTTCTTCATTTCTTCCTTCCTTTCTTTCTTCCTTTCTTCATTCCTTCCTTTCTTCCTTCCTTTCTCTCTCTTTCTCTTTCTCTTTCTCTTCTCTTTCTCTTTCTCTTTCTCTTTCTCTTTCTCTTTCTCTTTCTCTTTCTCTTTCTCTTTCTCTTTCTCTTTCTCTTTCTCTTTCTCTTTCTCTTTCTCTTTCTCTTTCTCTTTCTTTCTCTTTCTCTTTCTCTTTCTCTTTCTCTTTCTCTTTCTCTTTCTCTTTCTCTTTCTCTTTCTCTTTCTCTCTTTCTCTTTCTCTTTCTCTTTCTCTTTCTCTTTCTCTTTCTCTTTCTCTTTCTCTTTCTCTTTCTCTTTCTCTTTCTCTTTCTCTTTCTCTTTCTCTTTCTCTTTCTCTTTCTCTTTCTCTTCTTCTCTTTCTCTCTCCCTGACTCCCTCCCTTCCTTCCTTCCTTCCTTTCCAGTTACTATAAAGATGTATAAGGTAGAATTCATATGTATCCATCTTCCTGTTCTTAATATGCTAGTTAAGTGAAATGGACCAGATATGTAATAAATTACTGACATTATTTCTTCTGTCACACAACAGAGATTCCAAATTTCCAAATAGTCTTTTTTAAGTACACAGTGAAGGAGTAAGAAAAGATGACTATGAAGTATCACATTCTCTTAATCTGAATGGTTGCTATACAAGCAAAGTCCAGCTATACAAGCACAGTCCAGCTATACAAGCACAGTCCAGACCTCACCCACCATTAGTACAGCATAAAGTAACACTGGTTATGCACTCAAAAATTTATCTCAGTACTCATAAGAACTAGTGCTTCCTGTAACACAGAGGAAATAGGCTTTTCTGTCTTCATGACATCCAAGCAAGCCTAAATTCCTTTTAAGTACAGACAACTTATCTTCAGGACCAGTTTATAGTCTTTGGCACAAACTCAGCAACATTATCACAAGATGAATGCTGGATAAAATTCTTAATGGAGGATGAGTCCTCTTTTGTCTTATAATGATTAGCTTCATGACAGCCAAAAATAGTGTGATTACAAACTAGGAGATGTTATACAGGTTACATTAACTCTTTTTCTTCTTTTTCATTACTTTTACCATTATTAGTTAAAGCTTCACTTTGCTTTTACAGCACCTGCATGGTTGCATCTAATGATCTTAAAGATCTTTTCCAACCTAAACAATTCTAAGATTCTATCATTTCTTCCTCAGTCTTGTCAATCTAATCTGATACTTTATTCTCAAATTATCAGTCATCTTGACTTTACATTCTGCTAAGTAGAAGTCCAACTATCCCTTTTTAAATAAATCTATTTATTTATTTATACACTAAGGAAGAGTGCTTCTAAATGTAGAAGTGTCCCATACCATGAATCATTGTTGTTGTTTCACCAAATGCTGTTGTTTCCTGGACTTGGCCTTTCAACTGGAGTAAGGCAGAGACTGACACTAAGGATTAAGCCATCCTTCCAAATGCAAGATTTCTCTTTGCAATGTCCTTCAGCTTTCATCAAGAAAAGAAAATATACAGGTCAAATGCTTACTGGTTGTTTAGTACTGCTACTATGTAAAGCTCCCATCATAGCACCTAAATTTGATGCTTCGATGAACAGGTCTCGAAAAGCTTTCATATGTAAATTATATTTAAATGCTACAACTCCAGTCAAGAACTATTTGAAATTTAGCAAAGGAAAGGCCAGGTTGTCCACCTGGGGAAGAATAACCCCAGGCCCCAATACAGGCTATACCTGTTGGAAAGCAGCTCTGCAGGGAAGGACTTGGGGATCTTGGTGGACAGTAAACTGTCCATGAGACAGCAGTGTGTCTTTGTGGCTAAAAAGGTCAATAGTTGTCGTTGTTTGTGGGGACGACCACAATAATAAAACTAGGCACTTATGATGATGGCCTAAATTCAGCTTTTATTCTCTTCATCCTGAATATTACATCTTGTCTTCACACAGCTGCACTCACACTCTGTCCTGTAGAATCTTACATACTAACACTATTCTTAGCTCTATTATCTGTATTTACCACTAGCCTTCACATATGATTTGATGTTCACCTCTTATTTACATTCTTTTCCATGCTACCAGGCACTGCGGCCTTGCTGCATCCTCCAACAAATAGTATTGTGGGGTGCACTAGGAAGAGTATTACCAGAAGGTGGAGGGATGTGATCCTGCCCCTCTACTCAGCCCTGGTGAGGCCACATCTGGAGTGTTGTTCTGAGCTCCTCAAAGCAAGAGTGACAAGGATCTCCTAGAATGGGTCCAGCACAGAGTGATTAGGACGATCAAGGGACTGCAGTGTCTCTCTTATGAGGAAAAGCTAAGTGAGCTTCACCTGTTCAACCTCAAGAAGAGAGGACTGAGAGGGGTTCTCATCAATGCATGCAAATCTCTGAAGGATAGGTGTCAAGGGGATAGAGCCAGGCTCCTGTCATTAGTGCCAGGCAATGGGCAGAAACTGATGCACAGGAAGTTCCATTTGAATATGAGGAAAAATTTCTTTACCGTGTGAGTAACCAAGTACTGGAATAGATTGCCCAGAGAAGCTGTAGAGTCTTCCCCAATCGAAATCCAGTGTGCTCTAAGATGATCCTGCTTGAACAGGGAGATTGGACCAGATGACCCACTGTGATTCCTTCCAACCCTACCCATACTATGACTTATTCTGTGGTACCTCGTGGCCTAATAGAAAAGGATATGATTGCCAAGAATAGGGAGGGGAGTGTAAGATGTAACTTCTGTAAAGTTTCTTTCTGGTTTTTTATTCAGCCACACCTTCTCCTCAAATAACCTCAATTTAGAAACTAAGTGGTTTGTATGCTTAAATATTTGTAGAAATTATGTCACTGTACTCATAACAGGAAATCTAAAATGATGTATCAGCACCATACTCTTCAGAGACAATATTTTTACACTTGAATAGGAATTCTGTAAAGGCACAACTACAGAGCTGTCATGCATATTCATGACTGTAGAATTATTTCAACTTTAAAAATCTTTTACTTTTAAATATAAATATATTTTTACATTGATACATTCATATTATTGATACTAAGCAGTTGTACTCAGCTTTAGGCATATAGGAAAAGAGCAGTTATTGAAAAGACAGAGTGTTTAATTACAATAGGGGATGCATAAGTTTAGAAATATATATTAAAATATATGCAGATTGTCAGTTAGTAATCAACAGAATGTGCTACAAACCAAACTAAACCAAAAATCCCAACACTTTCTCATAGAAACCTATACTGAATGACCCCTGGAATTTCAGTTTGGTTTCAAGGTTTTCTACATTTAGCTAGATTACAACTGATAGTTTTCAATCCCCAATTATATCCCAGATTCTGCTGGAGAATTGCGAATTTCTATTCAAAACTGACATCTTAGTAGAGCAGTGCATCCCTTAGCTCTCAAAGAGGAGAAAAAATGTGTTTTTGCAACACATTACTGGAGATCTACATATCTCTTACCTTGTCTCATAAGATTTTAGGACTATGTGAACTTTTTCCAAACAACTTCAATTTTTGCTTAGATTTATGAGAGCTTGAACTTACTTTAAAGATACATAAATATCAAATCACTGCTTTGTATTCTTTGTGTTCTTGCAGAAGCCTTTGAATATGGAACATGCCACTGTTAGTCTGTAATTACTTCATGTACTAATAGTTGTTTGTGTAACAAAACTTACTCCTTTGTACTGCACACTTTTAATTTCAGAAAGTTATGTTAGTTTCAATTGTCTTATATGAGGAATTTTTGCATCTTGTGAGGTAAAATTATATCCTCAGTCTTCTGTTCTATTTCAGACAGAATTAGAAGTTTTCAACTTACTGAGTGGAAATCCCCAGGTAAGAAACAATTGCTCTGATCATGTTTTGAACAGACCAGCATGTTCACAGAAAGAAAGATTTGAGTGACCTAACCTCTGTCATAGAACTTTAGGCAATTATGTACTCTACTGATCTGTCTGGTAAACAGAGATTTAGCCAGATAAACTGTTATAGTTACAAAGCAATCACTCAAATCCAATGATTCAAAAGAATTGCTTGACTAGAGACCAACAAATAACTTCTCTTTTCGACCCTATAATTTGAAACATGAATTTTTAAATGTCAGTATTCAGCTCCTCATTTTCTAACAGAATTATGAGCCTTGTTTCCTGATTTTAAAAACTATGAAATAAGCAGTAGAACATATGAGATTTTCACAAATAAAGTGCTTAGTTTAGAACATGTTATTAACTAGCAAGTAATAACATGTTCACAGCCCAAATAAATTAGCAGTACTTCAAAGAAACACTGCACAAATGAGCTTCTCCACCACCTATATATCCAACTTCATCAAATAAACAATTTTGAGTTACTGTGGTGTTTTTCATTGAGAATCTGTGTACACTGATAACTTCAACATGTTATTTTTACAACCATTATACAATTTAGACTTTTTTTCAATAAGATCTATAATAGATATAAGTCAGAATTATCTCAGAAAAAAATATCAACTTGTTTAGCTCTAAATTTCTCCACTACCACTCTTATTTTCTAGAAGTTCACTTTAACCACTTTTGCAAAGGGAAGATTCAACTAGCCACATTCACTACAGTAATTCAGCTACTTCCTTTGCAGTGTCCCAAAATGATGGGGACAGGTATGTGTCTCAGCTCTGTGCTAGACACATGAAAATGCATTAATTCTTCTTAAATATCACACCTCAGCTTTACCACAGGCAAATATACACTTAGCTCATCACTCTACTTGCATCATGGAATCACAGAATCATAGACTGGCCTGGGTTGGAAGGGACCTTACAGATCATCTAGTTCCAACACCCCTGCTATGGGCAGGGACACCTTTCACTAGACCAAGTTGCTCACAGCCCCATCCAACCTGGTCTTGAACACTCCCAGGGACGGGGTATTCTCAGATACTCTGCACAACCTGTTCCTGTGCCTCACCACTTTGACAGTAAAGAATTTCTTCCTAACATCTAAACTAAATCCATTCTCTTTCAGTTTGAAGTCATTCCCTCTTGTTCTGTCACTGCATACTCTTGTAAATAGTCTCTCTCCATGTTTTTTGTAGGCTCCCTTCAGGTACTGGAAAGCCACAATTAGGTCACCCCAAAGCCTTCTCTTGTCTTGGCCTTTCCTTTCTCTCAGCTTTTCCTCATGTGAGAGGTGTTCCATCCCTCTAATCATTTTGGTGGCCCTCCTCTGGACTTGTTCCAACAGCTCAATGTCCTTCGTGTGCTTGGGACCTCAGAACTGGATGCAGCACTCCAGATGGGGTCTCACCAGTATAGAGTAGAGGATCAGAATCACCTCCCTTGCCCTACTGGTCACACTGCTTTTGATGCACCAGCTATATTGAAGAAATTAGATCTTATAAAAGAAACTAAATGTTTTTTCACAATAATCTTCTCAGATAGATCTAGCCACCCTTTTAAAATTAGAAGTCTTGCTATCATTATAAGCTTAAGCAGTTAACATCCTTCTTTTGTCCATCATTAGAAAACACATGAGTACAGGAGGATCCTGTTGCCTGTTAGTTCAGTATTCTAGGGACTGCCTTCTAGGAGTATGGGGTACAGTGTTAGTTACAAATTCTAGTCAGGCTGAGCAAAGACACCAGTTCGTATGTCAGGGAGCTCTTCTTTATTGTATAATTGTCTTGAAACTATTTAGTCTCAAGAGTGTTTGATAACAAGCCCTTAACTTTTGAAACACACTTCAACAAGCCCCTAGTCATCACAACAAAATTCAGTATGGAGTAAGGGGTAGAATATGATAGTCACACTTTTCCAAGACAAAAAAAGTGAGGAGAAAAAGAAAGATGGAAAAGAGAGAAGGAGAAGGATGATCACTAGTCCTTAGATTCCACACTGATCCTGCTGCATAGATGGTCTTGATCTTGTGCCAACAAAGAGAGTGAGACCATGAGAAAGAGAAGAAAAAGAGAGGAGGCTGACTGATCCACTTTTATAGTTAACCTTGTACATGCCTCTTATATAAGATAGATTTTTTTTTCTCCATTTTTGTTTGTGCCTGCATGTCGTCTTTTTAAGCCCTCAGGAGTGGGTTGGGTGGAGATGATGCAAGCACAGTGAGCTTTAGACAAAACAGGAAGTTGGCTCAGAACAGCACTGCCCCACCTTCATGAGACCCTCTGTCCCAACGACAAGTTTCCTGTCACAACAGTCACAACGTTTGAGAAAAAATATACTTACATGCTTATGCGTGGTCCTCCACAGGTATTTCTCATGGAATTCAGTAATCTGCATGCATTCATGAATTTTCACACGCATAGGCCTGTGATCTCTCTTGGGCAACATCTAAAATAACACTCAAAGAAGAGTAATGACATGGCAAGCATACATAATATTTCTTTCCTGGTCCGTAACCATTTTCAGTAAGCCATGCCTTTTGCAATCCCCAGGGAGATCTCATATTTAAGTGCATGCCCACCCTCCCTTTGAACAAATGTAAACTCCTTAATCTAAATGCTAGCACAGAAAAAAGATGATGCTTTAATCCTGATATGGTAGGAGAAAGTTAGGAACACTAATAGAAGCTTGATAAATGCCATTAACCTATTTTTATGCAATATTTTGATATAATTAAAAGCAGATAAAGAAAAAAAAACCCTCAGTGAGATAAATTATCTTATTTCAAGACCAGGAACTCAAAACCAGGACTGACCAGAATTTTTCAAATCTTCCCATCTCTTCCATCTCCTGCCACCTCTGGCCTGTTCTCCCAAGGTCAACAGTTCAAATTCCATTTACTTCCAAGTAGCCAATAAAGAAGTGAAATAATGGCTTGGTTTGGTTTGGTTTTACTGTCGAATATAGTAAAACATATAGTTTTTTCTAATCTTCTTGACAAATTTCCTACTCAATTTGTTTTGAAGTAGTGCTGTTTTAGCATCAGTTCTTCAAGATCACTACTTCACAATGCTGACTGCAACAATGAGTTCTGAAAATTAATTTTAATTTAGATTACAGTCATGTTACTTCTGGGGTGACATAGTTCAGTAAAAGTTCAGAAACTTTTAGAAGTTTTAAGTATTTGCTTTGCTTCTCTTCCCCAGATAAATGAATAAACCAGATATTTAGAAAAACCATTACTTCTGACCTCCTGCTTCATTTTCTTCCATAGCTCAGAATTTTTTATATTTGTGCTGAATGGTGCCATTAGCTACAGCTCCAATGAATACAAAACTGCCCATTACACCTGACCCATTGCACATTCCATTCTTCACAGGATTTTATTTCTAGAAAGTGCATTACAGAGGAGAGAGCACCTTTAGGGTACAGTCATTTCAAAACAAAATAAACTAAACTCTTCAAGTGGAAATGCAAAATGTATTTGTATTTTAATAAAGCTTTTGGCCTTATCAGACACAGTGCACTATATAACAAGGTCATTAGTAACAAGCTGCATAAAATGGAGAACACACATCACCATACATCAAGTAGAAAAACAAACATGAGACCAAAACATCACAATAACTTCCTGTACCTGTTCTTGTTTGCTTGCTGAGCTCTCAAACATTGTGAATCTCTGAAATACATAAAACCGTAACAGCTTGAGTCAATATTTGCTGACCGAAGTGAATGATTTTATTTAGCATGATGACTGGACCCCTTGAGCAAATACATCTTGTAGGGAGCATAAGAACTGCAGGCCAGCCTGCAAACTAACCAGAAGTCTCCAACCATTCAGAACATATGTTGTGTCTAGGGAAAGCTCAATGGCTGCTGAGGGCTTCTTCTTGCAAATAAAAGATGATTCACTTAGTGTTCAGTCAAAATATATTATGGAATACAAACCAGAATGATTTTATAATAAACCTGTGTTTTCTTCCCCTTGCTTTGAGATGGATTATTCCAGCATGAATTCCAGGGAATGAGCAGTTTCTGATTCCTGTTCATACAGAACATGTACAAGAATTTAGGTGTCCTTTGGACTACAGGGTCTGTCTATTTAAACTAGTTCATTTGGGATGTGGGCTGAGAGGTGAATAAAAAAATATTGATTCCATACCAATTACTACAGGAACCAAACTGCGGTGAATGGGTAACTACATCTGAAAATCAATATAAGGAAGTGTCCCTTTTGTCCAGGCAAGTACCAAATAAAGTAATGTCTTAATCCAATCTTTCTCTTGTTTCAATAAATACATTCTATAATCATGAAATGGAGCAGGTGATATTAGTCCTTCTTTTTGTCTCATACTGCCATTATGTTGGATTATTTAGAAAAACAGACTTTTTCTATAGCAAGAAAATTTTGCTTCCTTTTAATTTTGTAAGAAAAGTATTTCAGTCAAAAAATCCTTGCACCATATGAAAGTGCTGATATACAAAAAGGCTTCTTACTTTGGAGGAAAATATTTTCCTTCTCCATCAAAATATGTCATATATATGCACCTTCTCAAATCTGGGTGTGAGAGCAAGGCTTAGCTGTCACACAAAGAACTGTGTTGGGATGACTAAACTGATGGTTCATTCTCACTTTCCTGCAGGAGGACAAGGTTTCCTCCTCATCTGTTGTATGTGCATGTAGGTAGACCAAAGCCCAAATAGAATAACTCAGGAGTGGTATAACAGTCAATGCTGTTCATGAGTTAACATCTCTTGTCTCACCCTTGATATGTAAAGACAATGGCCATAATCAGGCATCACACAATATATTGTTTACATGAAATATTAAGGTTTTGGCTTTAGAAATATTCAGGGGCTAACTAGGGTAGTCTGTATAATAAATCAAAATCATGTTTTGGCAGAAAAAAAATTCTGTGTTATTTTAGCAAAATCTTCTTTCCAGTTTTGAACAGAGTTATTTATTCTTTTGTCCCCAAAAAATTTTAAGAAAAAAGGTGCAATAAGAGCAAAAGGTCTCTCACAGAGTATGACTACAGTCCGTGGAATAAGCTGTAAAGTAAAAGAAGGCAGGAACAGTTAAAAAATGAAGTAATCATCATACATATTTAAGGATCCTCAAATGAATTCCCTATTTTTTGTAATTTTTGTATTTTTTTCCTAAGAAGATTTTGGCACTCATAAGCACTTATGTCTACCTTGTGATAGGTCATGGAACTCTAAGCATTTTCAGTGTGAAGTTCTATTAGTTAAAAGTTCAGGCACTGTAGATTTAGAAATTAAGTTGTTCAATTAATCAATGAGAAAACCATAATTTTTTTGATTGTTGATTCCAATAAATTAACTGCCTATTACTATGGTTTATGACATCATGTGAATCTTCATACTTATGTCCCCATGCAAAATATTGTTTTACCTGAAATACAACTTCATATCTACCAGATCTTCACTAACCAAGGAAAAGAAAGCAGCTGAATGTCCTCTTGCTCTGCTGCACTGGCAAAGGCCTCCACTACTTTCTGCAGCGTACCACAAAAAAAGCACCAACTTCAGGCACTCAGAAATCACCTCTGCAAGGAGATAAATCCCCACAAAAGGAAGCAGATAGCTGCATGACACAGCACCAGCAGCCAGAAGTGCCAGCACCTCCAGCATGATGCAGCCAGCAACTGTGTGGGTGGCACCAGGTGGAGGAAGAACAGGATAAGGAGGAGAAGGAGGAGGCATGCCAGCTGGCAGGGTTGCACAGAGGGTAGGTGGGGAGGCAGGCAGAGGAGTAGCCTGAGATTCAGACAAGGAGAGCCATTTTAACATGCCACTTCAGCACACATCAGGCTGAAAGATCGAAAGAATAATGGGAGGGAGGCAGCATGAATTTTTGGGCCTGCTGGGGTGATTCAGACAGGCTTGTTTGGTAGCATTGTCTAAAGAGACAGCTTTATCTATTTATCTCACACATACTATTATCACAAGCATAAGCACATCAATTCCCTATTCTTAAAGGTCACACACATTATTTTGTTTATCCTTGGCCTCTCTCTACCTCCCATCTTCTTTGTTTACTCTCTTCCTGATTTTCATTACAGGAAAATACTCAGCAATTAAAGCTCAATATTTTGGTGGCCACAAACTGAAGGTTCAATTCCCCACGGGACAGTGTTGCATTTTGTTGTCCCCATGTGGATTTAACTGTAACATTTAGTGAACAAGATCTTCTCGCAGAAGAACCCCTCAAAAAAGGTCAAAAAAAAATCACTGTTTGATTTGTTCTTCATAAATCTGAAAGACTGGGTAGTAGATCTGGGAAAAGTGGGAGGTAAAACTAGACTTGCTTCAGTCTCCAATATTATGCATAATAGTCCAAGTTAGGCCTTTGTGGCCTTTGAGCTGCAGCTTTGGCAATATTCTCACCAAAATGGAGGGAAGTGCCTCCAAATGGCACATCCCTACACATTCTCAGTCTGAGAATCAAAACCATGGAAGCTTAATATTACAACTAAAGCTGTCATGGTTTAGCTAATTCTTGGAAGCCTGGCCGGAATTTTTTCCCTTCCCCCTGCCCCTGTGAGCAGAGCTATCAAGTAGCTATCAAGTGAACACTTGAGAGACACAAAGAACTAGCTGGGCTGGCTGATGGCTGAAAATTAGTGTCCTAGGAACTGAGGCAGATAAGAAGCTGTACTTTACTTTTTCTCCCATCTCCTGGGAAACGG
>NW_020955199.1:675201-691665 GCF_003031625.1 Empidonax traillii
TCTTTCCGCTTTTTTTCTGTTTCTGTTTGTTTTCTTTCCCTGGTTGTGGTCCTTGTGCACATCAGGGGAAGAGAGAGGATGGTGTTGGGTGAATTCCAACCAGTTGAAGAGCTTGAGTTTATTTTCATTGGGAGAACTTTGTTGCTGTTTCCCTTTCCCCCTCTTCCTCTCTCCTTTCCCAGTGTGTGGGAAGGGAAGGGGGGGCCCAGTTTTTTGGTTTCTCAGGCATACCCTGGTGACTGGCATGAGACATTACAGGTTGGGCATCTCTAGTGATCCAACAGTGCCACCTGGTGACTGGCACAGGACATTACAAGCTCCGCGTATCCAGTGACCCAACAGCAATCCCTGTTGACTGTGGTTGGCATTGCACCAAAGGGCTCAAAGGGAACTGTTTACTTTTTTCTCTTTTGCCTGTTTATTGGTTTGGTTTTGAAGGGGATTATTTGTGGGTATAAGAGTATTGTTTGGTTGGTTTACTTGTTTCTTTTCATTGTTTCTGCTAATACACACCTACCTATTAATAAAGGGCTGTTATTTTTTCCTTTTCTGTAATTTGTTTTCCCTCAATTGGAGCCTCCTAAATTCGGATTTATAATTGCTTAGAGGGAGGAGTTTGAGTCTTTTCTCATAACTCATCCTCAGCAAAAGACCTGTGTCTCATTTAAACTGTGGAAGCTTTATATTTCAACTAAAGCTCAGGATCACAACTAAAATTAATCAAAGCATTTAAAAACTTTTCTAAAATATGTCAAGTTTTTACAATTTAACAAATAGTTTGTTAACAATATTTGATTAATTACCATGTGTCTTTCAACAATCTTGTATTCCCAAGTTTTCCATAAGGTAGAAGCACTGCTGCTGCTGCGTGGTCACAAGTTCTGTCCTACTGGCAGGGTTTTAGCTCTTATCCTGTTCTTGTTGGAGACAGCCTCAGGCAAGGGTTGTCTGTGCACACACTCACATATTCTGCCTTCCAACCAGGACCTGTGGAAGTGCTGCCTTCTCCCCAGTATCCCTGCAACAGGAACAGGTCATGACACTACTGGACACTCCCTTGAGTCATCACTAATATTTGTTGTCAGTCACTTCCACCACATTGTTTTCTCCGTAGGCATGAATTTCTAATACCAATATATATGTATCCAGAATTAATTTTCTTTAGTCACTCTGACACTACTAAAATTTCTAGTCTTAAAGTCTCAAAAAAACCACAAACAAAAAAACCCCACAAGCTCCACAGTTACTTCTTAACAAGAAGAGAAAAGCAGTAACTCATTTACTTCATTTTATTAGTGGATCCTCCATAATGACAGCGATATAGTAAGCATAGAAAATTATTTAGCATCAAAAATACCTTCCAAACTATGAGCAACTTTCAGAGAAAGAGTAGCATTACTGTTTTACATATTAAGTTCTCTTCAGTCCAAACATATTAAGTTCTCCTCAGTCCAAACAAAACCAAAACTCATGTTTAGCCAATCACAAATTACTTTTCAAAGTTCACCTGGTCTAGATAGTTGTTTTTCTCTAACCACTAAGAGTGAGAAAAACCATGCTATCAGTCACTGGCTTAGTTTGATTTTCATCTATTTTAAGTACAACAGTGCTGAAATCTGTATATCCCCTACAAGATACACTCAGCCACTTGCATCATTGCCCTATGAGACCAGTGCTTGTGTTTCTAACTTTCCAAAAGGACCTATTTCTCCTGATCATTACATCTTTTCCACGTGTTTTTTAACTTTTAACTCTTTCTTTTCATAAAAAAAAAATCTAACTGTAGTAAGCCCTAGATTTCTTCCCTTTTACTTCTCCATGGCTTTATTTTGAAAAGTAACATTTTAATCTGGCAACCTTAGATGTTCTACTTACCTTTCACCATCATTTTCTTCTTCAAAGAAGTCCATTGCTAGAAAGAAAATTCATCTGAGCACTACCATTCTCTCTGTACTTGTAAGACTGACTTCCTTAGCACTGAAGAATGTTAGTAATAATACAATATATTCCATAATTCACCTCCATTATCCCAGGACTTTCAGTATTTTGACTTCCAGCGATTATCACAGATCACTCTGAATGCAGATTTTTATCTAATTTGAGGTCCAAACATTTTATTATGTTGTATCTCCTGGATCTCCTTTCAGCAATGTATATCCCATAGGAAGTTAATCTGTCTGGATTGACTTGTGGGATTACTGGGAAATTCAAAGACTTGGCTATGACTATTCCAGTAATCTATCCTCAGGGTTTGGTTATTTTTTTGTTTGTTGTTTTGTTTTGAGTTTTTGGGGGGATTTTTTGTGCCTGATCAAAGAGCATATCGCTCAGTTAGCTTCTCCCAAACTGGGGTGAGTTGCTTAAGCCAATCAAAACCCCTTCTACAAATTTTGAATTCAAGTACAAACCATAATTTGTTACATAAAGTGTTGTGTTGCATGGATTCTGCCAATGATCTCATAGTTCTGGGGAGGATTTTGTTTGTTTGGTTGACTTTTTACCAGTCAACTTCAATTTTACTTCATGGAGAACGTTAGGACATAAGATTATGAGAAGAAACAACTTTCGGACAATCTTTCCTTTCTATGGTGCCCCTTCTTACAGGTCCAAAGAGAAATAATGAGTGTATCTAGTATATCTCTAGTGTATACCTACTGTACAGTAGACCATACTCTTTATTTGGGATTTTCTTGCTGTTGACTTCAACTTCTGTCAGGGCTTGCTTTCAACCAAGGTTAGAGGAGAGAAATCTCTTTACTCAGTTCCCAGCCTCTTATGTGTAATACTGCATATGCTTCTCTGTTAGTCTGGCTTCCAAATGCCTAGTATCAACCCAACCATTCAAGAACACAAATCCTAGTACCACACTTTTTATCACAGAATCCAAGTCTTTTACACAACTTGATCTAAAATATGCTTCTATCCAGTAAAGCACATATCATGACAATTCATTCATTTCTGCTATTTCTGTAGGACTCTGCCAAGCTTATATGACATCAGTCTGAGAATGAAATTAGGTACAATGTCAAAAATAAGCTCCCTATATCAATAAAATCCTCACTAAAGAGGTAATATTCTCACGGTTGAACACAATTCAGTTAATCTGGCTCTCAAAGCAATTAAGACTGTCTTAGTTTGTTGTGACTGTAGTGTATTGAATTTACAAAAGTTTTAAATGAATTTAAGAATTCCACTTCACCTGAGTGGATTTTAAGCTTTTGTTCAGAGAACTAAAGATGTCGAGTTTAGTGGTTAAGTACTGTACTGCTGGCTTGATCACTGGAGCAGGACTGTTTGAGACCATGCTTCACTTAAAATATAAAAAACAAACTAGTTCAAAGCCAGTTATTTAAGACATAATTCAAAACAATGTGTTTGAGCCACCTTACCATATTGCCAGTTTTCCAAGTGGGTTCTGCATCTTACAGAAAACTGAGACCTGACTACAAGTCACCTCAAAAAAGCCAGTCAAAAGTGAAATTAAGACTCTGTAATTAGTCTGACTCAAAATAAAAAAAAATATTTTGCAGATGTAAGTGCAATATTATAACATTTTCCTTTAATTGAATCATTTTTGCAAGGTTTTTTTTTAAATCTTCATGTACCAAATGAAATGAAGGGTTTATTCTACCCCATCCTTTAATTTTACTCACAAACTTGTGAATTATTCTTAGAGCTGGAATTTCAAATGTATTTGTGAAACTTATCAGTCAAAGGCTTATGCATGGACTAAATTACTCTAATGAATTGACTATGAATTTGAAGCCTAAGATGAGGCCAAGTATTTTCTGGCTTTGTTTCTGTAACTCAGAAAACTGTCTAATTTTCTCCCTACTTATCCGTTACTGCTAAATTGTCTTGTCATTATTGTAGAAAATTGCAGCAAACAGTGGCCTGCCCTTAGGCGTATACTGAACAAAGTAGAAATCAGGATTCCTGCAGAAAGACTGGCAAGGTATGAAACCTTTCTCCCCTAATTTTGCTGAACTGAAAGAGCAAGTGGAAGATAATATTCAGTCCCTCTTTTTCAATTTTATTAAACAGTTAGTGACTTACTCCTATAGTTAGCTTTTCAAATGTATTAATAGATTTTCTCACTTAAAGTCATGCAGAAAGCTAAACTAACCTAATGAAGAAGTTATGTATCTGCTGATATATAAAAGGAAGCCAAATAATTTCCAGCTTCAGATTTTCTTTGTTTACTGGGGGAGGCTGTGTGCAGGTTTTTGTTTGGCTTTTTATTGGGTTTTTTGTTTTGGTTTGGGGGTTTCTTTTGTATGAGGAAGAAATATAAATACTCATGCAGTTTAATCTTATTCTTACTCAGGCATGGTTTCAGTAACAACAATGCTATGGCTAAAAATCTACATTTTTGTTATTAAAAGGGGATAGGATATTCTACATGTGATGGGGGAGGGGGACAATATCAGGCTTGTCCCTGGCAAGCTGTTGGATGAGAAGGGAAGGTTAGAGAGATAAGGTGCTGTCAAGGGAATTTGTCTGGTAACTCTGAACTGTGCTAGCCACCACTTACAGTTTAATGCAGATGAGCCAGGGACTCCTGAGGTAACAGAAACCAATAGGGAAACACCAGGGAAATATCTCAAAAGAATTAAGGGGTGTTCCTCTAGGAAGGTGACAGACCTGAGAGCCCAGCTGCATTTACACCTATGAACAAACAGGAAGAACTGGAAGCCACCATGCTGCTGGAAAGCTGAAACTATTGAACAGCTGAACACAGCCTGTTCAGAAGAGACAGTGGAGGAAGGAGAGGGTGAGAGGTTTCCCTCTATATCAAGAGGTGAATTGACTGTGAAGAGTTATCTCTGAAGAACAGCCGTGAGAGGGTTGGAAACTTGTGGGTAGGAACCAGAGACAAAGGCAACAAAGGGAACCTTATCATTGGTGTTCACTACAGGCCCTTAATTAAGGGAAGCCTGTTAATGAAGCCTTCTTGCTCCAGCTACAGGAGGGACCATGCTTGCAGGCTCTGGTTCTGCTGTGGGACTTCAACTACACTGACATCTGATGAGAAAGTAGCATATTGAGATGTAGGCAATCCAGGACACTGCTGGAATATGTGAATGGAAAGTAACTTTCTGACCCAAGTAATGGACAGGCCTACCAGAGGGAATGTGTTTTCCACTCCTGTTCATCACTTATGTTCCCTGGAACTGTTTGCTCCTGGCACCACTGCCTCCTCACCAATTCAGCTGCTGAGGGGCCCTAGGTCATGGGAATACCTGTAAAGCTCAAACCCACCCCAGAACCCTCCTTTAGTCATCTCTGGTGTTGCTGCTTCGACGGAAGGTCCAGAGAGACCTCAACAGCTAGGCCCATAGGAGTCTTCTGACCTTCAACAAAACCAAGTGCAAGGTGCTGCACCTGGGTCTGGGCAACTCCTGGCATCAATACAGGCTGGGGAACGAGAGAGAGCAGCCCCGCTGAGAAGGACTTGGGAGTGCCAGTGATAAGAGGATGGTCATGAGCTGGCAATGTACATTTGCAGCCCAGAAAGCAAATTGTATCCTGGGCTGCATCAAAAGCAGTGTGGCCAGCAGAGCAAGGGAGGTGATTCTGATCTCCTACTCCACATTGGTGAGACCCCATCTGGAGTGCTGCATCCAGTTCTGAGGTCCCAAGCACACGAAGGACATTGAGCTGTTGGAACAAGTCCAGAGGAGGGCCACCAAAATGATTAGAGGGATGGAACACCTCTCATATGAGGAAAAGCTGAGAGAAAGGAAAGGCCAAGACAAGAGAAGGCTTTGGGGTGACCTAATTGTGGCTTTCCAGTACCTGAAGGGAGCCTACAAAAAACATGGAGAGAGACTATTTACAAGAGTATGCAGTGACAGAACAAGAGGGAATGACTTCAAACTGAAAGAAAATGGATTTAGTTTAGATGTTAGGAAGAAATTCTTTACTGTCAAAGTGGTGAGGCACAGGAACAGGTTGTGCAGAGTATCTGAGAATACCCCGTCCCTGGGAGCGTTCAAGACCAGGTTGGATGGGGCTGTGAGCAACTTGGTCTAGTGAAAGGTGTCCCTGCCCACAGCAGAGGCATTGGAACTCGGAGATCTTTAAGATTTCTTATAAGCCAAGCCATTCTATGATTCAATGACATTTTATGTAGAGATGTTCCAAATGCATTAGAAACTACTATCCAATCTCTGCCCCTTGGAGCTAAATTTTCCTAATGAGTTGATGTAAATTGATTTTTACCACCTGTAAACCATGGGCAAATATTTTTTCCAGTGCTCTTCCAAAATGTGTGGCAACATGACAGTGTGTGCTGAGACTTTGCACAACTTGTCAACTTGTTCATTCAGAAGGCAAAGAGTATTTTAAGGTGATTGCAGATAGGCAGACATAGATGACAGGTAAGTAGATAGAAAGATAGATAGATAGATAGATAGATAGATAGATAGATAGATAGATAGATAGATAGATAGATAGATAGATAGATAATATATAGATTTATTACATCCAAAATTTTAAAATTTTGGATCTTCAAAATTCTAAAACATTGGTTGTATATACCTTAAGTCTGGAAAAATAACACACAAATATTTTAAATTTAACAACTTCTTCTCTCTATGAGTACTTCTACTAATGGCAACTCAATTTTATGCTAGTGCTTATCTTGACTCATTTTCTTGTGTTTTTTAATTGTCCTCAGTAGGATCACACCTGCATATGACAAACTATTGTCCTCCATGACTGCTGGCCACAATACTAACGGGGAATCAGGCTTTGAAAAATCAGTATCAGACATATCAGTTATCTGAGAATACCTGCTTTTCCTTATAGAATGGTTTGTAAAGGGTTTGAATGCAACTTCAATCAGGGAATTCACTTCTGAAATTGAGCACTTTACTTCATCAAAAATCACTCATTAAAAAGGTCCAGGTAACCATTTGCCTTAGGAAGGCACAATTCTTATATTTTCAGATTCTTAAAGGCATCACTCATGCTCTCTTTCTCAAGTTTTTGGATCTTCTTATAAATTTTCTTTACATTCTTTTCTCATTAGTTGAGGCCTGTGACTACTTTCTCTGTCTCTTGGAAAATGGTCCTAATAGTCTTTGAAGTAAACGTGTGAGTTAGACCCATTACATTAAATGCGACCATCTATTTCATATCACAATATTTCCTTTTACTTCTCATGTATACAGAGAGGCCCTTATTGATGTCTTGGCATCATACAAATACAGACAAAAGTGGATTCTGGGTAAGGAATAGTGGATTGACATAGTTTACCTTAAAAAAATTTTTTTTTACTGCTTTACTATTCATTATGAATCTTTTTATATTATTGCTTTGGCTTTGCATATGCATTGAAGATTGTTAAGTTCCATCTCAGAGAAGCAATCACACCATACTGAGGGCGCAGTTGTCCCTTTTTATACTAACTCCCCATAAAGTTAACCATCTGGCCTTTTTTATTTGTTGTTGTTTACGATGAGGACTTTAAAACAACAGATTACCAAATCAAGTAAAGAGCAAATAGCTTTGTAGTCATACCTACCATTTATTATCCAATAACTTTCTAAAATGGATACAAAGTTCTGCTAGCTTAGAAAACTAGTTGTTGACATATATTTTATACATTGTTTTCTCCACGAAAATAGCTGTATGCACATGCTTACTCTGCAGTAACTGCCCTAAACCAGTGCTTTTTAAAACAACACTGGCTATTCCGGTTCTTCTAGATCAGGGACCAACCACTGTCAGGTATCCCTGGATGCCAGTAAGTCACAGGCAACTCATTCAAAGTTGCAGGCCTAAATTAGTAAAAAAGCAGGATGTGATTTCCATAGCATAGTTAATAACATTTTAGGGATACATGGGTATGGTATTAAACAATTTGTTTTTCACCAGTATATCAATGACAAACTTTTCTGCAGTATTGCCTTTTTGTCAAACCTTTCCAAGAATTTAAATAGCACCCAGTGATGCAATATCATGGCATTCTGGCCATGGTGCAAAAGTCCTATTTGCAACTTCAGGAGTTCTTGGAGAAGGTAATGGATAAATATTGACTTCACGAAAAATAAAACTCTTCATATCATACCGAAACTAGCAGCAGAGAGCTAGAACCTAATAGTACCAACACACATCTGTTGAAGTATAAGCTACCGTCTTGCTTCAAATGATTTTCAGAACCGTCTTCCTTCCACGTGTCTCAGATAAACAAACAGGATTTTTTACTATAGCTCCGTATTGTAGTTCAGAAGAAGCAAGTCGCAAGCACAACGAGAGCAAAGTGTGCTCTGTTGGCAGGACCATAGCCGTCATGTCAATGGAAGGAACTATTTTGCTCTCCTCACTACTTGTGTGATTAGAACTGAGCACTGTGCTCAGTTTTGGGCTTCTCAGCAGAACAGGTGAGGACACACAGAAAGAGGTATGTTCAGTTATCACGCAGGTTAGGGGGTTGCAATAGTAGGGTAGCCTCAGAGAGTAGGGCTTTATTTAGCCTTAGGAACAGAAGTTATCTAATTGCTGTCTGCAACTATCTAATTAGAGAACAATTAGTTGTTAATAGAAGGTACACAGTAGCAAAGTAAAAGCCAGACACAAGTAGAAAAATAATAACTTTTCATATAAGCAAAATATTTACAGAATGAGAAGATTCAAACACCGGACCATGTGTTGAAAGACATTATTGGACCTCTGTACTTGCAGATGGTCAAAGCTCACCTGAATACAACCGTGAGCAACCTGCTTTAACTGGACCTGATTCAAGCATGAGGTTGGATTACATGACATGTAGAAGTCTCATCCAAACTAAATTACTCTGTGATGGTGCCAAGTGACTGCAAAAGAGAAAACTTTGAGCCAACTCACCTGTTAGCCTATAACTTAAATTCTACATTGCTAGAAAGCTGAAATCACTATCAGCTCTACTATTATACCACTTACACAGTGCAGTTGAAAGACAAGTGTTAATTTAAGTGACAAAAATGAAGTTTTCCTGCTTTCAGTCCTGACAGGTCAACCAACAGGGAGCAAATATAGCCAGAACTGAGAAAGATGGTTTGTATTCAAGCATAAGGAATCCTAATGCTTTGTGTGACACCAGGAAACTATCAACCTTATAACTATGTAATCAGCCAAAAGCTGTGGAGCTGGATAGGTGCTAATGACAGAGTACTCAAGGACTAGATCTAAAGCAACCTGAGGAAGTTTTATTATTTCTTTCCATGAACAAGGTATAAAAGCACTTCATGTTCTCCACATCTGAGTTGGTTGCACAAGCTAGAAACAGGAGGGAAACGTAGTGTATTATGTATTTGTTTACTGCATATTCATAGTTCAGAAAGCATTTCAAAGCAAATGCTGCATATCATGGAAAGAGTTTCATAATGTTGTTTTTTAAGACCAGAATTGCATTTTAAACTTTTTGAGACAAACAGAAAACTTTTTGAAACAATACAGAAAATTCTTCTTCTGTTTCCCTTCGTCACTTTAGCAAAGATCTGTAAGAGGAAACATTTTGCTCCCAAATAGTCAATCTTTGTGTACAGTCAGTATCAAGCCCAGAATTACTCTTCCTTTAAATAATCTAGGTGGTTTTTCAGTTTCTTTCTTGTTTAAACACTGTGTGGTAAGGGTAGAGTGCAAAGGACATAGCTGTGTAGAACAGAACTGCATCTGAAATGAGACATGAGACTCTTTCCTTTTACCTGCTTAGAAAGTCTTTCCACTGATGTGAAAGAAGTTCTGTGATATGCCTCCCAAAGTGCCATCAACTAACAGTAAGGTTGAATCTCTCACAAAAGTAAGGTTTATCTGAGAGTCTATAATGCCTAGTGTCACCCAGGTAAAGCACCCTCACATCAAAAACCCTTCTAAATGAGGCTTAAATATGTGCATGTGTGCGTATTAGAAGACATTTCAGTCCTCAACAAACTGTTTACTGTTCAAACATTAAATAAATGTAGAATTGTTTTAATCAGGGGAACAAATATTTAAGGTACACTCCTGTGTAAAACTATGTTTAAAAATATCGCTTATGCAGTTAAGACATAGGAAATTTATGGAAACCAATGCTCTAAAAGGTAAAACAGATATTGTATAAACAATACTTGAATATAAAAACAAAAGTCATATCTTGTCAGCCTCTCCCTAGTGTATCCTTCATTACTGACACTATCAATCTTTTACATTAAAGTATTAGCAGGATTGACTTACCAAGAAAATGCTTCGGTTTTCAAGTCATAATTGCAGAGCAGAAACAGGATTAGTTTCAAATAAACCAAGTGAGGAGTGTAATGCACAGTAATTTTAATGTTAAATTCACAGCAGGGCTTCCCCTGTAGACTATATGTTTGTTTACTCTCTAGGACCCAGACACTGAAGGTCATTCATTGCAGGAGTAGCTTGATTTCCGTTTACAACTGTTAGAAGGGATTTCTTAAAAATCTGACAGGAAATTACAACTTCTTTGAAAACACATGTACCTGAATAGTCTCTGTGTAAATGTAGTACAATGCTGACAGAAAGAAAATTTTTTTATGTATAATTTATTACAAACACATAAATGTGCTTCACCTTTGCTCTATCTATTTTCATACAATTTATAATTATCTTTTTGTCTTTTCTTAGAGTGAATGTGTGTCAACAAGAAGTTTTTCTAATTATTATGTAGTGAGAAAAAATTTATGTTCCCATTGACCTCATAACTCGGAGTACATTAGAAATTTAAAACCTCTATATTCTACTCACCTACATTTTGTGAACAAAAAACATTAGATCCTGTTGCAGTCTCTTCTCTCATCAAATGTCTTCTTTATTCTACAAACACTCAAATTAAGATCTAGGCAGAATATTTTTATATTATTTTTAAAAAGTACAAGTTAACATTCACATATGACACAAGTTCTGTAAGCATGAGTTTAAATGCCTAGTAGAGCAAGAAACAAAGACAGAAAGTTCTATTTCAATTAGACATGAACTGACCTCACTCTACCACTCACATGAAGCGCATAGAACAAATTATTTTGCTGTAAGAGCACAAGAGAGCATGTTCAGGTCACTCACATCTCTGTTTTCCGAAGTACCACTAACTTCAGGTGCTGGTTACTTCAGGTTAAGACCAGAAGATAGTATTCATCAAAAGAAAGAGAAATCTGCAAGTCATCATGACTTCATTAAAAGTTATGCTTCTAGATACAAGTGAATAGACAGCTATACAGTCTGGGGCTCCTTGTGTCCTCCAAGGATGTGATGAAATCCACCTGAAGGAAGCTAGCCCTTTCAAGGATAAACATTGCTTTGAGCCTCTAAGTTATTCACAACTAAATTCTTCAGTCCAAAGTACTGTTTTATTTATCTGTGATGGCTGCTGCAGAAGGCAGAACTACTTACACTTATGTCAGGAGACAAGCATTATGCTCGACGAGAATTCCACAGATGCATTTTAACTATACTCTTAGTTGCTCATTATACTTTCAACTCCCTCAAAGTTTGTGTAACATAAATTTTGAGTTCCATATCACATGAGATTACTGTTTCATCATTTAACTAAATCAAATAAAGCTTATAATTTTGTATTTCCTCTGATAGGAGAGAGCTGCTGAAAAATTCAATTCAGAATTTGTGCAGAAGGAGCAGCAATTACATGTACTGTTTATACATCAATTTATATCAGATTATATCAATGATAAACTAATAGTTTACCACTGAAGTAATATAATCACTAAACAAAAAACAAACAACCCCCCCCCCAAAAAAAAGCAAAACCAAAAAGCCCAAACCAAACCAAACCCCAAAAACATAGCCCAAACAAAAGACATAGTGCAAACTTTAACCTTTGCAGAAAGATGTTGACAAGAGCTAAACACAACTTTCTAAAAGAAAGTACTTGCACTTGAAGAGTGGATTCAGAGTAAGACTACCATGTAGACTACTGGAGTCTGTGTCACAAAACCCTGGAGTTTGTATCACTGTTTAACTACAATTCTATAAAACTGTCCTAAGTAATCCTGGAGGGTATGTCTTTTGAATCAGCCACATTCATAATTATTTAATTTTACCTGCAGTGTAGCAGGTCAGGTACTGACATTAAGAATTCTTGGATTGAGACATAATGCTAGACATAATGAACAGATCTACTGATTCTTACTCGCATGCTCCTGTTAGAAGAGATTATCCCCTTTCTGAGATTCTAACTACCTCTATCTTGTTAAATGGGCAGGTGCATTATAGTTACTGCTGCTTCTTCTCAGTCAAGGTGAACGTAGCTGTGATGGTACACCAAATAAAAACACATAAAAAGATTCCACTTCCAAAGATCCACATATGAGGTAAATACCTGAGACAGACTGTCAGGCAGCAATGAAAAGTGATACACTGAAAACATTAAAGGGTAGGAGAATCTAGTCTGCTTTAGATCACACTGCAGAACTCCAGAGTTGCAAATATATATTTGTTAATATTTCCTTTCTAAATTCTTTATGAATAAATCTAAATAGATGGTCTAATTGTAAAAATGTATAAGGACACACCAGATTTCTCTAAATTCAGTTACTTTTTCTCAGTCATAGAACCATAGAATCCTAGAATCAGATGGGTTGGAAAGGACCTCTGAGATCATCAGACTCAACCCTTGATCCATCACCACCACAGTTACTAGATCATGGCACTGAGTGCCAAATCCAATCTCTTCTTAAATACCTCCAGGGATGGAGAATCCCCCATCTCCCTGGGCAGCCCGTTCCAATGCCTGATTACCCTCTCTGTAAAGAATTTCTTCCTAATGTCTAACCTGAACATCCTCTGGCAGACCTTGAGACCATGCCCTCTTGTCTTACTGACAGCTGCCTGGGAGAAGAGACCGACCCCCACCTGGCTACAACCTCCTTTCAGGGAGTTGTAGAGAGTCATGAGGTCACCCTTGAGCCTTCTCTTCTCCAGACTAAACAACCCCAGCTCCCTCAGCCTCTCCTCACAGGACTAGTGCTCGAGTCCCTTCACCAGCCTCGTTGCTCTTCTCTGAACCTGCTCCGGCACCTCAATATCCTTCCTGAACTGAGGGGAAATTGTGTCTATAGGAGTAAGATAAATCCCTAAGTTAATAATTAATCCTTCTCCACTGTAACCAATGAGAAGTTTGTTATTCAATTAAATAAAAACAGGAATAAAATATTTTCCTGTGTCTGTAGAATTTTAAAGTAAATTTTAAAGTAATTTAAAGTAAAGTTAAATTTTAAAGTAAATGCATTTACTAACACATTTGGTTGAGTTGGACAACATGATTGCACAAAAATTTGCATTGTATAGCTCATCAAGACTGGCGTGTAGATATCTTTCATGTTATTTGTAATTCTTAGATCATCACAGCTACAGGACATAAGGCATAATATATTAGTAGGCAGTGTAATGTCTTTTATTTGAAGAAAGATAAAGTTCAGGGAAAAATGGGGTCATGTGAGTCTTTATCTGATAAAGTTATCTAGTAGAGCCCCTCTCAAATCTTTGTTCATGAAGCCTAGCCATGATGATGAGTATCTAGTAGCTGTTGGTGACCTTTAAGATTACCCACATACACTATTGATAAACGTTTGTACAATCATGAATTCTCACGTAATTATGATTGATTTGAAGCAAATTACTGCTCTTGGAAACAGCAGCAATTCTTGGAGTATTCTTTAATAGGTAGGAATAGACATTCCTCTCTGGGGGACATGCATTCCAGTGATTTTTTAGAAATAAATTACACTCTTTAACCCTGAGAATCTAATACTTTTTGGAGTCAAAAACATATATATATATATACATATATGTATATATATATGTATATATATTCTATTTTTGACTACATTATTTATATGTGATACATTTTATATATATTTTATTTATATATTTGCACATTTTGTATCTATATATTTGTACACTATATATATTTGCATATTTTTAAAGCTTCACTTGTAAAAATTGATATATTTCAAATAGAATTCTAAATCTCTGCTCATTCTCCTTTATAGGTAGATGAGACATTTCTCCTCAAAATACAAAAATTCACCCAAAGATTTCCTGGAAACTCACTAAGTAAAATGAATTTGTCTTACATAAAATACAAAGTAATATTACTGAGTAATTTTATTTCTGTGCAGGTTTTACCTGCATTCTGTCCCTTGGTAATGACAATACAGAATGCAACAAAGCCTCAACTGTTCAAAAAACTAAAAGGTCTTTACAGTATTAATGTAATATAATACAATAGCAAGATAAATCAAAATATGTTGTATATTCATGTACACTATAAATGTATATGTGTATATTAAAGTTGACAGTCATAATGACTCTTTGAAGACACTTACCAAAAATTTAGCTCTTCTCCTCCCCAAAAGCACACAGAGACTATATATTTGACTAGTGTTTTGCTCCTAAGTGTATATGATAATCCCTGGATTTATGTGTATGTATGCATTACCCTCCAGGACAGCTCTGTCTGTCTGTTCAAAGGTAAAATTTGGTGTTTTTCACATCACATGTAACTATGTTACTGACTTCCTAAAACTTCTTATAGCATCTTCGCATGAGCAAGTAAGGAGAGGCCAAAAATTTTCACAGGAAAGTATTAATCTAAGTTTGCTCTGCTAAACCCAAATAAAAAGTTTCAGTATAGGTCTTTCAAACCTAAAAAAAAAAATAAAAAAATAAAATAAAAAAAAGCTTACCAGTTTCCTAATTTCTTCCTGTTTGTTTAATAATTTACTTTGGATGAAGCCAGACAACAATAAAACTCTCATAAGGTAGGATCTCAGGTGGGATCTCCATTTCATATAAGCTTGTCTCAGTTACACCTCAGAAAACTTCCAGCTTCACAGATTTACCCCGTGGGGTAAGAATTCCTATTCAACAGGTACACACTGCCATCTAAAGGCCAGTGTTTGGACTTTTTTAGACTGTTTGGGTAACAGTCTATCCACTGATGCTTCTCCCTGTGTCCATACTCTTCCTTGTAAAAATAGGAAGATGACATTTTGTAAGAAAATTTAAGGAATGGTCTTATAGCTGAGGCTGAAATGGAAAGATGATACCGAGTTCAGGCCTTGCAGACCTGCCAGTGGCAACTGTGCTTCTGAATACTGGGACGTGACTATCCAGCCCAGCAATGCCTCTTGCTAGACTCAGTAAACATGTTTTTAAATGGAACTTTTCTGGTCAGTCATTTCACTGGGACATTGCTGAAGTGTAAGAGCCAGACCTTAGCCTCACTAAGGCTATTGCCATGGTATCAAAAACCAGATGGAGGCCAGAACTACATTTCACAAACCAGAATAAATTATTTACAGCTAATTTGTGAAAAATAATGAAGTATTCTTCCATGAAAACAGATTATTTTGCCACTCTAAGAAGGTGATTGGCTTTATAAATTGTCATTAAATGAATAAAATAATTTCTATTTGATATGTTGTTCTCAGGAACTCTGGTTTTAGCTGTCCAGTTACAGCTCTGTGAAAATTTTGTATTATGTCTTCACATTCATCTTCATCAAAAAAACTAAGAGGAAAGCCCATTCACCTTTTTGTTTTGAAGAAACAAAAGGATGTCACATTTGAGGTTATCTTCTGGGTGAACCAAATGTGGGGCTGCCTCCACATATTTTCTGTTCATTCCCTGGGGGAATAGGTAGCTCATTATCCTGAGGACCCTTTGGGACTTATTAAATCTATATTCATTCCTCAGGGTGACAAGGAATGAGAAGATATTCTTTACTGTTATGTATTCTGAGTCAATGCAAGTAGAAGCAGAGGGCCTTTATAAAGCAACATTTCATGAAAGCCTATACCAGGTGACACTTCCCACTGGTATGATTTGCAAATGAAGTTTATCAGACTTAAATATAAGCTTGCTCTGGATTTTGATATACATACCTTAAGTAATACCACATCCTTCAGCTGGAGCTAAATGACACTACATGATATGACTGCAAATAAGAATACTGGTACAGCTCAAAGCAAAAAGGAAAGAGAAATGAAGATTCTTTTCTCTAATTATAAGACTGCTTATACTTTGATATGGTCGGAAGCAGATTCTCATCCTGGGAAAAAAAACAAACCAAACCGAAACAAAAAAACCCATCAAACAATCAAAAAACCTCCCACTGTAACATTATTTTGACTGAATAGGTCAGTTAAATAATATCTCACTGGGATATGGAATTTTCAGTTTCACTGCTATCTGTATTGCAATGGAGGGGTACAGAATGTTCTGGTTTAGGTGGGATAGAGTTTATTTTCTTCTTTGTCTCTGGTACAGAGCTGTATTTTGGATTTAATATGAGAATAATGTTGATAATACACTGATGTTTTAGTTGTTGCCAAGTAGTGCTTACCATAAGGTAGGGACTTTGCAGTTTCCCATGTTGCAAGCCAGCAGGTGCACAAGAAGTTGGGAGGGAGCACAGCCAGGACAGCTGATCCAAACTGGCCAAAGGGATATTCTACA
>NW_020955199.1:691782-709223 GCF_003031625.1 Empidonax traillii
TGTTTTTTTTTTTTTTTTTTTTTTTTTTTTTTTTTTTTTTTTTTTTTTTTTTTATTTTTATTTTTTAATTATCATTATTTATTTTGAGGAGGAGGAAGAGGAAACGTAATAATAGTAGAAGTAGTAAACTTTATTACAATTATTAAAAAGTTCTTATCTCAAATCATGGGGTTTAGGTTTTTTTTCTGATTCTCTTTCCCATACCACCAAGGCAGAGGTGGGGTGTGAGTAAGTGGTTGTGTGGTTCTTGCTGACTGGTGTCAAACCACACCAAAGAAGAGGAGCACAGAAGACTTAAAAAACTTTTATCATCCACAGAGCCATCACCAAACCACAGTAATCTCTAGAATAAATCTAATAAGCAGAATTCCTCTGGTGGAAATGTTGGAAAGATAGATTAGCATGCTAGCTGTGAGAACTTTGGTGTCCACGGGTACTACCATTTTAAAAACAGATTCCTAGCATATCAATTTCACAGTCACAGCTTACAAGCCTGGAATCTGAGATTCAGAAAGGTAGATAAAGAGATGACATGAGCAACTATTTTTAGAACCTTACACATTATCTTGATCAATGGAGCAGGTATGTAACGTGTTCATCCATCCCCGGACTGATCTAAGGACAAGGAACACGGCTGGGTGAGCAATGCTGTCCCTTTCCCAGGACTCATGGCAACCAGGATAAGCACACAATACTTCAGTACAAGCTATGAAAGCAACCTAACTTTATATTTTTTTTTACTCTTTCAATGCTGCTACTATGAAGATTGGCCTTATTTGGATTAGTACAAAACATATAATGTTAATCTGTACCATGGAATCAAACAGCTGGCATAAAAAAATTCATAAGATGTTCGATATTATATTTCAGATAACAGTGTGGTTAGACTGTGTGGTTTTTTGTCTCTTTATTCCTTGTTCTAACAAAATACATCAACTCCATGATGTGAACCACTTTCAGTGGTAATAATAATAATAATAGTAAGATAGACCGAAAAATACTGCATATTGTCCTATTTGTGCTAAATATATGTAGTTTCTTCTTCCTCATCCAGGCAATTTACAGAAATGACACTTCTGAAGTGGCTGGTTGACCGGCTTCCAGCAGTCAGGTATGGTTACTGCACTCTTTTATATCACCTTGTCCCAGTTAAAAAGACGAATATTCGAGAGCGGTGAGAGGGAGAAGCATTTGTAGCTCCAGTGCATCTTCCCTACTCTCCAAGATCACTTCACTCCAGATTTTCATTCTTACTAACTTTGCTTAAAGTATTTGCTATGCTTCTTCTATCTCTACATAAGTCAGTAGTCTGTACTTTTTGAGCAAGGGATTTCTTGAGGTGAATCTCCAGATTATTGAAATCTATGAAGTCTATAGAGTCTATCCCACTATAGCTAAGCATTTGGATTTCTGTTTTGAATTGCCAACACATCTTTACAATCTATTTACCTTTCATGCACCAACTTTTCCCTCAAGTCTCTGCTTACTATTTGTTCTGGTCAAGAACAAACACAACTACCAGAGTATGCACAGTCTGGATTATTTATTTACCTCCCTGTTCACAGGAAAGTTTATGCTGTGAAATGTTGTCTCACCATTAAATCCACTGAAGCACATAAGTAACTAGCTCGTTTTAAGATCTCAAAATTCACTGTACAAATAAGAGCGTTCTAACAAATGCAGCAAAACACTGCAGTAAAAAACTTTGTTCCAAGCAGAGGGCATATACAGTACAAAAAAATGGCTATGAACTTTAGGCATTAGATACGTATGCATGTTTCACGGAGAGAGAGAGCTAATATGTAATCACAAGGGAAGAGAAACTTGATCGAACATTAACTTTCCAATCACCAAGGAGTCATTATGACCATCTATCTTTATATCTCAACAGATTTGACTTGCTGCAAAGTTATTTGTTAGCCACAATATTACAGCATTTTACAGTTTTACAGTATTATACCAAGGACATTTAAGTATTTTTTATCTTGTGTGTGCATAGAATTAGGATGGAGCAAAGGCAGCTTTCCCATTTGTTTAAGAAGTATGAAACGCTTTTAGGAGGAAGTTAGTGTCTTTTTGTATAATTTTCCTTTCTTAATTTAAAAACACAAGTGGCAGTTTAGTTGCATCTGTTACTTCAAATTTTGAGGAAACAGAACAGAGTATCCAACAGGCAAACCATAAAAAGCCAGAGTTCTGTGAAAGCTAATGACTTATTTCTCAAAACAGAATGAAGAAAGTGAGGAAAAATGCATGGAAGGGAAAGTATTATTCCTTTTCTTTAAAAAACCTTGAAATATGTTCAAAAACGTTTTATGAGGTCACACTAAAAAAAGAGTAATTGGAAGAAAAATTCTGCTTCTCTAAGCGAAGAGCACATTTGTAGCGGTAGGGTAAATGTTTTATCGATTGGGAAACTGGGAAACTCAAGTCATTACTCACCATGGGCTAAAGAATAATTGCTAATGCTCTGGCAGAAAGATTAAAAACAGTTTCTGGAAGTGTTTCTTACAATGATCAATGGTGTATCATCCCAGGCCGTTGGATCTTCAATAACATTTTTCCCTTTTGGGATACAATCAATTTTTATAATATGATTCATTTGCCAGCAGGCATGCTTTCTTCATGCAATGAAAAGGCGCTTATGCACCTTATATTGTTGAAAAATAATCTGATATATCCAAAGCCCAAGCTCTGATATGAAAGATTTTTCCAAATTCATCTCTGTTTTTAAGTGGGTTTGAGAAACAGACGTGGTGAATGGCTGCTAGCTTTTGTATTGTTTTCCCCCATTTGGTTTCCATCCATGTAATTCTAAAGCTTTTAAAATAGTCATCATTATTATATCACTGATGTGCAAAGAAGAATTGAACAGATAGTAAGTGAACCATTCTCTGACCTTTGGGTGACTTAAGTAATTTATTGTGTGAACATTAATTGTAGTGGTAATTCAGGTCAGGGGTAACTATAAGGCTACTCTAGCTAATTTTAAAAAAAGACTTGCATACCTGTGTTTAAGTAACCAAATGCTGTCCACTATTTTGAAATTGTCTGACTTCATAAATAACTTAAATACTTAAATAATTAAAACTATCAGGATTACAAAATCAAATATATGTAGATACAACACATTTTTTTCCTTACTCTGATCAGGAAATACTGTTGAAGGAGGGAGCAGCTGTCTTAGCAGGCAACTGACTTGACTGGCAGATATAAACCCTGACTCATTTACAGTTTCACCTAAGATCGGAAAACTCCTCACAGCAGAACCATCAGAGTATCTATGAATCAGTGACACAGGTACAGCTGAGATGTCCTTACTCCTTTCGCCCAGTGCCAGCTCTACCATGTTAACAACACTGAAAAGTTTCAATCATGATATTTCTTATTCCTTTTGAGTTTTACATGTCAAAAACTCTCACAATAAAACCCTATTAAGATTTTCTTATAGATGTAAGAAGCCCAAATAAGACTAAGAATGTAGTTGATAGCATCCCATAACTTGAGACAGCCTAGTCTGCTGTTTGTGCAATTTTGCTAATTTTAATTAACAGAAAACTGTAGTTAAATTGGCTAATGAGAAGATTACATACTCTTTTTTTTTTTTTTTTTTTTTTTTTAATGGAAGAAGAGAATGGCGTTCTTTAAAGAAAATGAAAATACAAATCCAGATGACAAAGCAATCCATCAGGTTAGACAATTAAGGAATACCCCAGCTATACTAATACTAGTGGAAGACCAGCAACTGTAAGTAATGGCCAGTCTTTGCGAACGAAGAACCGGGGAAGGTCTTTCCACCTTCCAGCCTGCGCATTGGATTTTTTAGGTGAGACACAGTGTGCGCGGAACTGAGCCCACCCTTTAATCCTGAGGTTCATCTGCCGGGGCCAAGCACGCTTGGACGGTGGCAGTGAGGTCCTCAGGATGTAGATGGATTGCCTTACAGGGCTAACGAGCTCCATCTGCCCAGGGAGGGGCCCCGACCGGGAATCGAACCTGGGTCTCTGCAGTGACAGTGCAGTGTCATTTCCCCTAGACCACCGGGGGCTCCCAAGACCAGCAACTATCAAGCAGGTGACAAGTGTTCCCTCATTTTTTCTTGTTCAGGTAAGTTTAAGCAAGTTTCAGAGAAAAGGTGGACAAGAAACAGGCTACAGACATTTTCCTGTCTTTGCATGTATTTAGTTTGACTGAGATGAAGCTACTTTTACCCACAGCAGCCCTCATAGTGCTATGCAGTATATTGGTATCTAGAAATAACACACCAAATAACACACCAAATGCTTCAGCTACTGCTGAACTGACACATCATCAGTTCACTCTCTCCAATATCCTCCCTCATCCCCAAAGGCCATTAGGCTGGGATGGGTAAGAACTTGGGTTTAGTCATAGCCTGGACAGATGACACAAAGTGACCAAAGGGATACCATATGACTTTGACTCAACAATAAAAGCTAAGAGAAAGGTTAGGGATGAAGCAGGAATGTGGTGGAGTGAGCATTTGTGATTATGATATTTGTCTTCCAGATCAACTTCCTTGTCCTCCTGAGAAGAGGAACAATAGAGCATCTTGGTGGGCACCCGGTGGCCAGCCAAAGTCGACTCACCACAGTGCATAATGCAGCTAGTAGATCAAGATTCTTTTGATGCTTCTACGGAGTAGGAAATTACACTTATTTTCAAGGACAATGTTTAAATCAGAGGCTGGCTGGTAAAGGCCCAAGCAGAGATAATTTCAGTGCATAGCTTGAAATTTACATTCTCTCTTGACTTGGAAAATGATTGAAGAGGCATATATTGAGGTTTACTTATTGGTGATGTACATTTGATACATTAGTAACACAAATATCTATTTATTCTTGATGCTGCTATCTGATTTTACCTTCAATAAAAAACAAAACCTACTCCTATAACTTGTTTATTTTTTAGACAAAAGAGATTGTTAAATATTTGAATTCTTCCTGTATTCACAAAGTAGCCAAACCATCACAGATTTCAGGTCCTCTATATTTTAAATTTCTAATATGTGTCTTGTGTTAACATTTAATCAATAAATTCCAGATTCACCTCATAAGGCAAAGTGATGTTCTCCAATCCCAGAGGTCTGAAAGTTTCTGTAGCATCAAAATATGTTTGGTTTTACATTAAACTTGTAATAAATTGTCAAGAAAGGAACAGAGAATAAGTTAAAATCATCTAAGGGAAAAAACGTGAAAATAGTACACAGAGAAGAGAAAATTAGGAACCAAATAATAATCTCAGAGAATAGACTGGAGTGAACCATAAAGAACTTGCTAATGTAAAGAAACAACAATACACATCCTAAAAAGAACATACGTATTCTTTTTACAGAGAGTTCCAATTAGATAAAATATGGATTTTTTTAATTTAAACCCACTACAATAAAATTTTTAAAAATCACATGTAATTGGTTTAAAAACAGAAACACTCATAATACTCAAAGTACTACGAGATTTTCAATACTTACTCATTCTGAAATGCAGCAATCTCTAAATCAAAACCAAAACCAAGAACAAGTAAAAAATTATTTGGAGAACACATCTTCAAAACTCTTTGGAAACCTGTAAGAACTAGACGGCCAAGACTAATACTATCCTGTATTGTTCATCCTTTGTTCTTGTCCATACACAGCCTGCTTGTGAACTGTAGAGCTTAGTAAAAAAAACTAAGAGCTTTCTTCCCATTACATCAATAAATGATGAAATGCTGTGTAAAGTCTTAGTTTCTTCTTCTTTTCTTGTTGATCCTTAGAGCCAGTGAAGAACACATTAGATTATTTCCTGAGCAAACTGGAACTAGGTTTCGACTTGTGAACCTGAAAGGCAGTTACTTCCCAAGCACACATCTGCATCTGCAAATTTACCTTGCCCCCATCATACCTTTTAATTACTGAGAGATGTCCATAATATTATATTATTATAGGTAACCACATAGGAAGGAATACAATAAACCTAAGGTTTATAAATAAATGAATTTACTGAAGAATGTAACAAAACTGCCTTTCAGAAAACATATATTGGTATAAGAAAATTCACCTAGAGAAGATACATCAATCTCTATATAGATATAAATAGATATAGCTATGCTTTACATTGAAAAGCTTTTAGAAAAACAATTTTTCTCAGCTTAATTTTTTTTTTTTTTAAGGAAAAGGGGAAGGAGAAGCAAGGAAGAGAGAATAGGAAAGACAAGACCTCAAAGGTTAATCAATGCAAAGTAATTTTAAAACCTTCTATTATATTATAACAGGAAAGTCATGGGGGAGAGGATTGGAGGCAATATATACTTACATAGATGCCGACAATCCAATCCAAACAAATTGTAACAATAACCCACTACTCAAATCAATTCCAGTCTTAAAAAAACCCAAAACCCAATTCTGACATTTTTCTCAGACTCAGCAATTTAAAACTTTCATAAGGTAGAAAACATTTTCTTGAGCAGACATTAGGAAACATGGATTTGACAGCAAGACAAAGAGAGTGCCTACAACTTCTTCTCATCTCCATTGGTTTAGAGTCAGTTGCAGAAATGTAACCCCTCACAAATGAAAAAGAATTTATCATTTTCTGTGTCTCCTTCTTATTTAAACTTTTAAGAAGTGACTTACTATCAGACATTCAAAGCCATAAGCCAAATTCAAAACAAACACTTTAATAAACCTGATTGGTGATAACCCCAGCTGAAATAAAAGTGAGTTTTGCTACTGGCTTCAGACTTCTATGTCAAAACCTCTATTTCTACAATTAGGCTTGAGAAAATGGACCTGATTACCAGAATAGAAAACTTATGATTCAGAAGAGCCCATAACAGATACCATGACCTACATAAATGGGTTCTCCGTAAAATTTGTTAATAGCAATATTTATAGCATATTTATAGTGGACTGCAGCAAATGAATTCAGATGGAGACAGACTTTTTCCAGGTAGAACAAACTCCAATATCCCTGTCAGATCAAAAACTCCCGTAACACATATCACATCAGGGTCACAAATATAGATGATGAAGAAATGAGGCTGCACGCACAGCATGATTCAGTTTTCAGAATTCTCCACAGAGCTCTGTCTCCATTTCCCCTCTATATGAGTTCTTTGTTAAACACCACTTGGTGTTGTCATTCAATTAAGTAGAATTCTTAGGACTTTTTGCAAACTCATTGTTTTGATTCATACATTACTTCTCAGCTCCGAGGCTGAAACACCCCTTTTTATTTCTAACTAACTGAAGGCAGGTGCTGCTGGCTTAACTTATTCCCGCAGAGAATAGTATGGTGAATGCAACATTAAGCTGGAACTAGTTTGCCCTCTTGTAAAACAGTTTAGTTAATGCATTTCTAAAGATCCTAGGCATATCGAACTTTTTTTAATGTTAGGGGGGATTTTATCAAACCACTCACCATTTTTCACAGTTTCTCCATCAATAATATGTTTCCTTGTTTCACTAGCAAATTAACTGTTCCTCTTTCATGAAACTCAACTGTTCCACTTCATAGTAAAGAAGTTTGAATAGGTTTAGTCAACAACGTAGTACCTTTCTGTGTTACCTGATTATTTTAAATCCTTAAAAAAGTTCTGATTCCTTTTATTTGTTCCTTTAGTGTCAGCATTACAGTCTCCATTTGATGCTATTCTCATGCCTTCATCTTTAAACATATCCTTAATTGCTTTCATTTAATGCAAAAGATTACATTACCTGTCACTTGTAGTTAACAGACCTTCTCTAAATTTTGTAGATTGACTACTCATTCATGTATTGAATAAAAAAAAACTTTACAAGCATTCATATGTGTATCCATCCTACCCATTTTCATTAACTGCATGAGCAATCTTTCTCCTACTGTCTGTTGTAAACAGCTTATGTGATGGATTTAACTCATTACTTGCCCTAACTTTCTAATCACATGTAATATTAATCTAGAGATTGCATATGAGAAATTAAACACTTCTAAGTATCTCTGTACAAACAAATTCTTTGCTCCAGAAAGCTGAAATATTCTATTGATGTCTGCTCTTAATGATGGCAGAAAGAGTTTGGTTACGGATGTCATAAACAAGACAACTGTGAAGTTCCCAGTTCAGTGGCAGGCCATTCATAATCCCTTCCACATTCTACCAAAGGATTATTTTGGCTTTGTTCTCACTAACTCAAGAGTACATATGCATATGTATGGTGTTTGTGTCCCATGAAAGTACAAAGTTCAGAAATATATGCTTATAACCCACTGGGAAGAAGAGAGCTTGTCTAAAATATTTTAATTAGAAGAGAAAGACTAGTCTTTTCTGAGGCTTTGTTAGAATTTATCTTCTTTCTTCACTGTTGGTAAACTACTCCTAAAGTAACCTAGTCATTGTAGGCTGCATTTGATGTTATTTTATTAGTCAGCTCATTGCTGACTAAAAGGGTGCAATTTTAAATACTTTATGAAGTCAACATGGGTCTTCTATTTCTGGTCTTCTTTCCTTATTTAAAAATAGCAAATCAGAAAGAAGCTTTATAAATGGACTTCTAGAGAGTAGAAGTGTCACTAAAAAGAAAAACATGAACTCAATGAAAAAAATAACCACTTTTACTGTCCTTGAAAAATTATGAATGTTTATTCCTAAGAAGTACTTATGATGTTGGAACAATTAAGATCTTAAGTGATTTTCTATGGGGAAAAAAAGAAGGACATTTCATGATACAATCAGTCTCTGTATAAACTGTCATGAAACACAGTCAGCAGAACCCATGATTTCTGGAGTCTGTTAAACATCAATGTGTATTTTGCATGTGCCAACAATTATAATCTATTATAATATGTGAATCCATGTCCCAGTTCAGTAACTATTTATGCTAGCATAAGTCCACCTTGAAGCAACATAAAGATTACTTATGGTATTTACTACCAAGAAAAAAATTCTGCCGATTAATGTATTCATTATTTTTTCTGTTTTATGTTATTTAGAACTGCATTGTTTCTTTTGCTGACAATGGCTGTTTAAGATTTAGAGTATCTGGTTTAATGTCTTTTCTGTCAGTGGTATCTTAAGATTTAAAGGGCCTATACTTTTGTCTAAATCTTGTTATATGCACACCCCTTTTTTCCTTAACATGCTTCAGTGGTACAGCTCAGCTCTCCTGCTAGACACCTGCTCCTGCACAGTCTCTATCTGGGCTGCAACTTCCTTCAGGACACATCCACTGGCTGTGGCTGCCAGTGTTTCACAAGCTACAATATGGAACAAACTGCTTCCCCATGGTGTTCACCTCAAACTACAGGGAGAATCTCTGCCCTGGTGTCTGGGTCTCCTGCTCCTTCTCAAATGCTAGTGTCTCCAAGTCTGTTTCTCTCAGATTTTGTCTCACACTTCTTTGTTAAACAGTGTTTTGCTCTTTCTTAAGGTTTCCCAAAAGCAACACCACCTCAGCTGCTCAGGTCAGCTGTGCTCTGCAGTGGGTCAGTTGGAGAGGGCTCTAACCATCTGTGTCCATGCCAGCCCTGGCTGTCAACACCTTGCCCCATAAACACCATATTTCAATCCCTGACCACTGAGAACCAAAGCTTTAAGAACTGCTGTTAAAATATGCATTCATCACACAATCTTAAAAAGCTGTACTTACATCAACAACAGCAAAAGAATTCCTCCAACCAAAATCAAAGTAACATCCTTTCAACACTGGCAAAAATTAGACAATTTACTCACATTGGGAAACTCCACCCCTCATCCCTTCACCACTCTACAGCAACAAGTACTTCCCCATAATCGTTCCACTTTCCCGCAATATCCAGTTTAAGTCTTACCTTTCACCACTCTCAGTTGCTGGCTTTTTCTTGAATTCCTTGAGCCTCATACCCACTGACAAAAAGAACCATGGTGAGTCATCCCCAGCTGCCAGCCAAATGCTCTCCCTGTCTTTCACACATTTCCATCTCTTTGGGATGTGGACATAAATAGAAGGAAGGCGGAAAGACTCATGGATCAAGAGGAAGACAGTTAAATAAAAAAAGTGCAGAGCAGAGCAGGACAATCCCCTCCCTCGACTGGCTGGTGATGCTTTGCCTGATGTCCCCCAGGACACGGTTGGCCCTCCTGGCTGCCAGGGCACTGCTGACACACATTCAACTTGCCATTGACCAGGACCCTTATTTCTCTTTCCACAGCACTGTTTTCCAGCATCTCATTCCCCAGTCTGTCCATATATCCAGGGTTGCCCCACCCCAGGTGCAGAATCCAGGACTTTCCCTTGTTGAACTTAATCTGTTTGGAGATTGCCCAGTCCTCCCTCATTTGTTGAAGTCTCTCTGCAGAGCCTCTCTGCCTTTCAGGGAGTCAACATCTCCTCCCAGTTTTGTGTCATCTGCAAACTTGCTGAGTATCCCTTCCAGTCCTGCATCCAAGTCATTTACAAAGATGTTGAAGAGCACAGGACCTAAAACAAATCCCTGTGGAATCCTACTAGTGACAGGTCACGAGTCTGATGTTACCCCATTCTCTATTACCCTCTGTGCTCACACACTGCATGATGTGTTTTTCCAGCTGTCCAGCCACTCACTGGAAAGTAGAGCCTCAGCACACTTAACAGTTGCTTGGGGAGACGAATGCAAAAACTACAAATGTCTCTCCTTCCTCATCTCTTCCTTGAACTTTTCTTGCCAGACATGGATTCCTATAATCATAAAATCATTTAGGTTGGAAAAGACCTTTAAGATTATTGAGTCCAGTTTTAAAACTAATGCAGCCAAATCCACCACTAAGCCATGTCCATAAGTGGCACATCTATATGTATTTTAAATACCTCTGGGGTTGGTGACTCAACCATTTTCCCAGGCATCTTGCTCCAGGTGTCATGGGTTATCCTCTTGGCCAGTTGGGGCCACTGTCCCAGCACTGTCCCCTCCTGAAGTCTTGTCCACACACAGCCCCTTGATACTGGGGGAGGAGGGGGCAGTGAGAGAGAAAGCCTTGTTGTTGCACAGGCTCTGTCAGCTATAGCCAAAAGACTGTTGTGTTATCAACACTGTTTGAGCCAAAAATGCAAAGCGCAGCTCTTAAAAGGCCACTGTGAAGACAGTTAACTTCATAACTTCATCCCAGAACAAACCCTGTTCTACAGTGTCTCAGGTTAAATGAGACACAAGTGTTTTGCTGAGGATGAGTTATGAGGAAGACCCAAACTCCTCCCTGTAAGCAATTATAAATCTGAAATTAAGAGGTTCCAATTGAGGGGAAAGAAAAATGTGGAAAAAGGAAAAATAACAGCCCTTTATTAAAGGGCTGCCAATATATGTGTATTGGCAGAAACAACGAAAGAAAGCAAGTAAAACAACCAAACAATACTCCTATACCCACAAATAAGCCCCTTCAAAACAAACCAATAAACAAACACAGGAAAAAAGGTAAATAATTCAGTTTACACACTTTGGTGAAATTCTAACCACAGTCAACAGGGGTCACTGTTGGATCACTGGAAATGCAGAACCTGCACTGGTTTCGTGCTGGTCGGCAGGGGGCGCTGTGAGACCACTGGTCGTTGCTGCGTTGGGGAACCCATTTCAGGATGTGTTGGAGAAAAAAAGGTCCTCCCCAATGGGTCTCACTCTGTCCTGCTGGCTGGATTGTGCAGTATAGTTTTTACCTCTCTCTTTGATGTGCACAAGGGCCACTTCTAAGAAAGAAACAAATGGGAATGGGGAAGGAGAAAAACCTCCCAAAACAGTTCCTCTCCTATGAAAATCCAAGCAGAATCCAGAGCTGACAGCCAGACTGAGAACAAAACACACTCCTAGCTCTCCTCTGACCTTGTTCCAGCTTCAGCAGTCAGGCGGAACTCCTCCCCTCCCCATTTTCCAGGAGGCAGGAGGGAAAAAAAAGTAAGAAGGAACTCCTCACCCCCGTTTCCCAGGACATGAGATTCTGAGGGCCATTAACTAAGAGGTAGCTTCTTTTGTGCTGGTTAACTACCCACTTAACATTCCTCCACGAAGTGGGCAGGGGGAAGGAAAAAATTCCTGCTTAGTTTCTAAGAACCATGACATACAGGCAATTAGCAGCCTTGTCATGTATTTTTTCATTTATTTATTTATTCAAGGAAAGTCTTTGGGTAAATAAATTAAGGTATTTCTCTGAAGGTATTTCCCTTCACTTCTGAAACAGAAAACTTGCTAGAGAATGGAGCTCTGAAAACATACAGCTGAATTAAAGCTTAGACCAACACATTTTGCAGCAAAGTTTCCCTGGCTGAGGGAATTCAACTGATTAGTCTACAGGGCCATAAAGAGACTGAGAAGCCTATTCTGAGACGTCATGATATAGATGTACAAAATAGGTGTTGATTTAAATGTGAATCTGTTCACTGAGGAATCAATGTTCTCTGTAGTTCCATTGAATTTCAAGATTAAATTGAAATTACATTTTGAATTCACATTACAATCAACTCAATTATTTTAATCTAAAATTTTCAGACTTTCACAGATTAAAACCACAGAAAAGGGAGCTACGAAGTTAAGGCTGGGAACTTGGAGGTAGAAAGTGTGCATTCTGCTATCAGAATCCAATCCCTCAGAACCAAATATCAGTAGAACATAGCTTAGATTTTATTTGCATAAATTACAGCAAACATCCAATTATAATAAGATGTTATGACATATATTCATCCCTCTTTGAACTAAGATTAAAGACTCCACACAGGAAGCAAAATATTTGCCTAGCCAAATATAAAGTTCTTCCTTATTATGTATGAAAGTTCTTTCTGAATTCGCTGAACCATTCACAGTTCCTGTTCTCATTGCTCTCAGTTTGTTGCCAAGCCCACTGAAAGGAACGGAGAATTTAGAATCAGCTAAGTAAATTCTGGTATCTTTTTCAAATTCTTTCAAGAAAGATAAAAGTAATTTCTTTGTAGTGTCTCCTGTTTCTAATGGTGTAAGTTACACAGTGTTGAATAAAAAGATAATTCAATAATTCTCCACTAATCATTCTGACTAAAACTATAAAATCTTAATTGCCTTTCATTTTCATATTTCTCATTTTTCTCAAGAAAACCTATGTTCTGTTCTGGTTTTGATGCAGTGGTTTTGAAGACTGACCTACTTTCAATTTTCATTACTGCTGACACATATTTCATTTTCTTTGGTTAAGAGCAAACAGTAATGAAACAGGTAATCAGCATGGATGTAGGTCACCAAAAGTGTCCCAGTTTTGTTAGCATTCTTTTTTAAGAGTACACGAGTAGTTTGGAAAATTTTTAAATATTTCAAAAAACAAGTATTATAAATGAAAGGTCATGTATGGGATCTTAAGCACATAAGACTAATACGAATTTAGTCACGGTAAATAACTACTAATAATTGGATTTTCCAAATTTTGACACTGCTTGTAGATGGAAGTGTTTTAGATGCACTAAAAAGTTTGGGAAGTTGATTTCTGGGTGTTTTTTTTTTTCAGGGGGAAAGTAAAAATAAAATATAAATAAATGAAATTAAGAAGCTTGACTTTTTTTTCTGATAATGGTTCTTGATCTACTATGAAAGCTGAAAAAAATCCCTGACTACTTGATAGCTATAAAGAGGATGGACGATGCATGCTTGTTTCTTTTCTAGAGCACAACTGTCACTGTCATTTCCACACTACTCAGAAGTATCCACACATCCACTTGATAACCACTTATAATATAAAAATTTTAAAGTCTGACTTGGAATGAACATGGTATAGTTATGGACATCTCAGAAGGGGATGGCTGACTGAAAAGTAACTTACTAAGAATGGAAACTTTTTTGCTTGCATACTGAAGAATTTTTCATGGAATAAGAGAGTTTAAACTCTCAAATTAAAAATGTCAGGTTTTCAGCGCATATGAGCAAGTTCCCACCTTTTTTAGAAGTTCAGGTCTTTAATATTTTTCCTCTCATTTCTGGTCAGGGTGCGTCTTGGGGCTGCCAGGGATGGGGGTCGCCGCGCTGGGTTCGACCCGCACAGGGGGCTGGGGGGGACCAAGGGCGTGGCACCGCTACACACAGACCATGGTGGGGGCTGCTGGGGGACTTCTGCCCGTGGTTGGCAGATGGCCTCCCCTCCTCCACCCTCCCCTGTCTCACAAAACAGCTTCGGTGGTCCCCCCTCTGCCAGACCCAGTGGGGAAGCGACACTGCTCTGCCATGGAAGGGGGGATGCCAGGCTTCCTTGGACAGTAGTAACTCCTTCCTTGCCAGCACCAGTGCAAGGAATATCCAATGCAGGCTTGGAGTTACATTGCTGGTCAGACTTTGTAGGTGTGGAACTTTTCTCTTGCATCTCAAGTATAGCCAAAACGTGAGCAGAGGCTATGTTGGTATGAATTGCTGCTTTATCATTGGAATTTACAGCTGGCCAGATCTGTCTTCCCAGTAAGTCCCAATTTTCAGTCGTAAGACAGAAAGGCAATTTATATTAATTTTTAACCATAAACTTGGAAAGGTATTTTAAAGCTGTTTTGTTAGCCGATTTGCTGTTGGAACTCAATATGCCTTTCAAATTCTTATAATTCTCTTTTTCAGTCTTAGAGAGGGGAATCCCCATTTTCTCTTTCTCTCTTTTTTTTTTTTCTTTTTTTTTTTTTTTTTTTTTTTTTTTTTTTTTTTTTTTTTTTTTTTTTTTTTTTTTTTTTTTTTTTTTTTTTTTTTTTTTTTTTTTTTAAGGGATTTTTTTGGATCTGCTCCTACCTGTCAGTTGTCAGGTGGGTTGAGAAGTGTTCAACAGGCTGCTGTCCCAAAGGGCTGAGTCATGGTGACGTAGCTAAGTCTGCTAACACTTCAAACTGCTTGAACGTCGGGCCGTCGTCAACGCAGAATTGCCCCTTTCTGCATTTTATAACCGCTCAGATCTTCACAGAAGACTTCAGACAGTCGTTACCTCACCACAGGCACCATTTACGATGGCTGAGTTGGAGGGTGCACCTTCAGGTCTTGGGTGTTAAGCCATTCTCTGGAGGTGTAATGCTCTCCCAACTGCCCCCCCTAGCACGTGGCTCTATGAGCCCGTAAGAAGCTCACACGGACCACGCAGAGGGACTGATGAAAGAGGGGTTTATTGTGGGGCTGGGGGCTTATAAGGCTTTCAGGGGGATTAAAAAAGAACCAATTACGGTCTCAGGGTACTACAGAAAAACCCAATCAGGTAAAGAGTTAATAGCCAATAGAAAAGTGTTAACAAAGGCCAATGAGAAGACCTCAGGATATCTTCCTGGACATTCCTGCATGAGTTCTTTGCGGTTGGTGTTGGGAAGGAGAAGCAGTGACTTTGCAAAAGTACAGAAAAGTCATTTTAAGATCTGTTTAAACAACATTAAAAACTTCTCTTTCTATAACATTTGAGCTGTTTTCTTCTTTTCCTTCACCAGTCCATCTCTGACAGGACTTATTCCATCCTACATATGGTAAATCCATTGCCACAGTTTCTAGCAATACAAGAATGGTATCTCGTACGAAATTAATGGTTTAAAACACCCTTGAAGGCTACCACAAGTCAAATCTAGAGTCAGTTCTTAGCCAGTAGAGTCCAGATATAAAATAATTTAGTTACAGAATCCTAGAATTATAGGATAGTTTGGGTTGGAAGAGACCTAAATGATTATATAGTTAAAACCCCCTGTCCATGGGCAGGGACACCTTGCACTAGATCAGAATGTTCAAAGCCCCATCCAAACTGTTATTTAACATTTCCAGGGGTGGGGCATCCATGTCTTCTCTGGGCAACCTGTTCCATCTCATCATCCTCACATCCTAATATCTAGACTACTCTCTTGCAGTTTAAAGCCATTACTCCCTGTTCTACCACTACATGCACCTCTCCAGCACTCTTGCAAGTCCTCTATAGATACTGGAAGGCTTCTATAAGATCTCCATGGAGCCTTCTCAAGACTGAACAACCCCAGTTCTCTGAGCTTGTCTTCATAGGAGAAGTGCTCCAGCCCCTTGATCATCAAACACAATCAAATCATGTGGTCCAGCAAATGTGTTATAGAACAGAAAGTCTATTATGAGTAGGTTCAGAACGAAGAGATCAGAATAAAAAGCATCTACTTCATTAAGGTTTTGAGGCTTAGAGGGATGAATACAAGATATCAGAAGTGAAAAAAAGAGTAAGTTGGATAAAAGACAGAAGCTCTTTAAAAAGAAAATTAAAGCTTTGTAGAAGCCATGGCCTTCTGGAAACAACATAACACAAGAAATTTAAATATTGTTTTCATCTGTTTCTAGAAACAATAAATACACTCTTAAGGAAAATCTACCAGACAACTGTCTGTTATTCAGAGAAGTTCGGATGTTGACCTACTAGTCAGGCAGACTGTATGAACTGTGAAACTCTATTACAAATGCTTTAGGAATATGTACTTCGCATAAGATAGTGACAGGGCAAAATCCTGTCTATATTCTTCTCTAAAGACCAAACAAACAGAAGCATGGATAATCAAAAAAAGGAAATGACAAGACTTTACAGAGAGTTATAAATTTAAAACTCAGTCCTCTGTTTTGAGAAAATTAACTAAGATTGATCAAACTGTAAATTGATTGTAAAGAATCTAATAGTAAATTACCTGGAAGAAAAGAATTTCAGAAATGTGACAGGAATTCTCAAAAATAATGCCATTCAAAGAACACAGTCTCCTAAGATCAAAATGAGTCAAGTCAGAGACAGATAGCTGTACGACATGGTCAACATGATTGAAAATTTCTCCTAACTAATAATTTCCAAAACATAAAGGTGTGTGGTGCTCACGAGTCCAAAGACTTGCTTGACCCCTCCAATGAAAAGCAGCAGGCAGCATTAAACTGACAATAAATAAAGAGGATATAAAGGAGAATAAAGGTATGGATGTACTACTGTACTGTTAGATTTAAATGCCTTGATGTACATGCAAGTGGTTAACAGTAAGAACAGAATTAAGTTCTCCATGAACCTCTACATTAGACCTTCCATAGTTCTAAGAATTTTGACAGTGGTCAGAAGCTGCTCTCTCCTTCTGATACACGTAAAAGCTGAGTTAGTCTACACAGAAGAAATGTTATTTAGCCTGTAACTTACCCATGTAAAAAATTACTACCTTCGTAAAAGTTCTTAGGGAAAGGCAGTGTTGCTTGACTCCAGTATGAAAGACCTTTAATGAACTTCTCAAAAGAAACACAGTGAACATATTCCACATCCTGAGAACAACTCTCTTTTATTTCCAGTTATCAGAATCTAATTGAAAGTTAGAAATGTACTTGTCAGGTGGATTAAAAATACCCTGACTTGATGAAATCAAGGCTGAAATTGCCAGAGTAGTTAAAAATGAAGATCTGGAGGACCAGGATCTTTTCAGTGATCACTTCTCAGTTCTGAATAGTCTTCAGGAAACATTAGGATGGTAGCAGAAAGTGTTATTGAAAATACATTCTCAAAGGATTTTTAATTTAAGGATTAAA
>NW_020955199.1:709338-752080 GCF_003031625.1 Empidonax traillii
AAAAAAAAAAAAAAAAAAAAAAAAAAAAAAAAAAAAAAAAAAAAAAAAAAAAAAAAAAAAAAAAAAAAAAAAAAAAAAAAAAAAAAAAAAAAAACCAAACTATCTTTTTTTGACTATAAGAAGAAGATTTCTTATTAATTACTCTTTCACTTCTAAGATACTTGTTCTAGACAGAGCAAAAACAAGACAGTGGACTAGGCACATCAAAACTATATATTTGTTATCAAGCTTTAAATGTAGATATATACTTCTTTTAATGACAGGAGTTTGCCACACAGACATTTTTGCCTCTCATTTTATAACTTGGATGGAGCCTAGTCTCATTACAGCTTAATTTAAAACCATTGAATTTCCATGCCTCAGCTCTTGGAGTGATCTTGGAGTTCACCACACTCTGCTTCCCCAAGGATAACATTTTTTTTTTTTTTTTGCTGTATAAACACAGCAGAAGTAGTTATGGTCACATCTTTTCACAATTAAAATGGGCTTGACAAAGACTATGCCCTATCTACATATAAGAAATTGCCAACCTTAAAAATCATGTGTCCAAGTGTCCATGTCCAGTTAGACCCAAAATTCTATACCCTCTTCTATTTTCAGGGGGAAAGGTGAAAGAGTGGGTGTTTTTCAGACAGTTAATTTTCCTATATGGTTACTATATGCCTGTACAATTCTTCAACCTGTCCAGTGCAGGGAGATGAGATGGAAAGGTGTCACACATTAGACACTGAGGAACATAAGACAGGAAAGGGGTTTTGAATTAGTACAAAACACATTTAATGCACCTATGCTGAAGACTAATCTCTTCTCACATACCTGCGTTCTTGGGTTGGGAACCCAGGCTGCCTTTGCAGAGATTTTTTCTGATTCCCTGTCAAGCACGTTACCTGTAGAAAGCACCAACTTCTCAGAGCTGAGAATTTGCAATAAAGTACATTCTTGTAACCTTGCAAATGACATTTAGAATTATCACTTACTGCTAAGAAAAGCCATTCTTACTATCCAAACACCCTGATCCTATATACCCGATGCAGGTTTTATCTCAGCTTCTAGTTTGTGTCTTCTCCCACTAGGAGGAAGAAAGCAGGCAGAGGAGGCAGACAGACCTAGAAACATAAAAACATATTTTCCTGAAATTAGATTTTTTTTTTTTACCATCTGGTAAAGTTTGGTCATTTTCCAAACTGGGCAGTCTGGGAAGCAGCTGAAACCCCAGCTTTCTCTTTTTCCAACCATTATTCACATTTCTACCACAGGAACCTCTACCTCAGGAAAATGTTCAAAATAGATATGAGATCTTCTTTGAGAATTCTTTCCCCCATTCAACTCCTTCACTTGCCTTAAATGTCCTTCAATTTTGGTGCACCTGTGGTGTGAAATTCAACTCCGTAGCTACCTAGCTCACAGAACATATGAAGGACTAGTTACAGAAAAAAACCTACCAAGTTTTCTTCTTCTCCAAAAATCTCATTTTATATTTCAGAAATGCAGTCTTTTAATTGATGAACAACAATGGCATACAGATTTTTTTGCTGTTCATACACAGACTACATCAAAGTAGGGTCTTTTAGACACAGCTGAACTGAAGAAGACCTGTGATTTTTGAAAAAAAATTCTCTCATGAGACACACAGGGTTTTTCTAGGAAGTCCATCTTCTGCTTGAAAACTTTATTACAGTGGAAATCGATTCCCAAAGTATGCCATTTGCAAGTTCTTATCTCTAGTTTATAGTCAACCTGAGAAAGAAAACACTGGCTAAAATTTCTTGTACATTCTGTATTTCACTGCTGTTTTCCACCAAAGCAGAAAGCATTAAAAGGTGTCAAATAATGTTTAACAAATTGAACTCTTCAAAACAAATGATTTAACACCTCTAAAACAATGAAGCATCAATCATGAAAAAATACAATAAAATGTAAAGTATCATTGAAAGAAGGTAGGAAACCCTTTGTTCAACTTTCAAACATAAAGCTGGTATTTTAGAAATTTCACAGATTTTTAGTAATGAGGCAACTATGTGTAAAATCACAGTATAGGAAAAGCAGACAAGAGTAGATTCATTGTATCACTCACTGAGTAAGAGTGGCTAATATCCTAACACTCAGCACCCATTACATTTTCTCACTGGCCATCAGGAAAATGAGAATGCATTGCATCTTACAGAATCAATAACTAAGATAAATGTTATTCTTCTATATTCTTCTATATCTTCAAATATGAACATCATAAAATTGCTGACATATGCTTTAGGATATATCTTTTTAGCAAAACCTACTTCTTCTCTTTACCTTATATTGAGTTTGAGCCACACTTCGCAAGTTATCCCATTTCTTTCCAAACATTATTCCCAGTTAAATGATGCTCTGTTATTTACTTGTTACATAACCACCGACAGCTTTTATAGAACAGAACCTCAAACTGTACCTCTCATGTGAGACACAGCTCTAAGGCTGTTCTCTATCTCCTACAGGTGGTGGAGGACTGGTAGACGGGGCAAATAAATACGACATTACAGAGGTGGTTTTAAAGGACATTGATTCTAAATGTTTAGTCAGGTTCTGTGTGTTAGGATCTGTGGTGGGTTCTAGTGTGCTGGATGACAGGCACTCACCACAGCTCCTCTATCACTGCCCTCCACATTTGAACAAGGGAGAGAAAATATAACAAAAGATTCAGGAGTTGAGATAAGGACAGGGAGAGATCATGTACTGAATGCTGTCACAGGCAAAACAGACTCAACTTAGGGATATTAATTGAATTTAGTACTAACAAAATCAGAGCAAGATAATGAAAAGAAAATAAATCTTAGAAACACCTTTCCCCCCATCCTTTCCTTTCTCCCCACCCCTCCTTCCTTTCCAGCAGCAGCACAGGGAGGCAAGAATGGGGGTTACAGTCAGTTTATCACATGTTGTTTCTAACACTGTTCAGGGAGAATAGTCCTTCTCCCGCTGCAGCATGGGATCCATCCAACAGGACACAGTTCTCCACAGACTTCTCCATCATGAGTTATTCAGGCACAACAAAGGTGAGATCAACAAAGGTAACAGAGAGTCCTTAGACAACAGGTTAGCAAAGGCATACAGTGCTTTTGGTAAACTCCATAAAAGAGTGTGGCAAAACAAACACCTGAAGAAAAGTACAAAGATCAGTGTTTACAGAGCCATTGTACTGTCTACTCTTTTATATGGATCTGAATCATGGGTCATTTACCACCACCGCTTGCGTCTCTTAGAACGCTTCCATCAGCGCTGCCTCAGTACAATCCTTAACATCCACTGGACTGACTATGTGACCAACACGTCTGTCCTTGAACAGGCAGCAGTCACGAGCATTGAGGCCATGCTGCTGAGAACTCAGCTGCGCTGGGCAGGGCACGTCTCCAGGATGCAGGACCACCTAAGATCGTGCTATATGGGGAACTTGCCACTGGTTACTGCAAGAGAGGAGGCCCGAAGAGGAGATCCAAGGACTGCCTGAAACAATCCCTCAGCCTTGGCCATATTGATCACCACCATTGGTCTACCCTGGCCTCCAACTGGGAGGCCTGGAGACACACCATCTATAACGCTGCTGCTGCTTTTGAGAACACACGCAGGATCACTCTCGAGGAGAAAAGACAATGCAGAAAGAATCGCGTCTTGTCGATATCACCTGGGGAGTCTTTCTGCTGTACATTCTGCAACCGGACTTGTCTATCTCGCATTGACCTTTTTAGCCATCAGCGCGCCTGTAGCAAGCGTGGGTAGAGCCCCTTCTCAAATCTTCGTTTGCAAAGCCTAGCCATGAAGAAGATTCAGGCACAGCCCCCTCAGCATGGGTCCCACAGGACCACAGCTCCTACCAGAAAAACCTACTCCAGCATGCATTCCTCTCTCCATGGGTCGACAGGTCCCTGCCAGGAGCCTGCTCCAGCATGGATTTCCCATGTGTTGATATGCCTGTTTCAGGTATCTGCTATATCAGGTACCCGCTCCAGTGTGGGTCTCCTCCATGGGCTGCAGGTGGATTTCTGCCTTTGTGTTGACCTCCATAGGCTACACAGGGACAACCTTTTTCAGCATGGCCTTCACCACGAGTTGCAGGGGAAGCTCAGTTCCAATGCCTGGAGCACCTCCTCTCCCTCCTTCTCCACTGAACTTGGTGCCTGCAGAGAGTTGTTCCTCTCACATATTCTTACTCCTCTCTTCTCTGGCCACAATTACATCCGCACAGTAACTTTTTTCCCCCTCCTTTAATATGTTATCACAGAGGTGTTAACATCATCCCTGATTGGCTTGGCCTTGCCAGTGATGGGTCTGTCCTACAGCCAGCTGGCATTGTCTCTGCCAGACATGAAGGAAGCTCCTAGCAGCTACTTATACAAGTCACCCCTGTAGTCCCTCCGTTAATAAAACCCAGCCATGCAAACCCAACACACAACCCCATAAACTAGTGTGAAATAGCTTTGGTGCATACACGGTTCTTATAACCTGAAATAGTTGATTTGGAAATTCTGACTATGTCTTGATTGCATTATGGGAGGTGAAAAATACCTGAAAATTTCCTCACTTACCATCTGATTATCCACGCTTCATGAGGGAGAGTGACTTTCATTCCATACGATCTTTCATACTCAAGAGTTTACTTAATGTACCAGTACCACACACATTACCAAAATACACACCAGAAAAAGGCAGCCTTTCATGCATTGCATATGATCAGAAAGCTGGGACCTCATTTCCTAAACGTTCCATTTTATTTTTTAATTGACTATCAGAGGAGCTTGCTGGGTTTAAGTTCTTCGGCAATTTCACATTTCTCTGGTTCCATAGCAACAAAAGGTAGAGAAGTAGACACAAGTTCATCAGTATTTATCTGACTCAAATGCTTCATCAATCTGCACACTGTTTAAGTTCTCTCCTGGTAACAAATGGATTAAAGCAGGTATAACTAACATATTCACTTATCAGCCTTTCTGCTGCATCTTCACTGCAGGCTTCATTTCAGATGATTTTGAGAGCACAATTTTCCTCCCTATAAACTTCTTTAGCCAGATCTGCCAGAGCTAATTTCAAAATTAACAATTCTTCTATAATATGTAGTTCTTTTCAGGCATCTTTTCTCCAATAAACTGTCAGAGATAGTAATAGAAGCTTCCATGCTGCTCACTGCATTACGCCATGAATACATTGGCATTTCATCCAAGTCAGGTTTCAAAGGCTTCAAAATAGATCAAAGCCTCATTGAAAGTGCCTGATACATTCAGGACAGCTACATAAAATCTGTATTTAATCTCTCTTTAATCCAGTGAAATAAAAGACACATAGTATTTTATAAGATTAAAAACAGAGAATTTAAAACTAAAAAAAAAAAAAGATGTTTCCAGGAGAAACCAGAGAAATTTTACTAGCCATGTTCAATACTGAACAATTTGCATCAATGAAGATAGTCACTGTTTGTTTGGCCTCTACACTTCAGATCAGAAATAAATACAAGTTCTCCTTCAACACCTTTTTGTCAATATGTGCTGTTATAGCAGTATTTTAGACAACATTATCCTCTGACTATAGGGGATGTGACTAAGACCACATTCTGCTAAATTGAGTTCAGTATATCCACGAAAAACCTTGCACAAGTCCTCGCTTCAACAGAGGGTGAGAGTACATCATATCTTCTGCACACTTTGAAGCGTATGGAATAAGGTTCATAATAAATTCTAGTCTGTTCCATGTTCAGAGAAGAAAGCTGATATTTAAAAGAAATTTCTATTTCCTCTGCATCTAGCAACACACTCTGTAAAACTTGAAGCAGCTACTGACTAGTTGCACCTTACTCTGTGACCACTTTTCATTAAGCAGATGCACTTGGTAGGAAAATTTATACAAGTTTCTTCACAAGTAGAAGGATTATATTTTTAATCATATGCAAAGAATTTTAAAGGTAGAAAAGGTGATGCTCTGAAAAAAATATATTTATGATGAAAATTAGCAAAAGTTAAAAAAGCAAGGACCTAGGACTTAAGCAAGGACTTTAACTTAAAAAAGTTAAAAGGCAAAGAAACAAAAAACAAGATCAAGTTTTTGAAAAACAAAACAAAATACCACACAAAACAACACAAATATTTTAATGTGTTTTTTTTTTGCTTCAGACTTTGCCATATTTTGATTGGTTATAATATACAAGGCTCACTTTAGCATTAGACTTGCAGTTTCACAGATAGCACATACATCAATCTGCCCATGTAAAATTCTCTTTCATGTGCAAATGTGAAATTTACTTTGTGAATGTGGTTGCATTTGTGAAAGACTGTACTTATGTTTGGGGGCCATGTAGAATTAGCACTGTTTTCATGTACACAGATACCTCCTAGATGACTTCTCCAATACACTTCTTCCTTTGTAAGTCTTGTCTGTGAGGAGCTTGCAAACTTAAACATGGGTCATAAACATTTTGTTATTTGTCTTGCTGTTAACACTACATATTAGGTTGCAGTTTAACCCTGACAGAAGAATTATTACCTTGCACAACTAACAAATTTTTAACAGAATTAACACTAAAATTTACCAAAAAAATGTACTACAACATCCGTTTCTATTTAGCTTTCTATCTCTTTCTCTGATCTTTTCTAAATGCAGTTCAACACACCAGTACTAGATAGAGAGACGTGAGATTTAAGAAGCCTCTTAAATCTTCCATCTTTTGCAGGAGGGAAATGGCAGCTTGTGTCTTCCAACCTTTCTTTATAGAATCACAGAATATACTGAGTTGGAAGGGACTCACAAGCATCACTGAGTTCAACTCCAAGCCTTGCACCCATTCCCAAGAGTCATACAATGTGCCTGAGAGTATCATCTAAATGCTTCCTGAACTCTCTCAGGCTTGGTGCTGTGACCACTTCCCTGAGGAGTCTATTCCAGTGTCTAACCACTCTCTGGACAAAAACCTTCTTTCTAACAACCAGCATAAACCTCCCTTGAGTTCAGGCCATTCCCTCAGGTCCTGTCACTGGTCAGCATAGAGAAGAGATCAGTGCCTGCCCCTCCTCTTCCCCTCACAAGGAAGTTGTGACTGCAATGAGGTCTCCCCTCAGTCTCCTCTTCTCCAGGCTGAAAACCTGTGCCCTCAGCCACTTCTCTTACAGCTTTACTTTGCTAGGGTATGCTAGGAAATTCTAGGGTATCTGAAAAGAAATTGGACAAACTTCCAAAATAGAGGAAAATATCACCTCCAGCAGACATTTTTTTTTTTTTTACCCAGCTCTTTTGAACTCAGGAAATAACCCAAACCATATTCCAGTGTTTAGTGTTGCTCAGGTTTTCATTTCTATTATTTGGCATGACTTAACTTCTGTTTTAATCACCCTTGAAAACAATAGCTTGATAGTAGAGACATGGTCAGGATAGTTGAAGTTCAGACTGAGAAGAGAAATCCATAGTTCTTTGCTGTTTCAGTATAGTAGATTCATTCTCCTTCTCTTTTCTGTTTCCTCACCCCACATCCTACATTCACTTTTACTGTTATTTTTCCCCCTATTTGCACACCAGAAATAGGGTCAGAGATCAATATTTCAGTAAGTCACTTTTGCTTGGGTATGTCACCTCTGCCTGCAGACAAACATACATGACTGCATCTCTGAACAGCAGTATCATGAGAAAACAATGCTCTGACTTTTTAAGAGCTAATTTGGCTCAGCTTAATGCCTCTCTATAAAGTGGAATTAACTTCAACATGGAAAAGAGGCAGGTGGACAGGAAAAAAAAAGTAAGATACTGTACACAAATGTTGATTGCAGCCCCACTCCTTTAGGCCAAGAACACCACCTAGGAAGAACAGAAGTGAACAGGTTTGATTCACTTAATAGACTTTAAGTGCCTCAGGACACAGTACAAACTTGTATCACATTATCAGACAGGCCCCCTCATGGTGTAAATGTCTGTAAAGGCTCATGAATATGTAAATACTATATGTATCTTGGAAACATGCTTGACAAGAGAATAGCTAAAATGAACTGATTCTAGTTATAAGCCATCAGTATGCCATTCTTTATGTTTGAACAGGCAGCCTATTGCTAGGTGACAGATCATTAAGGCTATCTACTCAGTCAGCGGAAATGAAGAAATAATTTGTTCATAATAACCTTCAGATGACCTCCCAGGCAAAACAGAGTCTTTAAAGAGCTGTCTCTACTGATACATGTGATGCCTCTATGCAGGATTCTTCTGGCCCCAGAAATAGCAGAGCTGCTGGTGAGACAGAGCAATAAACACCTAGTGACAGGGCTGTAGCTGAAAAGATCTCATCACCTGCCATTAACTGGGTGATGAATAATTCAGACCTTTTCATCAGAACGTAAGGATTTTCAGCAGTGCCATGTTACATGGAGAAAGCAAGTAGAAAGGAAACTGATTGCTAGCTTCAACAGAGGTCTTGCTGTTACACTCCAGATTTTAAGCCATAAACTGCCCAGAGTGGTTACATTTTATTTAAGACTTTTAAAAGCCTTTTGGTTTGTTATAAGCTCAAATTCGCATCTGGAGAAAGAATCACACACTCTCCTCTAAAATAAATTCTTTTAATTTAATGAGAAAAATAAGACATTTTGGCAAAAGGGTTTTACAGGACTAAAATACAACCAGGAAAAAATATTTCACTAAAATATTCAGCACAGACCCATTCCATAGAATCAATATACCAGCTTTAATGAAACACAGTTAATTAGTTGTAAGTTACCCACAAGAGAAGGAAAAGAGTAAAAGAAGAAAACAGATTTAAAGGCGTAAAGAAAGAGAAAAGGAAGAGACAAGGAGAGAGAGGAAAGGAAAAACAGTTACCTACAAGATTTGATGGTTCAGGTTGCAGGAGAGAAGAGAAGAGAAGAGAAGAGAAGAAAGAAGGGACCACATAGAGTCTCGTGTGTTTATAGAGGTCAGTTTTCCCTGCCAGGCAGGATATCTGGTCAGTGCCCTTCAGGCCAGAGTTGTGCTGTGGCCACTCACAGGCTGCAGGGTTGTGGTGTGGATGGGCTGCCAGGCAGCTCTGCCTTGACTGACAGCCCAGCTGCAGGGCCTGCAGCTCTGCCCTGTGCTCTGTGTGGGCAGCCCTGCTGGCTCTGCCATGTGCTCTCAGGGACCTGGCCCTGTTGGCTGCAGGCCATGTGCTCTCTGCAAGCCTGATGTGATAAGGTAGCCTCACCATGGACCTGCAGGTCTGGGCCGAGTCCTCCCACACACACACACATACACACACACTCATGGTGAGTTGGTCCCAACCCATATCAATAATTCAGTGAGCTTTGGATTCAGTATCTCACAGTTGCCAAGCCCACTTATAAGATAATATTGCTAGGCGCAGTAAAAACACATGCATCAGATCATGCTCATCAACAAGCTTAAGTCTCAGAGATCCTAGGGGCAAGGTCCACTCTGCAGAAACAGGTCTCCCATGTAGAGCATAGAGTCACAGAATCAGCCAAGTTGGAAAGGACCTCTGAGATCATCATGCCCAACCCTTGATCCACTACCACCACAGTTACTAGACCATGGCATAAGTGCCATATCCAGTCTCATCTTAAAAACCTCCAGGGATGGAGAATCCACAACCTTCCTGTGCAGCCCATTCCAATGCCTGGTTACACTCTCTGTAAAGAATTTCTTCCTAATATCCAACCTAAACCTTCCCTGGCAGAGCTTAAGCCCATGCCCTCTTGTCTTGCTGACAGCTGCCTGGGAGAAGAGACCGACCCCCACCTGGCTACAACCTCCTTTCAGGGAGTTGTAGAGAGTCATGAGGTTTCCCTTGAGCCCCTTCTCCTCCAGGATAGACAACCCCAGCTCCCTCAGCCTCTCCTCATAGGACTCATGCTAAAACATCAGATGCTGCTGTTTGCCCTGTTTCTATAGACAGGTATATTCATTTCCAATCCTTCACTGTACTCTGCTTTTTAATTATTTTTCCACATCTGCACAGCATAGGCTCCTTATTGCCTGTGGAAAACATATGCCTTAATGCTTCTGTCTTGGTCCCTACATAAACTCTCAGTTAACTGTTAGATGGCTGAACTTCTCCACTGTTTATGATACTGTATAGGTTACCACTCTAGTCCTATTCATTTCTACCATGAGACACAAAAGGTGGTCCTCTTCTGCAGAGTGCAAACTGAAAGGGAGAGAGAAGGATGGTCCTCCGTAATATTAACTTCCCAATAAATTAAAAAAAAATTGAGGATTTTAAGAGGATAAGCCTTATTTTTTATGCTTGTTTTATATTTTAAAAAGAAGAAATTTGAAGAATAGCTCTTACACCTTGAGTTTTGTTTTGTTGTTGTTAGTTTTGGTGGTTCTTTCCCCTTTCATTATGAAAACACTGCATTTGTTTTAGATGAGGTGTTCAAAGGGAGATTTCCAAGGAGTCCTGGTAGAGATTAAATATTTTTCCCTGAATCATACCAAAATTTCACTACTGCTGTTAACCTAAACTCTTTTTCAAGACAGGGTTTTAGTAAAATGAAGTAAAATTTAGTAAAATAAAGAATTTCTGTACCAGAAATTCTCTACCAAGCTTCTCACAAACTGCTCTTCCCATCAATTATTTCCGTAAGGTTGATAAGACTTTCATACTGCAAGATTGTAAGTAACAGGAACAGTGTGCTTCCAATTACAGAGTACCTCAGCAGAATGTTTTCCCTTTAAAACATTTCTTCAAGAAGAAAGCCAAACAATTGCTAGTAATCACTGTGTGTTTGAAATATTTTTTTTTAAATGTTGCACACAATTTTTCTGATACTGAGGTTATTTCCACCTTGCTTAGAGCATATTGTAAGCTCATATTTCTGAAGAGATGTCCAGCAGAAATATCTCCCACAGGTTTGTTTTCAGTATTTTAACAACATTGTTGACTGACTGTCATCTGAAAAAAGGAGATTTCCTCAACCTCTAGTATTGGGAGGTTTCTTCAATCCTTAGTGTTTTTTTTGTCTGTCAGCTGTAGAGGTATACGGCAGGGCCGTGGAGCCTAGCAGCAAGGAAAGAATGTAAATAAGAAGTGAACATCCAATCATATATGAAGGCTGGTAATAATATATAGATAACAGAGCTAAGAATAGTTTTGGTATGTAAGATTCTGCAGTCAGAGTGTGAGTGCAGCTGCGTGAGAACAAGATGTAATATACTGGAAGAAGCAATAAAAAGAGGAATGTAGGCCATCATCATAAGATGCCCAGTTTTTATTTAATGGTCGTCCTCATATACAAGAACAGTCAGTGCCCCAAGAAAGCTGAGAACTTTGTGCTTGACCAGTCTATCAGCTTCCAGGTATGGGGACCCTGCATGAACAGCCTGCTGGATTGAAGGGCAATTCAACTGCCCTTTTCTGGGAGCTAAGCCCACAGCGTAAGGGAGACCCCTCAGTGGGTCTTCCCACTTTGAGTGTGTCACCTACTGTCAGCAACTGCCTGTGTCTGTGAAGGACTCACTCTAACAGTTTATGGAATAACACCCTTTACTAATACAAGATTGCTACAGGTTATGGTTTGAGGATTGCCAGTGATAGTATCTGACTACAAAAATGTTTTTAAAGCAATATGCAAACAGGATCTAATCCCAGTAAGAGTATTTGGTTCTTGTAGAGTTCTTACTTATTGGGTTCTTACCCAATAGGCATCTCTATAGGGAGAAGACAGATTCAGCCCATCAGCTGATTCCAGCAGTTCTGATGGAGTCTTCTGTAACTTTTCCATCACTCTTGACTATTTCTTTAGGTCAAGCTTGAATGACTTTTTCTACTTTTGTTACTGATTGGTATAAAATTCTCTCATTTCACTGTTAAAAATACAGCCAGAAGAACTTAGGGTAACTTTGGGATAGAGGTGTGCACTAATACTACAATTAGGCTTTACAGACCAAGTTCATCCAAGGAGAGAGATTTCCCCATGGTTGTTGGCTTAGCAGCAGGACATCTTCTCCTGTCTCCTTTGGTTGACAGGTCTTATGTGGGTTATCAACTGCAAATTACCTTCTAGTTCCCCTCCGTGCAAGGATTTCCACAGAGCCTGGCCACAGGATGTCCATTCTGCTATACCCTCCATTCCATCCCTCTTAGCAGGTGCTTACTATTGTATGCAGAATCATCATGCAGCTGCCAATCACGTTCCATCCAGGGAGTGTCAGCTACATTTTTTGTACTGTTATAATTTTTTTTTTTTGATGTGAATATAATTTCGCAGTTTCTTCTAATTTTTACCCTCAGCTGTCTTCCCACTGTAGAACAAATTGATGGAACTTATCCAACCTCTTCAATTCATTAGAAACAGATCTGTCAGTCAGGAACCAACACAGGCATTGAGTGTCTTCTGCTCCTTCATATCACCTTAATCTTCCACTTAAAAAAAAAATAAAATTCTCCAAACCACAAAAAATACTTTAACAGGAACTTATGCAGTCAGAAAAGACCTAATAATAGGTGCTCCAGTTGGCTGGGAGAGAGACTGTACCATAAATTTCTTGAAAGCACCCAGGGGGGATCATTTGCAAAGAAATCCTCCTAACTGAGGAAAAGCAACCCTTGCTACTTGTTACAGCATTCATTTTCAAATAAATAATTATGATCCTTCCAGAGATGAGGGTAAAGGCAAAGTTTTAATCAAATTATTTCATTGCTAAAACACCTGGATGATAGTTCTTACCTTGCACTGCATCTTTTCTTTCATTTTAATATTGAAACCAAGAAATCAGGTGAGATAAATGTCCAGAAGTTTTTGGTCTTTTGAGCAGTAAAGGTGTCAATGTTGGGAGTAAGTGTGGTTCGCACCACAAAGCTCTTGCTCGAAGGTATCAGTGCAAAACAGGGTAATTTATACAGCCTAACTTCTATGATTACAACATCTAACATACATATTCATATGATTGCAGCATCTAATTATACATATTGATAATAGGTGCAGTATAGGGCGGAGCTCAGACAGAGATTGGGGAGGAGATTTTCTTGGCCCTCAGTTGTGGGGATGCATCCGCCTTTCTTCATCATTGAGGCTGGAGTCTCTGTAGTCTTCCTCAGTCTGACCTCTCTGACTTTCCATTGTCTTTGCCCCAGTCACTTAAGCTTGGAGAGGGCCTTAGCTTCAGGCCTATTTCACCTATTCAAATGTCTACCTTGGCTTACTTTGCCATAATTTACGGCCTACAGATCCAATATATAATGTTTCTAGCACTAAGATTAGGTCGAAGGAATGGAACAGAACAAAGTTTTCTTTAGCAATTTAGGCAGGGTAGGTATGGAGGGGCTTCTCTCAGCTGAGCAAGATATTTCAGTTAACTCTTTAGGCCTTACTCTCATTTCAATATCCCTGACTATTTTGAATTATGTATTTCTGTAACTACAATGTAAACAAAATGAGAACACAAAGTATTGGGAAGAGAGGATGCCAGGTGAAGAACAAAAGAGACAGAAGTTACTGCAGACAATGCACTCATTCCAACACAGAAAAAACTTTTTCATTCTATTAGTCTTTCCTGGCTCTTTCCTACACCAGCAAAACCAAATGACTCTCATATTAGATATATTTAAATTCTTACTTCCTGAAAATCCAACTAAAGATAAAATTGAGCTCTTGCTTTGCTTTGAATAAAGAGGTGAATAGAAAAAAGCAAACAAACAAACAAACAAACACAAAAAAAACCCTGTTTGAAGATAGTCTAAGATGCATAAAGATAGAAAAGACGCATTTGGAAAAGCCAGATATTCCTACCTTTTGACAAAAAGCTGTAAATAAACCATTAAACTACATATGCACAGACATTTATCTAGCCTAAGTGGAATTATATCCGTGAACTTCACATATACCTATAGATATATCTTTTTATGTAACTTCCTTCTATAAATAAACAAACTAGTACAATCATTGCTGAAGTTCTCCAAATTGTCACCATAGTGTAAGAAAGCTATTAAGCTCTTAGAATATCCAAAGGAGGGCAAGGAAGATGGTGAAAGACCTTGAGGAGAAGCCATATGAGGAGCGGCTGAGGTCACTTGGTGTGTTCAGCCTGGAGGAGACTGAGGGGAGACCTCATTGCAGTTACAACTTCCTCATGAGGGGAAGAGGAGGGGCAGGCGCTGATGTCTTCTCTGTGCTGACCAGTGACAGGACCCAAGGGGATGGCCTGAAGTTGTGTCAGGGGAAGTTTAGTTTGGATATTTTAAAAAAAGTTCTTCACTCAAAGAGTGGTTAGACATTGAAACAGACTCCCCAGGGAAGCGGTCACAGCACCAAGACTGCCAGAGTTCAGGAAGTGTTTGAGCAATACTCTCAGGCACATGGTGTGAGTCTTGGGGATAGTCCTGTGCAGGGCTAAGGGTTGGACTCAGAGATCCTTGTGGTCCCTTCTGTAATTCAGGTGAAATTCTGTGATTCAGCTGAAATTCCAGATATCCCTCTAATAGATGTCATAAGGCTTTACCCTGTACTCAATATCCAAACTAAGAGATGACATTTCAGTGAAGAAAAAGGTATATTTACCTCAGGAAAGAACGTCTTTATGACACTGATCTGCTCTGATGAATCCACTATTGTGAGATTTCTGACCCAATAGGCAGTGATTGCACAGCACTGAGACTTCTCTCATTATTCATGAAATATGTGTTGTACAGTGTCAGCTCTCTCCCTGCAGACTTGCTGCCAAGCAATTACTCATTTCCATCACTTAGATTTTCTCTACCCCTCCCACTTTTTTCTTTTCTTTATTATGTTTTGTGGGTGTCTCTATATCCAGCATACTTCAAGAAGCAAATGCACAGTAACAGAATGAAAATTATGCTTGTCTTATTTGATTTTAAGTAGAAAAGCACTTCCAAGTCCTTAAAAATTTATGATGTTTTAAGCTTCACAACAAGCAATAGGAGAAGCTAGCATATGCAGGAAAAAATGGAAAACAATCAAGAATATTTCCACTGATTTTTTTGCTCCCCAAGAGAACATGTGAAAAATATCTTCTATGACCTGATTCATTCAGCTCACTCTCCTTGAAGCATAAGTAGTGGATATAGTAAATGAACAAAAAACCAAACAAATAAACAGAGGAAATATTTTTTATGAATGTGTCCAATTTAGTTTCTAAATGAGGAACATACAAGAAAGACAGGATGGAAATCTTGAATTTTTATTTTTTTTTTAATTTAAATCCATTTCTGCTTTTTGAGTTCAGAAGTTCAGCTTATAGTATGTGTAAAAGGGGACCTTATGAGGCAAAAAAAGAGTCCTAGAGAAAATAACCCCACATATGATGTTAGGTGACATATTTGTGCCAAATTGTTTCTGAGTGGTCTGGTTTGTATTGGCATGAAAATAAAACATTCAAGCATTACTAGCCAGTAGAAGAAGGGTCTGCCAACAATACAAAAGATTCTCAATATAAACAAGCCATAAAGCTTGCCAGGAAATGTGTGCTAAACTTAATCATCTAAGATAGAAAGGCCAAGATTTTTATAGTAACTGTTGATTTTACGTGTTTTAATTTCTAATGTTCAACTTGACAGGAACGTTTTGCATTTTCAGAAGTTGTCCAGCAACCTACATTGAAAGTCAGGGCACATTCAACCATTATGGATGGGAGAGGAGTCAGAAGGTCCCCAGGAAGTCTTGTCCCAGAAGAAAATTGTTCCTGTGAGACAAGGAGTCAGGGGATTCAAAGCTATTTCTTTGAAAATCTTGAAAAATAATACCTCAGCTGTGAGGGCTATAGTTTTTCATGTAGCTCGGACTGAGGCTTTTCAACATCCTTCTAAAACCTGAATCTTTGTGGATTCCCCCTCTATTTATACATTCTTTCCTTTCTCTCCTACCATCCCAAGCACTGTCCTCAAAGACCTTTCTCTTAATCCAGTAAATAAAGGAAGAGGAACATACACACAACTTTCTTCCTGTTGCTTGTGGTGGAAGTCAATCCTTCAATTTTCATTGGGAACTTAGTTTTCAAACAGGGCATACTGTCAACCTGTTTAACTAGGGATTTTTCTCAGTTTAATGAGACTGAAGTGTTTTGCTAAGGAGGATGAGTTATGAGGAAGACCAAGCTCCTCCTTCGAAGAAATTGTAAATTCAAAATTAAGAGGCTCCAGCTGAGGAAGTATGGAGAAAGAAAAAAAATGACAGTCTTTTATTAAAGGATAGATGTGTATTGACAGAACAACAAAAGAACACAAAAACAATAATCCTGTGCTCAAAGTTCCCTCCAAAAAGCAGTTCAGTGCTTTCTGCCTTTTGGCGCAATTCTAACCACATCGGCAGGGGGCGCTGTTGGAGGAACAGAGCCTGCAGGTGCTCTGTGTTGGTCAGCAGGGGGCGCTGTTGGGCGCTGGCGGTCGCCATGTGGGGCCCCGTGCGTGGGAGAAGCCAACAGTGGAGACCTAACCCCACAGAAAAGGGGAAGGGGAAAAGGGAGTTCTTCCCACAAACGCACACTGTTGGCTGCTGGCTCCATCTGTGACTCCTCTAAAACAGACTCCGTCTGTTCCTCTGCAAATGGGTCAAGCCTCTCTGATAAAATCCCAGCAGGTCCAGGTTGGGGGTAGAAAAGGGTACAGGAGAACAGAGGTGAATCAGGACCAGAAGCAGCCAGATGACCTGGCCAAAAAACAAAGCAAACTCAGAGCCTTTCCACACACACACCCCCTCCCTGAGTCAGGGCAAAAATGACATGTGTTTACTGATACTGTGGATTTATTGTAATCTCATATCAGCCTCACTGGAACACTAGTCACCCATGACATTAAAGTAAAATAAAAACGGGTTAAGTGCCTAGCATTATATAAGAACTTAGCCACTCCTCTACCACTTGAAGCTGTGGTAGATGTAAGAAGATGAGTATGTTCTAAATGGAGTGGGACCTTCTTTAAAGGAGGTAAAACATGTTTCTCATTCACCTGAGTCTCAGACAAATTGCTACAGCCTCCCTTCTAAACCACTGACAAGGGGGAGGTGTAAGTTTCCATGCACTGACACAGAGGCAAAGCTGGAACCAAGGAGGGGCGAGGTATGCTCCTTTTTGGAATGTTACTGCAGATAAAGCCTGCTGTGAAAACTCTATTACAATTTTTATGAAATCATTATTATAATCCCTTGTGATTTTTGTCATCATCTAGTCATCATTAACAAGATTTATATTATCAGACAAGTTATTTTGCTGAATTAGGTGTCTAACTGGTGATGGTAACCTACAGAAAACATCTGATATCATCAGCAATATCCTCAAAAATTTCTTCTCCGTACACGCAAGGCTCTTTTTTTTGGTCTTTCTTAGCATTACTAAGCACCTTTAACAGGTGAACAATTCTGCTTCTATTGTTATCAGATATAGCATAAAGTAGCCTACAGAATTTTTGAGCAGAGCCAATTGTACCTTTCTTTACCTTGCTTTGACTCAAGAAGTCTAATGTTTAATATTAGGTGCAGATGCTTTCTATTTGTTTTCCTCATTCTCAATTTTCAAAGTACAGAACAGCGGTCAAAATCTAATACTAAAATTTCATTTAAAATTGCATAATTTAAATGAGGAAGTAGACCTCTTCCTAGATTTTGAAACAAACATCCAAATATTTTTCCTACTTTTCCTCTAGGGATCTTAACACTCAGTAACATGTCTACTTCTCTCATATAAATGAGCAAAAGATAGAATGGAATGTTCTATTCTAATTAATGATCAAGATCAATGTAACAGGAAGAATGGTTAAACCATAAAAAATAATAATTTTTTTTTAAGAAACCTGTTTTTCTGACTAAACCTGATATGACCTTCAATTATGAGAAGTGTCATCTGTAAAAGTTAGCTGTTAATTCATGGTATGTCTCATCTCATATTATCCTTTCAGCAGTTTCATACAATACAAAAAATTTCCTCAAAGAGTAGAGAGAAAAGAGGTTTCTTCAGCATCAGTGCTGAAGGACTCCTTTTTTCAGTCTCTTTCAGTTTGTTTCCTTGAAGGAGAGCACAATGCAATATAGCATCCTCCTACAGAGTGCTTATGATGCTTATGATCCAAATCCAACTAAACTGGAGTCTACATTCCCCTGTGTTCTATTTTCAAGGTATTATGTGTTTTGAAACTCACTTAGCTTTGCAGACAGATTATGCTGTCAATGTCAGGACAAAAAAACTTGTACGTTTTTTATTAGGTTACTGGAAGTAAATTAAATCCATGCACTGAGCTTCATTACAAAGCTTTGAAGTTGTCTGCTATGCATCAGTGGCCATTCAGTGTGGTCTTTATGTGGACAAGCATATCACCTGAACAGTAAGTCTTCAATAGGAAGTTGTTTTTCTGCTCCAGAATCCTTGTAAAATAAGTATATCATACAACATCTGTATGATAATTATGCAACTGCTACAAGACCTTATTCAGCGAAGTCTTTACTACCTATGTGCTATTTTAGAGGGATTTTTCTCAACAAAGAGAGAAAAATTTGTTTGGGAGAGTGTTTTCTTCTGACAACATTGTAGCATACCATATCCTTACTTAATGCCCAAGGGGCTGATAGCAGTACCATGGGAGTTGAAATGAGCATGGGAATTGAAGTTACTTGTACAAAAATACACAGCATGAAGATTGTTCTTTTATGACCATTTAAAACTCCACCTGTCTGGCAGAGTAAGCAGATGTAACTATTGCAATGTCTCACCAGCATCTGACTTATTCTGAACTCTCTTTTCAGTAGATACCCCCAAAGTTCTTGACACCCTAATTCCTGAAGTCAAGTACCTGGAAAGCTGAATAGCTGAACAGTTAGAGAACTAAACTCCTTTTAGGAACTAAGCCTTCATCTTTGATCTGTATTCCAACATACTATAATACAAGCCTTACTGAGAGCAGTAGAAATAGTATGCACCCACTTTTAAAAGGCCTTTCTTTTTCACATCTCTCTTGTGCCTTCACTAGCAGTTGGGCAGCCATATGACCACACCAGAGAGATGATCTGTCTGACAACAAAGACTTTTTCCCCTAAAAGTAATTTTCATCTGGAGCTGTTCCCTGACCTAATTCACTGTGTGACTGCACTCAAACCATAGATGTGCATCTGGAGATGCTGAGAAGAATGGAATCGTCTCTTCTCACAGCAATGAATTACACAATAACTAAGGACAGAACTGCATAGTTATGGCAGATAAGATATTTTAATTTATCAGAATCCATGTCTTCCAGAAACTGACATATATGCTCTAGTTCCTCAAATTAGAGAAATTAGATTATTTAGATTAATAAATAAATAAATGACATGGTTTATTTTTCTCTTGCGACTTATTTTTCTGTTACGTAAATATGTTGCATGAAATAGATTACCTGAAAATGTGTTTTATTAGTGCATCTTCTATCCCATTAGTTCTACAATTCAGTGATTTCATAGTTTATATTTCAGGTATCCTTTTGCAATAAAAAAATTGAATAGGCTTTTATTGTGTGAAAGAGAGACATATCTGGAAAAAAGGCTTGAAGATGAAGTACCTTTCTCTGTTCTGTAGAGAATACAGAAGTTAATGCAAGTATATACAATGTCTTGCAGAACAGGTGCTTCTTTGTTTCATTAGATCAGCAATTTTTATCCATATGGTTCATACTCATTAAACTAAATTTGTATTCTGTTACGAGCAGTCAGGTGTAGCTGGATGCAGTGAGGTGAATTCAGGTGCAATAAGGTAAAATACACCACATAATACAATTTACAAGATACTGACTAACTAATCCTGTGCCTTAGTTTCATCTAAATTCCACTGCGTAAACCAAAGTTAAATTTGTAAATAGCATGTTGACAGTTATAGAAATCAAATGGGGAACCCCTTCACAGATGTATCAGCTAACACAGACCTCCAAAGAGGAGATTTTTCAGTCACTCAGGTCTGCTGCAACCCTGTTATGCATAACTATCTCTACAAAAAGATCAAAAATTCGTCAACACTTCATAAAGTTTGTAAAACATTTGAATTTCTGGAGATTAAACAATCAATAATGTAAAACACATAATAAATGTCATATGAGTAACTCTCTAGCAATAAGTCATTGTAATTATAAATTATTTGGGCTTATTGAATTAATTTCTAAAATTTCCTGAGCACTTTTCATTGATCTACATGCAGAGTACCCAGAAGGCATTAAAGAATAATTGCAGTAAGCATGGTCTTGAGCCTGTGCCAGACAACCCAATCTCTTTGCTAAAAGGATGGAAAAGTTGGGTAGCTAGTTTGCCACTAGATCAGTTTGAAATGGATACTGTTGTAATGTGAGTTTGAAGAAAAACCCAAGGCTCTTTGAGTGCAATCCGTAGACCTACACAGGACGATCCCCAAGAGTCACACCATGTGCCTTGATGGCTGGTAGCAAGGGAGTAGGCTGGACTGGGAATTTTGAGGATTTTTTTGAGGGGTTTTTGGTAGTTTGGCAGATTTTTGCATTTTTTGTAGGGTTTTTTGGTGGTCTGGCATGTTTTGTGTGGTTTTTTGTTGTTTTTGTTTTTTTTTTTTAAGAAAAGTACTTTATTGGCTCAAATGCACTTAAATTTATTTTCTATTTTACTTGGATTTTTTTAATAAGTTGACCTTTTCCTAAACAAATAACTTGTTCTAATGAATGCGTTGTTTTTTCTTAGCATTTTGCCATTAAGATTTTCCTTTTTTTGTGGTACTATGTAAATATAAGTTTGAAAAGAAAAGTATTTTAAAAGAAGTGAAACTTTGTAGCAATTTAAAACTAGGAAATTAGGTATTTTGACATTTTGAGATAAGTAGTTTAAGTGTTTTGAATTTCCTAATTGCTTCAGTTTCCTGAAACCAACACAAGCTAAAAGAAGTTGAAATACTTCTTAAAAATGATGGTAAAGGATGTAAAAGAACTGGCAAGAAGAAGTTTACCAAAGGCAATTTGCCTAAATGTTAAAGATGCATCTGTTTTTTTCATAGGACCAAATGAGGTTAAATAAGATGCTATCAAAAAAGCTGAAATGGAAAGATTTCAGGCAGCAACCTCACACAAATTTTCCTTTCTTTTTTTTTTTTTTTTTTTTTGTAACTTTTACCTATGCATTTGAACTTGTGTAGGAAATCTTTTGGAAAACTTCTGTCTTCTATATTTCCATCCAGTGATGGTATAACTGAAATTCTCATAGGCAAAAGGACACTACCACTATATCTTTGAGGTCAGCACTAAGGACAAAGGGCCCATTTTTGTGAAGAGAGTACCATGTTTCTTGAAAATACCAGACTAAAGCCAGGGAGGAACCTTATGCTACTCCATGATGGAATTTCAGATTCTTGAAATAAGTAAAAAGAAAGCATATGAAGAGAATTGAGGCTTTTGAGCTCCTACCAAAATTGGTTTTCAGACAGCTGTGCTTCCTAGTCTTCATCACTATTTTTAGCTTAAAGCACTTAAATAGAGCATTTCTCACCTTTGCACACTTATTACTGAACTTTTACTATTTTGTTCAAAATTTTTTCTTCAGATGTTCACAATACAATAAAAAGATTGGTCCCACCATAAGTCAAATGCTGTTCTTAAACTTCTTTTCCTAGAGGATTTGAGAGGGGAGAAGACTGTATATTTGCTCTGAAGAGAATCAAAATTGGAGCCTATGATTTATTTCTACAGCTGGGTTATAAATCAATGGAAATCTAAATTGGAAGTGAAGATGTTAAGTGACACAAAGTATAGATTCAACACTACTAGACATAAACAGTTGGTATTTACATTGGCAAATATTCATGCTTCATTCTAAGTTATATTTGTCCTATTTATTCTTTTTCAGTAATGCTTCAAATATCCTATAGCATAATCCTTCTCTCAGCACTTACCAATGAACTATGAAATAGTATTAAACAGAATTAATTAGAAGTTTTAATGAATCATGTCTGTCCTCATTTATTATACAATGTAATTTTCAAGAAGTGATTAATTATGAGCTACAGATGAGAGAATGGTTAATGTAGTTTGTTAACCTTACTAAGAAGCTACAGTACACGATGCAAGTTAGTTCCCCTCTATTATTAGCAAACAAGTGCATGCCATTACTTCAAATGAACAAGATTTTCATGACTTTAGTATTAAGATGCAGAATCGGCTAGTTGTTGACCTTTCCTCCATATTATTTTTTACAGTCTCTGATAGACCAATACCTTTTCCTTCTCCTTCCTTTGTATTCAACCCTAATTTTCAAAGCAGATGAAAGACATACAGGAAAAATCCTCCCTCCCATCAAAGTAAATTTGTATGCCTAATTTCCATTACACATATATTTCATGTAATACTTTACCTAACAAATACTATCCAAAATTGCTAAATTATGCTATGTTCTCAACATGCAGTATTACCGTAACTGCAATTTCAGCATATACTTTTCATCACAACTGGACTTGATAACATATCAGTGTTTTAGGTATAGCTGAACAGTTTTTTAACAGCATCAAGGTTTTGCCTTTTTCCAGCTCTTCCCTGAAGTGATTAGGCTGGAGTTGCACAAGAAAGTGGGTAAGGTCACTGCTGGGACAGTTGAACTCAGAAGACCACAGGCATATCCCATGCCATACAACATTGTGCTCAGCAATAAAAACTCAGGGAAAGGAGGAAGAAGAATGAAATATCCCCTTTGGGTTACAGTACTTCCCAAGTGCCTGCCCAATGGGAAATAATGAATGAATGCCTTATTTTTCTTTGCTTTCTTGCACAGCTTTGCTTCACTTCCTAAACTGTGTTTATTTTGAACCACAAGTGGGTTTTGGGTTTGGGTTTTTTTGCGCTTCCTATTCTCACCCCTGTCTCACTGAGAGGAATGACAGAGGAACTGGATGGAGGATTAACTATGAGCTGGGATCATCTCACTACAGTTCCCACTTGGACTTCTTTAAAAAGAAATCATACAATACAGGTAACACTTCTGCAGATATATGTTGAGGTGATTTTCTTTTCTTTATATTAGCTTAGAGGCATTTTCTAATACCCAAGTTCTCAATAACAATATAACTTAATGAGACTACATATTTGTCATACAACAGAAATCAAGGTGTGCTTCACTTATCCACTTCATTTTTTAATTATTCATGAAAGTTTTACCTCTTTCTTTTTTGTTTTGAGTCTTAAAGAGGCACATGCTTCCTTCCATTTACCAAATGGTATTAGCAATAAGTTCATGAATTTGCCAAATCATCAAAATACAGGGGTTAAGGGTTACCTTTTTAACTCTGCAACTAGTCAAAAATACAGATCTGGCCCTCAGTAGGCAGATTTCCTTAGTAAGCTTAGATACAGAAATGACTGCTTAAAATGTTACTTGAAAGGACCCTTTCTATACACACCTTTTGTCCATGGTAGGATCAATTTCTCACATCCGCTGTTTGCCTATAGCAACATACTTACATTTTGCCAGCTCTCAGAAGTACTGTCCTTACCTCAGAGCTTGAGGTCACATGACAGGACTGTCCTGAGCTGTACAGTTCAAGGCAGCCAAGAGTGTAACAGATTCCTGGGGCACGAAGTAGTCTCTGAAGTACTGAAGTCCAGCTCTGTAGAACTGGCCCCTCACTGGGGCCCAGAACCACTCTTAACCAATAAACTGTAGAAGACAACAAAAGTTCATCTATTTTTGCAAATCAGAAGAAGAAATGAAATATATTCTCTATTATTCAGTATACAAGAACCATAATGCTTCTGAAGGTGCAGAGATATTTTCCATCTGAACACACAAAACAAAAAGTCACTCTACTGGGATTGCCTCTAGGTTTACATAAGTAAGCCTTAATATTAAGTTTGAACAAAATCAGTGGATAGGTAAGAGTTTAAGTTCTTGCTTCAGTGGTAAAAAGAAGTGGATCTTATAGGCATTCATAGTCAACTGCAAATTTATTATGGCTCTTGTAAGATATTCAAAAGCTTAAACTTTATAAAAGCAAGCATACACCTTATTAAAATGTTTCTGTTGATGTATAGATGTGTTCAACTGCATTTTCTTTTCCTTAACTATGCTAAAAGCACAGCAGGATAGTTGTGATTCAAAGCTTAAATTCCTAATCTCAGAACAACAAGCAAAAAAAAAGTCATTTTGCCCTTTAACAAAATAAATACTTTGAGGGTTTATAACAGTTTATATATTCAAAAATGTTGAGGCAGACAGGGTTAGCCAAGTGTTGATATATTTGTATCCAGGCCGAAAGATTTCAACAGGAGCTTTAATAGATAAGAGTCATCAAAAACTGATTAGGTTATTTGCACTGAAGTAAAAAGTTTTATTAATAAATAATTTCTTCATGTGTGTGGTATGCATGTATTATTCTTAAAATCAAAGAGGTTCTATCATGAAATTTATCCCAAGGGAACCTAGTCAGTGACAGTTCCTTTCATTGATTCATAATTTATATTCATACTAAGGGGTATCTGATCAAATGAGTTTTGCAAATTTCATTGTGCATTTGCTAAAACAGTCAGTTTCAGCAGCCTCCAAAACAAAGCAAAAAGTATTTCATTTCCTCTCAGCATTAGAAAGTTTAAAAAACATGAGTTCTTGAGAAATTAGGTTCCCAAAAATGCTAGTATTTATCACAGAAGATCAGTTTGAACTGAATTTTGCAGCTGTTTGTCACTAGTTGTTGTCTGATCATATTAATGTTTAGTATCCCCCTCTAGTAATACATAATATATCTCAGATGTTAATTTAGCAGAAATCACTGTTGTAAACACAGTTCTCAACTTTAGGAGAGTCCATCTGAAAATATATTTAAATAAATAAACAGCACAGAATAACCTTGTGGCATAAATGGGACACATCAATCACAAAACTCAAGTCAGATGGAAGAATTTCAATAAAGCAAAAGAAATATCTGTGGCATGAAGCTCAATTTGTGAAGAGCTCAAACGGCAGGACTCCTGTTATAGAAAGGCTGCTGCTGAGACACATCAAAAGATCATCTTTATTGAAGAACAATTGCATGACCTAGTTTCTGGTCAGCAACTAGCTTTTGTAGAAACTTCAGGAGCTGATAAAAAGCTCTGTAAAGTTAGCATGTGTACTTTTATCTTTACTCCAGTAGGAAGGAGGGATTTGAAAAGATTTTCTGCCATCTTATTTTATATTTTAATTCTAAAAGTTATGTAAATTTGAGAGTAAAAGAATAAACTGGTATAGAGTAGATGTTCATAAAATTTAAATTCCAGTTTGTATGAGTGAAATTTTTTTTTCCTTTGGAGTAACCAGAAACAGTAGAACAGAAAAATAAGAGAAGACATTACTTGAGTCAGCTGTTAATATTTACAAACTAGGCTTTACTAATACAAAAATGTTAGACAAGATTCTTTAAATGGCATCTAGAGTATATGTTGGCTGTACCCAAGCTATATGAAAAGAAAACAAAGGTATGGGATTTTTTTTTACCTGTCTGTGTTTTGGTGGTGGTGGTGGTTGTTTGGTTTGTTTGGGTTTTTTTATGTTGCCCATGCAGTTCCACCTACTCATTCTAAGATCCAATCCCTGACACCCAGGCAGTAAATCAGCCTACCTTCAGGCTACAGTTTACTTAACTCCCAGTTCCCTCTTGCTTTTCTACACATATAATTTAGCCTCACGTGCAAGCCCAGCTTTCTAAGGTACATCTCCTAGACTGACATGCACACTGTAGGGGATGGGCTCCAGAAACAGGCAGCAGACCAGAGCAGTAACTCTGCATCAGACTTGGGAGAAGTATCAGTAGGTGATGATTTTGGCAGCTGCTTCTCCCTCAGCAAAATAGAGTAAATGTGGAGGTGATAGGGGAGTGAGGAGGAATCACAGAATATTCTCTGTTGGAAGGGACCCACAAGGATCATTGAGTACACCTTCTAGGTGAGTGGCCTGTATGCAACCTTGGCGTCAGTAGCACCTGCTCTGACCAACTGAGCTAATCTCAGGGGAAAAAGTGCTGCTTTGCACTTCTTAGTTTTTTCCTCAGACAGGTTATATACAATAGTGAATTTTTTCAGGTCAAGAGTATGCTTCAAACTGTATACTCAGAAGCTTTAAAAATATTAGTGTACAGGGTAAATCTTCTCCATAACACTTCAAGAATTATAGGATGTAGTATAAACATCCAGTTCTACTATTCCCTAACGTCAGAGTGCTAGTTCAGAAAGCTTATTTGTTTTCTTTAATTCCTCATTTGCTATCTGAGGTAGTCCATAAGGGACATTTGTAAATGGCTTGTGTGGTTGCAGTAATGGTGGTGATTCAGTCCTCCAGAGCAGAAAGGCTGGCATTTTGCAAGGCATTATGAAAGTCATCCTAGTAGCCCCAGTTGCCTAGAACAGCTAGTTTCTGAATCCAAAGTCTCCCGAATACCACTGAGTAACTTAATATCTTTGAATATAGTGCTTGTCAACTAGACAAGTGGAAACACAGTAAAACTAGAAAGCAAAAATGAAAGTTAACAAAACTAGAAATTATTAAGAAAAATAATAGACTTTTTTTCAAAATAATAAAAAAATCCAAACTCAAATCTGTTTAATTCACTTTCTTTGTCAAATGCACCAGTTTTGCATTCACTGTGAAGCATGTGGTACATGATCTCTTCTTGACTTCACTGTTCAGGTATTTTCTTCCTGATCCATCCTCAGTCTTTGGATAGGTGGAAACATGACTTTGTCCCTGGCAGTCACGAAAAGAGTATTTCCAAAAAACAGTAAACTGAATGCATATCAGAAGATCATACCACATCATCTTTCTTTCTCCCCTGTTTATCATATCCACTCTGTGTCACTGGCTATGCTTCAGGACAAGACTGAAGGGAAATATGATCTTGATAGACACCATAAGATGGTTCAGTGAGTTCAGACATACTCTTCCTAAAAAAAGATGCAGAAAAACTACAAGAGAACTGTTTCTGCCTTTTTGTGATCACAAAAATGGTCAATACATACCATCATTAAGAAAGAGACTGTTGGTCTATGACAAGCAGACAGGATCCACAGTTTTTTATCTTTCTTGTGTCTGCAAGGTACAATGTTAGAAGCAATGGTGGAAGACAGTGACCATCACCACTGTTTTAAGAGGCAAACAGCCACTGATCAGAAAAGATATCAAGTTCTTTCCTAGGTAAAAAATTTTTAATTAGTTTGGTTTTGTGTGATGGTATAAAATCTTGAGTGTTTTTCTCAGCAAGATCTACCTATATCTACCTAGAAATATTCCTACGAAAAACAGGCACTACATTTTAACTCATACTAGCTTGTTTCTTCCAGATGGTAGTACATCATAAAATATGGAATACTAGAAATTACTCATATTTCCACATCAAGTGAAAAAAATCAGTTATTGTCAGTTACCGACCAACAAAAAAGTGAAAGACCACTGCTGATCTTAAGTATAAAATCACCCATACTTGGATATTTCTGCCTCAGCCTTGGCTACACTACAGTTAAAATTTATAAAACAAAACGTGAACAGCACTGCATGTATGTCTCATGCGCCCTGGCGGGCAGGGACTGCAGAGGATCAAGCCAAAGGCAAGTCCTGCCAAAACTATAACACCCCAAAATCTTAGCTCTCAGCTCTTGCACACACAATCACATTCAGAGTGATACAGCAATACTTATAAGGTAAAAGGTTGCTTCAATAACTGGACATGAAAATCACTACAAAATTAGAGAGGGAAATCAAATCAATAGTAGGTCCAGCAGGAGACTGTGTTCTATCCTTGGATCTGTTCACAGGCATGCTCATTGCATACAGATCAGCTCATAAATGGCTGATTCAATAGACTAGTAGCAAACATATGCTTTGCTAGAGATGACTTTTTAAGTTACTATACATCAAAAAGACAGTGTCAGCCTTTGAGGATAAACCAGTGATGGCTTGTTGTGCTCTTTGAACTGCCTTGGAGACCCAGAGACTAAAAAAGTGCCTGAATATTCCCCTGAATCCACTGGGAGGATTGAAAGCTTCAAAGAAGAACACTATCACATCCAAGGGGAAATGCGTTGATTGAAGGAACCAGTGTGAAATAGTCTTTTATAATTACCAGAATGCTGGAATAGACTGGTGTTTTGCTGAGCTATATTTTATCTTTATTGGATTAACTCAGACACAGTAGGTTATGTCAAAGGGAATCTGCATGAATATTAAAAGTAAATGTGGTGTGAATAATAGATAACTTACATTAGATGCAACAGCATGCAGCAATTTTTATTCACCTTTGTAATTAGATTAAAACAAATCTGCTGAATAAAGTATATTGTTTTATTATAATCCAAATTCAAAAGTATCAAGAAGTTATGAAATGGGGATAATTGTTGGTCTTTAGAAGATGCATGTTGGTATACACATATACACATGACAGGGATTAATTTTGAAAAGTGTTCTTAAGAAAATTGTTTGGTAATGAATAGAAAACTGATTTAGTCTCAAATTGTTAATAAGCATTCCACATATCTACTTATAACTTTGGTAGCAGATATGTGCTGTTTATTCAATAAAAAATTAAGGAAAATGTAAGAAACAGAAATTACATAAGGCAGATTATCCTCATGGTAGGATTGTTCATTAAATCCTTCTGGACATTTTAAAAGCATATATTCAGCACTGGGTTTTCTAATTTTTGTACATTCTTTAACTCAATGAGTGTTTTCTTAGGTATGTCACAGATATATTGGTTTGGAATTTTTAAGCAGAGAGTTCAATTTTTGCAAAACTGAGCATTTGAAAATATGAGTTCCAATTCTATCTGTAGAATCACCGAGTAATTTAGTCTGGAATAGACCTTTAGAGGTCATTAGACAAAGCTCTTGATCAAAGAAGATCTAATTAGGTCACGTTGCTCTGAGATGTGCCTAATGGATCTAGAACAAAATCAAGGATGGATATTCCACACCCTCTCTGTTCACCTGTTCCAGGATTTGATAACCCTCATGAAGAAAAAAAAAAAAAAAACAACACAAAACAAAACAAACAAAAACCCCCCACACAAACAAGAAACTAACAAAAAAACCCTGCCTTCTTAACCTCTAACAATCTAAATTTTCCTCAATCCAAATTGTGCCTGTTGCCTCTGCCAATGTGCATCTCTAAGAAGAGCCTCGATCCATCTTCTCTCTATCCTAACATTACCTAGTTATAAGACAGCAACAAAGTCTCTGCCACCCTTTTTCTGAGCTGAACAGACAGTTCTCTCTGCTGTCTGCTCAAGTTCCCTGACTGTCTTGGTTCCCTCTGGTGGACTTGCTTAACTGCATCAAAATTATTCTTGTACTGGCAAACCCAAAACTTGACAGAGCATGGGACGCTTGGTCTCACAGGTGACAATGAAATTATCACTTCTCCAGACCTGCTAGCTGTACTTGTCTAGTACATCTGAGGATAGTCAGTGCTTCTCTGACTCACACTCAGCTTATTGTCCACTAGGACCCTCAGGTCTTTTTCTGTAGAACCTCTCCCCTGACAACTGGATCTCAGCCTGCACTGTTGCGCAAATTTATTCCACTGCAGGTGCAGGACTTGCAATGATGTTAAACTTTACGAGATGCTTGCCTGTCCATCTCTCCAGTCTGTCCAGGTTTCTCTGACTAGGGTCCCTACCCTCCAGTGTGATGACCACTAAATTCAGTTTGTTTTTGTTCATAAACTTGCTGAAGTTGCACTCCATCTTATCATCCAAGACATTAATGAGGACATTTAACAGTTTTGGTTTTAGTTTTGTTCCCTGAGGGATGCTGCTAGTTACAGGCTGCCAAATGGACTTTGTGCCATTGGCATAAATTCTTTAAATTCAGCAATCCAAACAATTTTCCAATAAATTAATGTTCACTTTTCCAACTTCTGTCTCACCAAGTTGATGGTAATAATACTGGAAGACCATCAAAAAAAAAAGTCTTGGAAATGAAAATATCTAACACTCACTGCCTTGTTAACAGTACCAGTTGTATCACCTTAGAAAGGCATTATTTATCCTTGGTAAAACCACGTTGGCATATGACAATTACCCTCTCAGTCCTCAAGTGTTCAGAAATTACTTCTAAGAAGATTTGTTCCTTGACCTTTCCAGGTCTCCTGTCGTTCTGTCGATCCTACCTCTTGCCTTTCTTGAAGGTGGTTGCAACATTGTCCTTCTTTCAACCATCAGGAACACCCCTTCAAAGGGTTGCTTTATCTTTTTGGAGAAGATGGAGAGACACCTCACAATAACATCATCTAGCTCCTTCATTATCCTTGGGTGCTTCACATTTCATCCCACGGGGTGTATATCTCTGTTTGACTTAAGCGATCCCTTATTTGCTTCACTCCCACATACTTTGCTTGTAGGCTTAGGGATCTGGGAGACAGGTAGGTAGATCTTGCCAGTGAAAACTGAGACTAAAAAGGCATTGAAGCATTACAATTAGAAAGAAGGGCCCACATGCTATGAAAATCCTAGCTATTTTTTTAACAAGTACTTATACATGCATACATGCACACATATAGACACGTACTGCCTGTAAAAAAGGCAGGGCAAGGATAGAACAAGTTTTAAGAACAATTTCTAAGGAGTATCTGCTCAACACAGTCTTAGCTATGAGTCTAGTGCTTTAGATTTTGTAGAAGGCTCTCAAATAACAAAGCTATGATAGAGTCTTATTTTATTTTTAATCTAATCACCTTTTCCCCTATGTGGTAGCAGTTAAAGAGGAAGTCAGTCTTTATTTACCTTTAAATGGAACAGAATATGCTGAATAAGTCCCTTTCATTTTCAGACTTTATTGATCAAATCAATCTATTCACTAACTGCTGAAGAGCTAACACTGCATAGCTGCTGAGGCAAACTCATTTTTGACAATGGTACATTTGAAGTCAATGAACACAGTCCACACAGACCAAATATAGCCCATAGCTTCTTTCCAACACCATTTGCATCATGTCACTCTTAGAACGATTCAAGTTTGACATTTTAGCTGTTAAAGGAGCCGTGAAAGTGCAGCATAGGCAACAATTTTTCTAACAGATTGTAGAATAAAGAAGAAATATTCTTTATCGTCTACAAAGCTTTCTTCGCTGGGAAAAAAGGAAAACATTTTATGCCGTTTTCCCTTCTTCCCAAAGAGCTGACCTATGTTTAAAAAGTTTGTTATAATATTCTTTATTGTGAGGGTAGTGAGGCTCAGGAACAGTGTCAACAGAGAAGTTGTGGATGTCCCATTCCTGGAAGTGTTTAAGGCTGGTTTGGACGGAGTTCTAAGCATTCTGGGCAAGGAGGTTGGAATTAGATGATCGTTAAGGAACCTTCCAACCAGACCACTCTATGATTCTATGAGCCTATGATTTGTATTTGATATGCCTATGATATGCAATAGCACTGTATAGTGCTATTTTTAAATATTTGCAGAACTCTAAAGAGGGCCTAAAAGAAGCAACCAGAACTGCCTACAACAATACATCTAAGATACCTAAAGATTTTAGGTATCCAGCCCCAGCTCTTATAGGTACTTCCAAATAAGGTATCAACCATAGTACATAGAATACATGAATTTCATATGACAACAAAAAGAAATTTATGTTGTCAACTAATACTTTGAAGAAATACAATTTATTTAGCAATGTTTTGAGCACAAGCATGCTTGACACTCCTGAGAAGATGGGCACTAGTAACACAATAACTAGTTGCAGAATTGGTGATGGTGACAAGGTTTTGGGTTCTACAACCAGAAACCCTTGTTTGATGATCAGTGTCTGCCTGGAGAGATGGGATTCACCTCACTGAGCTGGACAAAGCTACTGTCACCAATGAGATGATGAACTTCATAAAGATTTCTTTAAACTAAGAATAGCAGTGAGGGAGCAACCAACAGTCTGGCTAAGCAGAGGTCCTGGCATGATGTTCCATAAAAGGATTACAAAATCAACAAAAGTACAGCTTTTTGCATGTAACCAAGTTAGTACCTACAAGGCATCATAATGGAGAAATCTCCCAAATTCTCTCCGGATATTTAACATATTGACATGTCTTTTTAAAGTGCCAATATGTATGCGGCATGGGGAATAAACATGACAAATAGAGACTGTGTGCATTTGCAGAGCTACAGACTTATTGGGATCATGGAGATGTGTTGGGATGCTTTCCACTACTGGAGTCTTGTAATGGAGGGATACAGCCTTTTTAAAAAAGATTCAATAGGAAGAAAATGAGGGGAAGTTCTCCTTTATGTGAGACAGCAACTACAGTGCATGGAGCTCTGTCTGGGTTACTATTAAAGACAGAACAGGCAAAGATGGCATTATAGTGGGTGTCTGCTATAGGTTTCCTGACCAGGAAGTGAATCAGGGCCTCTGCAGACAGGAGCAGTCTCACATCCACAGGTTCTAATCCTCCTACAGGACTTCAACCACTGCCCCACTGCTGGGGAACACCACAGCAGGACAATATCAATCTAGAGGATTCCTGATGGACACTGATGATCACTTCCTGCTTCAGCTGATAAAGAAGCTGAGAAGTGTTCTGTTGAACCTTGTATTCATTAGTGAGGAAATGCTCATTGGGGATGTGAAGGTCACAGGCAGCTCTGATTGTAGGGACCATGAGACAGCAATGTTTAGGATCCTAAGGGCAGGGAGACAGGTGATAAGCAAGATCACATCCCTGCATTTCAGTACAGGTGACTTTGACCTCTATGGCAATCTGGTTGGAAGAGTTTCCTGGGATAACACCAAAAAGGAAAAAGAGACCTAAGGAAGCTGGTTAATATCCAAAACATAGCTTCTCTAAGCTCAAGAGTAGTCCACCACAACTAGTATGAAGTCAGGCAAAAATACCAGGAGGCCTGCATCGATGAACAAACCAGGACCTGGACAAACTCAAACACAAAATGGAAGCATACAGAGTGTGGAAGGAATAACAAGTAACCTGGGAGGAATAGAGAAATTTCATCCAAGGATGAATAGTGAAACTTCATCCAAGGATGAAGTTAGGAACGTTAAAGTACAAATGAAATTGAATTTGCTAGGATGTCAAAGATAAAAATAAAGGCTTATATAAGTACATAGGAGACAAAAGGAAAACTAGGAAGAAGCTGGACCACTGCTCTCCACAATAGATGACCTAGTGACACAGGATATGGAAAAAGGCTGAGGTATGGAGTACCTTCTTCACCTTAGTCTTCACTAGAAAAACTGATTTTCAGGACTACCAGGCCCCAGGAACCTGGGGGATAGCTTGGAGCAAGGAGTAGTTGCCCCTGGTTCAAGAGGAACAAGTTAGGAACACTTAAGCAGACTGGACTGTCTAAGTTCATGGGATCAGATGGTTTGCACTAATAAGTACTGTGGAAACTGACTGATGTCAGTTTACAGTCAATCTCAATAACCTTTCACTCCTGTCTTTGAGAATGGCGTTATGGAGATTATTCTGGGGCGTAATGAAAAATGCCTGAAAGACAATGCTGTCATCAGTCACAGACAGAACAGCTTCATAAGAGAAAAGTTCTGCTTATCAAACCTGATTTCCTTTTATGACAAGGTAACGCATCTGATTGATCAAGGGAACCAGTTGTCCCCGTTTAAATGAGACAAGGGACTTTTGCTGAGGATAGGTTAGGAGAAAAGACCCAAACTTCTCTTTCTAAACAATTTAAATCCAAAATTAAGAGGCTCCGATTGAGGGAAAAACAAATTATGGAAAAGGGAAAAATAACAGCCCTTTATTAAAAGGTAAATGTGTATTAACAAAAACACAAAAAAACCCCAAGTACAACAACCAAACAACACTCCTATACCCACAAATAACCCCTTTAAAAACAAACCGATAAACTGGCAAAAGGAAGGGTAAAAAGTTCAATTTTTGCACCTTTTGGTGCAATTCCAACCACAGTCAGCAGGGGGTGCCGTTGGGTCACTGGAGATACAAAACTTGTAATATCCTGTACCATTCACCAGGTGGCGCTGTTGGATCACCGGAGATGTAGAACTTGTAGTGTCCTATAGTAGCCACCAGGTGGTGCTGTTGGATCACTGGAGGTGCAGAACTTGTAATGTCCAGTAAAAACAACGACAACAACAAAACAACAACAAAAGCACCCCTCGGTTCCCCTTCCCTTCCCACACTGGGACAGGAGAGAGGGAGTGGGGGGGGGTGGAAGGGAAGGAAAGGAGGGGAAAAAAAAACAACGATCAAACAGAAAGTTCTCCCAGTGGAAGAAAACTCACAGTCTTCAGCTGGTTAGAGTTCGCTTCAAGCGGGGCCTGCAGCCAGCAACAGTTGAGCAGAGAGCAGCAGCAAACTCCCCTCCAACAGGAAAGAAAAGAACTAGGCAGTGTCTGCAGCTCGCAGCAGGGTCCCGAGTAGCCCCCCAGCTCCTCCCTCTCCTTGCCCCAGAGATGAGAGAAAAAGAACAAAAGGTGGAGTTCCTTATCTGCCCTGTTCCTAGGAGACTAATCTTTTGGCCATTAGCCAGCCCGGCTAGCCTTTTGTGCTCTTGAATGCTTATCTTGATATTCTGGGGGAAGGGAGAAAATTCTCTGCCCGGCTTACAAGAGCTAGCTAAAACCATGACACCAGTTGAGGTAATTTTTTTGGATTTTGATAAAGCTTTCAATACTGTCTCTCACAGGTTCCTTCTGGACAAAATGCCCAGCACACAGCTGGGTAAACCCAATCATGTGGTGGGTGAGCAATTGGCTCATGGGTTGAGCACAGAGGGTAACAGTGAATGGAGTAACATCAGACTGGTGACCTGTCACTAGCGGGGTTCCACAGGGCTCTATCCTGGGCCCTAGAGTGTCCCTGGTGGTGCAGTGGCTAAACCACAGCGTTGTCAACGCTGAGATCTGGGTTCGATTCCCGGTTAGGACACTCCCCGGGCAGATGGAGCTCGTCAGCCCTGTAAGGCAATCCATCTACGTCCTGAGGACCTCGCTGCCACCGTCCAAGCGTGCTTGGCCCCGGCAGATGAACCTCAGGATTAAAGGGTGGGCTCAGTTCCGCGCACACTGTGTCTCACCTAAAAAATCCAATGCGCAGGCTGGAAGGTGGAAAGACCTTCCCCGGTTCTTCGTTCGCGAAGAGACTGGCCATTATCCTGGGCCCTGTGCTCTTCAACATCTCATAAATGACTTGACAGGATTGGAAGGGATACTCAGCAAGTTTGCAGATGACACAAAACTCAGAGGAGCTGTTGACTGCCCTGAAGGCAGGGAGGCCCTGCAGAGAAACCTCAGCAAATTAGGGGACTGGGCAATCTCCAAACAGATGAAGTTCAACAAGGGAAAGTCCTGGATTTTGCACCTGGGATGGGGCAACCCTGGATATATGGACAGACTGGGGAATGAGATGCTGGAAAACAGTGCTGTGGAAAGAGAAATAAGGGTCCTGGTCAATGGCAAGTTGAATGTGTGTCAGCAGTGCCCTGGCAGCCAGGAGGGCCAACCGTGTCCTGGGGGACATCAGGCAAAGCATCACCAGCCAGTCGAGGGAGGGGATTGTCCTGCTCTGCTCTGCACTGGTGTGGCCTCACCTTGAATATTGTGTGCAGTCTTGGACACTGCAATATAAGAAAGATATGAAGCTCTTAGAGAGTGTCCAAAGGAGGGCAATGACGATGGCAAAGGGCCTTGAGGGGCAGCTGTATGAGCAGTGGCTGAGGTCACTTGGTATATTCAGCCTGGAGAAAAGGAGACTGAGGGGAGACCTCATTGCAGTCTAGAACTGCCTCATGAGAGGAACAAGAGGGGCAGAATATTAGAAAAAAATTCTCATCCAGAGTGTGGTTGGGCACTGGAACAGGCTCCCCACAGAAATGGCCACAGCACCAAGCTTGAGAGAGTTCAAGGGGCATTTGGATGACACTCTGAGGCACATGGTGTGATCCTTGTGGATGGCCCTGTGTAGGGCTAAGGGTTGGACTCAGTGATCCTTGTGGGTCCCTTCCAACTCAGCATATTATGTGATTCTGTGGTTTAGAATAGGCATGGAGCTGGTCCTCTTTCTAAAACAAATAAATAAACCATAAAAATTAAAAAACAAACTGAAAGTCTTTGCAAGGAAATTTCTAGCTCAAAGCAGATTTTTTTCTTCATGAGAGTTATAAACCCTTGAAAGTAGCAGGTTTATAATGGAAATGCTGACACGACTTTAACTATAGCATTGCAAATGGCGATGCTATAATTAAGCTTCGATCTTCTCTGGAAAAAAGGAAGAGGAAGGTTATTGTTCAATGGACTGCTCTGTCATTTGCTGCAGCAATTCTTAATTGTGTCTCATTACTGAAAGATGATCATTACTCTACTTGTCTATCTGATTTAGAGACCACTAAAAGTGTCTTGTAACAAGCAGCCGTCTCCTATGCAACAGGCCTTTGGCTCTCACCCTCATTACTCAGAATCTGTCCAATTATTTGTCATTAAAGTAATAAAAAGGACTGCAGCAGAAAATGTGGGAGGTAATTGCTGGAGGCCTGCTGAGGAAAAAACTGAAAACTGTTTTCAAGGCACTGGGAAAGTGACATCGTTAATTAAGTGTTAGAGAATATGCAAATCAGTCACAATCTCAAGAGACTGTAATAAAACAGAGAAAATACTATTATCGTTTGAGGTAAAAGAAGGCAGAGTTACCCAGTTAGTGTTAGGCTTAGTCACTTGCTGAGATGGCAGTGGCAAAAGGGTCCAAGCTCCAAATAAAATGAACAGATGGGTGCATTTCAGCATAAAATGCCCTTCTAATGTTCTGCAGCTCAGAGACAGGGAAGAAGGCAGTGGTAGTATAGGATCCCAATTAAAGATTTCCTATAAATGCTATTTATTTGATTGTTATGTCACGTGAGAATGTGTATATGACACACTTTATTTCCTTCACAAAATGTCAGAAACAAAGTTCTACAAGGGATTTCACTGCTTGTTTATATGACTGAGTTTGTTGTAATTTATGCTGCACCTTCAACGTTTCATTTATTTGAGCAGAAAGAGAGAGAAGAAGAAAGGAGAGGGGGAGAGAGAAACAGGATGAAAGGAAGAGCAATACAAGAACTCCTGTGCAACTAATAAAAAGACTGGGGGAGTCTTTTCAGCTAATTATTTATACCAAAAAAAAAATGACACAGCTGTTCTGAATCACACAGTCATAGAAGGACAATTACTGAAAGCAACTGCAATTTGGGTGCATCAGGACCAGATGCAAAGGTGTGGCTCATCATTTCAAAACAATCAAGCCCTGAAAAATAAATTCTCTGTTATGCTGAGCTCTAGATAGGAAAAAGGATACCAAATTTGTGAGGAAAACAGTTCAGATATGAATTAATTTATTTAACTGAACATATCTAGGCTATGTTTTCCAGAGCAGAAATGCAGGCACAGGGAGAAGGGATCTGGACCCAGAAAGCCTCTCTGTGTGGGTTCCTGATAGGGATCTTGTCTTAACTGGGAAGGACAGAGCTACTTTGCAAGGTATCATACATTCACACAACACATCTTGTGTAAGAACCATCAAGGACTTGTTTGGTTCGTGGCTACTCCATATTAGAGCATTTCTGAGGTTTCTTGGTTCAGCTGAGAACAACCTCAAGGTAAAGCTTCCCTGTTCCTTGCATGTGTCTCTACTTGCCTGTCTGCTGAAATAAGTGCTGTTTAACATGCAGTTTTGAATCTGATAGGAAAGAACCATTGCTTTGTAAAGATATGTGTATGGAAGCAAACTGCTAGACAAATTGTACATTCTCAACCTTGGCACAAGCAAAGTGTTTGGACCTTGAATTTCAGGAGATGAGAAAAGCATATTTAGATTTGTAGAGGTTTTTTACCTGCTCAGGTTTACCAGAGGTTGATCAGACAGAAAGCACAGGACAACCTGACACTCCAGAAATAGTGAAGTCAGTGAAAACTTGATGACTGTGTAGAGAATCAGGCTGTGGCAAAGTTTGGTCTTCTTTAACTGGTAAGCAACTAAGCTAAATTATCCCAGGAGCAGAATGGGAGTATTAAATAGCTGTAGCAACACATTTGACCTCAGCATTCTGCACCTAGGCATTTAAGAAATTATTAAAGGTATTGTGAAAATACATAGCATGATTTATTTGAGGGTTAGGAACTTAGGGAAAAGTAGTCTAAGTAGATATTAACTCCCTAAGCTTTGAAATTGCATTTCTGGAAAGCAAAGTAAAATGTGTAAACACTATGTAATTTTAAATTGTCATTGTGGACAGCTTTACAGGTAATTACAACTGTAATACTTTACCCTATGATAGAGAAGAGATTTCTGTTCTACAGTCAAGTAGGGTGGTGACTGCAAAACACACAGAAGAATACCTCTAGGATACAAAGTTAATTCCAGAAAATAGCAAGTTGGCAACCAGAGATTCTCCTCTATTAGCACAGAAGAACAATTTTTTTTTTTTTCTTGTATTGCTGACGTGTCTGGAGCATGCTTTGTCAATCTTTTCATAAACTGCAAAACTATCCTAAATGTACTGGGGATAGAATGGAAGTTCACTCAACTCACGTAACTTTACATGCCCAGTAAACTCATTTTTAAATGGTACACTGTGAACAAAGCCTCACTGCACACAGTCCGTATTTTCAGTCTCACATCTCAGTCTAATCATAACCAAGTTTTTTGAGTGACAGCATTCACTGTACTTTAGTTTATCCCTTTTACATCCCACACACCATTTCTGAAGTCTCAAATATTTTAGAGGTGTTGAAGTAAAGACTGCAAACATGATTCAAAAAGAGAGGAAGTGTTTTATCTGCCTGTTCCTGTGCTAACATATACTGAAATATTTTTATGTTCTTATACCACTTCTAAAGATTTGCCAGGAGAGCTACACTGGAATACTCACAAGTTTAAGAACAAGCAGGTCAAGCAGGAAAAGTTTCAAAAATAAGAACAAAATAATTATTTATCTATTAAAATATAAGCATGTGCACCATATTTGGCATTATTTGCAAGGAACAAGCACATATTTTTTTTATAGCCCATCTTGGTGTCTTTCAAGAAGTTGCATTGCACATTTTCTCCATTTTCCCAGTTTTCAAACACACTTATAGATTACGAAACTAAGAACTAAAAATAAAAACCAATTGTGCATTTGTACTGTAACAAGTTTCACTTGATCTTTAGGACATATTAAGTATCCTTTTTTAGGGTATAGTAATTACAGGAGGTGAGGTGGGTTTTTTTTCTCTTTGCCAGTTCCCATAGTGTAAGGTTATCTCCAGTGTAAATGTAGGCCACTTCAATTTAACACTTGTCTTTTACTTGCCATTTCTGTACCTCTCATCCTCTGCCTTTCTTCCATTTGCCTTCATTATGTCCTTTTTATTATTATTGGTTTAGGCACAGTGAAAAATGATGCACTTTACAGGTACAGCTCTCAATCCTCATCCTATTTTCACTCAATGACTTTTTTCAACATTAAGTGGAAAGTACATCAGTATTGCAGCCAATGTCATTAGCAGATTGATTTTTTTTTCCCTAATGCTTAGAAACTCTGAGAGGAGGCAATTTTATCAGGTCTGTGAGTTTCACAGTCTGAAAATAAGACTTTCCTCAGTCTCCATTCTAAGCTTTTCATTAGATCCAAATCCCGGGTTTCTTTCTGAAAATTAAAGGAAAAAAATTGAAAATAGTGACATCCCATTCTGTTTTCAACAAGTTAAAGTTTGTATATTAACCCATCTAGATCTATAGTTTAAACTTGACTAAACTGAGTAGAAGGTTCATTAACTCTTTGTAAGGATGCTCTTGATAATATATAAAAAAAATGAAAACTATTTGAGCAAGTTTTTATTAATCTAACACATTGTAAACATTTTTTACTACCTGTTGCCTTTTTGTTTTTTCAAATTAAATATATAAGTAGTTTGATTATATTCTTTCCTTAGATATAGACAGGGAAATCTATGATTTGTGAAGCAAGAGCTGCCATTTTTGCTATATAAGAAGCTCTTCTACATTGTGCCTTAATTTTACTCAGTTTGTTGTAGGTCATCTGTTGATTCTGATTGAAGAATTGTTAAAAAATTATAAGACAAACTCATCTTACTTAGGGCAGAGAGAATACACTGGGAATCTACTCAATCATTTCTCAACAGTGAGTTTTGCTTCATATTTTTCTACCCAAACAAATATACACACACACACACACACAAGCCCAGTACACTTGCAAATAAAGATTATCACAGATTCACAGAATCAACCAGGTTGGAAAAGACCACTGAGATTGTCAAGTCCAACCTATCACCCAACACCACCCTGTCAACTAGACCATGGTACTGAGCGCCACATCCAGTCTCTTCTTAAATACCTCTAGGGACAATGAAGCCACCATTTCTCTGGATGGCCCATTCCAATGTCTGATCATTCTTTCTGTAAAAAATGTATTCCTAGGAAGGCTATAAATGTGAAAGCTGTGAAGGGTTTGGGGAAGAAAATGAAGGAAAACTTTGCTAATAGAAAGGTTCTGTCAAACTATTCATCAGTTCTCATTCTTGGCATGCATCACTTTTTATTTAAATATCTTTTGCCTTCTTTTTCTTTTTTTTATAAGTACTGTGCATCTCAAAGAATTTGTTTTGCATATGTATCTTTAAGAAGAAAATATTACCTTCCAGTTAGTGTCACATTTTCCAGCACAACTATGCTTTTCTATAATCTAGTAGCCTAAAACCAGTTAGAGGAAATTAACAATTTAATTTATTTCAGTTTCTCTGATTTATGGTATCAAAAAGCTCACACTCATGAGTTTTAACCAGAGATCTAATTATTTACTTCTATAGGAACATACTATCAATAATGATAGGGTACCCTTACTTCAAATACAATTTTATAAATCTTCTGTCAGCTTACATTAGAAATTAACTTATCTTTGAGATCTGAACATGTCCAAGCTCACAGTATATACATATCCAGAGCCAAACTTCATTTGTGAAACAGAGTTGAGATGAATGATATAAGATTATCACACTTCCACAATGATGCTCTACATCTGACCCTTTGTAATTATTTTCTAGCATTCCCAGAGTGGGCAATGCACTATGTATGTCATCTCTATTAGTAGCTATAAATAAGTACTTGTTTTTAAAAAACACCTTGAAAACAGAGCCATTCCCCTCTCTATTCCATTACTCTTTCCCTAAGGTATAACTAACTTTCCACATGTTTGGGGAGACAGCTACAGGAACAAAACAGCAAAAAGGCACATTATATGGGTTTGGATCCCTCCACTGCCACACCCTTCCATTAGTTGTGAGACTTAAACAGTAAGTTGCAGGCACTTAGCTATATAGCTATTTTATGAGATCCCTATTCGAGTTACATCCTGTTATTATTGTTGGATCTTGTATAAATCAACAGTAGCTTACAGTCTAATTATTATAAATCCATAAGTTTTGTCAGCAGAATTTGACCCAAGGACATCTGCTTGTTCATACCATTTGGTAATAAAAGAGGAGTCATTCAGAAATACCCAAACACTTCTTTAGAACAGTAAAACAGAAGATAATTGTAAAGGATTGCTCTATGTACAATGTTCTGAAAACAGGAATCTAAACAGCATAACAAAGTGTCTTCCACATATTGTGTTGGAACAACTCTGATGCCCTCATGTGGGAAAAAGATATTTAACACTTGCCAGCTTGGCTGAAAATTTGTGTTAGGAAACAGATGTAATCTTGCCCAAATGACTGGAGACAAAATTTTGATATTAAGGATAGAATAAATTTTATTTTCAATTGATTTTGAGCAGGAATATGCTCCAAATGCATTTTAAAAACCCAACTAAACAAAAACAAAAACAACAACACAAAACCCAAACAAAAACAAAAAAACCAAGACATAAGAATTATTTTATACAAAATTCAGGTAACAAACACGTAAAATATGTATCATTCCTATGAAAGCTTTTACTTCCTATAATTTCTTATCTAAGTGTTCAGAATTGTATTTTATTTATCTATATATTTAACAACCACTTTCAGTAGGGAAAGAATTATTTCTCACGTCTTAATTCAACCATCAGCTCTTAGAAATACAGTCTTTTAGAAGGGGAAGCCCAAATATTGAGGATAGAAAATTAATGGAAGAGTGAAAAATAAAACCTGTTTTCTTTTGTTTAAATTCACTCACATCTCTATCTTGCAGTAGAATAAAACTTTAAAAGGCTTGCCATTTTACTGATTACCTGTCTGTACCTTAATCTTCATATTACATTGAACATGAATAAAAAAGCAGATCTGCTAAAATCAATCACTTCTGGATTTGGAAATGCATCATTACTACATATTTGCACTGAAATTGTATCAAGATATTTCAGGAATAAGCTACACTTCTAGACAACTCTAAACACCCAGAAAAAAGAATTCTTCATGTGCAAAGGACTTCAGGATTTGTGTATTTTCATGATCTGATCACAGCAAAACCTGTGTGAAAAAGAAGGTGTAAAGGTTACATCATTTAAACCAACCATCATTCCATGGATTTTTTCCCAAGGTTGTTTAGATAAATGTGATTATATTCCCAATGGGACACCTTTATTTCTTTTTCCATGGTAAAATATATATGACAAAAAAACTATTCAAATAACTCAGGGGGGGTTTATGCTATTAGATGATCTGTGAACAGTCTATTTTCTGAGTGTATTCATTATTTCACCAGAATATAATATTACTAAAAGAATGTTGTTTGATTTATATACACATGAATTTCCTACTGAAGAATAGTAATTCCTCATTACTTGTATAAAAGAAATGTCTTTGGACTAAGTGTTTGTAGTAAAAAAAAACAAAAAAAAACCAAAAAAAAACCAAACCAAACCAAACCAAAA
>NW_020955199.1:752569-754790 GCF_003031625.1 Empidonax traillii
AAAAAAAAAAAAAAAAAAAAAAAAAAAAAAAAAAAAAAAACCACCAGGTAAACAGAAGCATACATTCTGGCCAGGACAAAACTCACAGGAATTTTAGGCCATAAACAATTTTTTTTTTTCCCATTGCTTACTCAGCATTGTCCTCTTTACTCAAAAAAATGTTAAGAAACTAATATATACTACAACTTCTAGGCCACAACACAGATGAATGCAACATAAGAAAAATATTCACGTGATGCTACAAACCAGCATGAGTAAGCTCTTCAAACGTATACACAAGTCGTAGACTGATCATTGGAGTTCTCCTTTTTAATGAGGAGAGGACCCTTGGAAGACACATCTCTTCAAAGGATTATGGTAGACCCCACCTCCTAGTGCATCTCAAGAAACAGATATGAAGAAATTGAATTCTGTTCCAATGATCAGAAGATTCAGATTTTCCCTGAAAGGCTGACATTAAAATGTCACACCTTTTACCTCCACATTCACAGAAATTTGTCTGTGAGCACTGTATGGCCAGGGTTTAACTTCTTTGGAGAATTATTTTCAGACAGTGAGGCAAAGTAGGGACAGTTAAAAAACCCAATAATTTCAAAGCAACATGCATCTTAGAGTGATACCCTAAGATTATAATTTTAAGAGTAAATATTGGCACCGTAGTAGTTAAATTTCTGTAGAGCATCTTCTACATATCAGGTGGGTTTCCCTGTAACTCTAAGGGTGACACATGGACAGGCAGAAGCAGTTTTGGAATAAAATCAGTGAATCAGTTCTGTAGCTTTCAAATTCACACTGAAACCTCAGAAACTTTGAATACTCAAGCTGACTTTCGTTTTGCACTTTTTTCCCCTGGGTAAGTACCTGGCTTTGACACCAACTCTCACAAAATCCTAGGAAAACTTCTGTTCCTTCCTCCTACATCATGGAAAGGTCCTCACCAGCATAGGATAGACACTAAGATCACATTAGATTCAATTTGTAACATTTCCAAATTATTTTCTGTCGAACTGGAACCTACAGCTCCTTGCTTACACGCAACACAGTAAGTGTTAGGCTCCCTATCTGTTAAAACTAGCACTTTTCCTAATGACCAGTACAATTTTATTACATCCCTGAAACTTTTTTGTATTTGCACTTTTAATTGCAAGACCTGCCTTTTTGTTCTGTCTTTGCACAAATACAGGGGAATGGTTTCAAACTGAAAGAGAGTAGATTTAGATATTAGGGAAAAGGTATTTATTGTGATGGTAGTGAGGCATGGAAGAGCCTTCGGGTAGAAGTGCGTAGCACAAATAAGTAAATCACTTTCAAAAATAAAAAAAACTAAATCTTTCTGAATTTTCTAAGTCATTGTTCTGAACTTCTGCATCTAAGAGGAGTGCTGGATCACGGTTCACTCAGAAAAAGAAAGGAAAAAAATTACTTGTTTCTCGTGGTTAACATCACCAACTTGTTCACATGCCTCCTCCACTGTTATTCTCAGGAATCCCTCTACTCACTGAGTCTTTCTCAGAATTTACCTAATCACTACCAAAACAAAACCAGAAACAAAACAAATAAAAAGCCCAACTCTTCAAAATAATGCAGAAGTTATTCTCTGAGAGTCAAACTTATGACCTTTTTTTTTTTTTTTTGATGGTTTATCAACTTTGGAAAAGTATCTTAAAATTGCTTAGAGGTTGCATGTCAAGAACTACACTTTTATGGTCACTGGGAAACTCCTTAAATGTGACATAATTATGGAAAAATTCACAGTGTTCAATAAAGACAATGTGATTTAGCTCACATTTGGTTAAAACGAAGGTTAGTATGACTGAACATATTCTACTCCTTTCCATATTCTAATCATCCAGAAACAATGTCTCCCTGTAGCATTTAATGTCTTCCAGACCAGAATTAAAGCAGGGCTTTTATTTCCACCTCAAACCAAGCCTGAGGTGAACTGTGGCCAGTCTCTTTGCGAACGAAGAACCGGGGAAGGTCTTTACACCTTCCAGCCTGCGCATTGGATTTTTTAGGTGAGACACAGTGAGCGCGGAACTGAGCCCACCCTTTAATCCTGAGGTTCATCTGCCGGGGCCAAGCACGCTTGGACGGTGGCAGCGAGGTCCTCAGGACGTAGATGGATTGCCTTACAGGGCTAACGAGCTCCATCTGCCCGGGGAGGGGCCCCGACCGGGAATCGAACCCGGGTCTCTGCAGTGACAGTGCAGTGTCTTTT
>NW_020955199.1:755129-758789 GCF_003031625.1 Empidonax traillii
TAATCCTGAGGTTCATCTGCCGGGGCCAAGCACGCTTGGACGGTGGCAGCGAGGTCCTCAGGACGTAGATGGATTGCCTTACAGGGCTAACGAGCTCCATCTGCCCGGGGAGGGGCCCCGACCGGGAATCGAACCCGGGTCTCTGCAGTGACAGTGCAGTGTCTTTTCCCCTAGACCACCGGGGGCTCCACAAGCCTGAGGTGAACACTGGAAAGCAAGACCAAGGAACCTCTTCTCAAGCCAGTGCCTTCCAAACATGCCTTCTTCTGTCACCTGATCACTCCTGGCAAGGAAATTGCCTGATTTGAACACACAGGAGACCAAAAGTGGTTGTTTGACAACAGAGACTTATTGGAGTAGACAAGAATGAACATTATGCCAGAAATGAGAATGAAGGAGGTGAGAGAAACTATGGTTGGCAGCAGGAGGAACAAAGAAGTTTCAAAATGGCAAGGGCAGACCAAAGAATGCTCCCGCAAGAGGCCAGCACTATAAAAGAAACAGCCTGGAAAAGACTATGAGCTGAGAGGAAAAAGGAAGTGTGATTGGGCTTTTCAGAGACACAGGGCATACAATCAGTAGCAAATAGGTCAGGAAAAAAACAAATGAACATATTCTTTTTTTCCTACAGTGCTGCATCTGCAGAGCTGCACTTAGAAATCCAAGTCAGCAACTCCTGCAAGCACTATTTGTTTCAGAGTAACTCCCTTAAAGGCATTCAGTACAGCTAGACACTGAAGAGCTGGCTACCAAGCAGCAACGGAGTTTAAAACTGCTTATTTAGAAAGATTATTCCAGATCAGCAATCCTACTAAAATTTATAGAACTGAACCTAATTTTAATTTTAATCAATGACCCTGTATTTACAATTTCTAAACCAAAAATGCCCAAAGATTGAATCAAGGAAATGAAATATATTGGTAAAAACTTAGGAATAAAATGCTGGGGCAGGGAAGGGAAACAGACAGCATTTTATTTAAAATTAGCTACTAAAATGTGAAGAATGCCTATTTACAGTGCATTAATTTTTATACTGTGTACAAGTGACTTGTGCTAAACAGCCTCATTTACAATGTGGATAAGACTCCCTGTTTGCCAGCACCCGGGCATAAAAATGGATGGGAACACACCCACACCCACAAGCTTGCACATGTGCGTGCGCACACACACACACACACACACACTAGCTGGCCAAAATTCACTGGTCTGCAGCAGACCCTTATGTGGTCTTACCCTTAAAGACACATGGGCACTCTCACATCCACAGTTGGTTGATGAGAGCCCACTCACCCCCTACTCCCAAGTGATGCTCAGAAAAAGGGGCAGATGAATAAAACTGCTCAGAGACAGAATTTGAAGTCCATAAGCAGCAAGGGAAAAGACTGAAAGAAGCGTCCTTCTTTACGGAGTGCCTTGCCTTATAGCAGCATCCTGCATTGGCAATGAGGCACTTTTACCAGACACCGGTGTAACCCAGAAAATCCAGAATAAATACCTTTTTCTTTAAATTAAGAGATTCTTGTCCACCCGTGAGAAGCCAGCGGAGACGGGAGTCCCCCCTTTTATAGGTAAAAGCTTACCTCAGCGCCTGGAAAGGGGTCCTGACCTCCAGTGGTCTTCGCAGCTGGGTAGATCAAAATCTCCTGCATGGCTCGCCAAATTGATGCCCAGAAAAAGGGGCAGGTGAATAAAACTGCTCAGAGACAGAATTTGAAGTCCATAAGCAGCAAGGTATTTATTGATTATCGACAAAGTCGGGGAGATTTGCCAGTTCAGGCCCGGTAAAGACTCCAAAGTGATTCAGTAAGAACAGGTAATTTATACAATGTCTTGATCATGATTACAACATAACTTTTACAAATTACAATATTCATAACAGGTGGAGTTAGGGCGGAGATTGAGGCGTGGTCTCTATTTTGAGGAATATTTTAGTGGGAGTTCCTGTTTGCCTTCATCTTGGGGGCTGCTTTTCCAATCCTCATCCTCACTTCACCTCGGGGACCTTTCGTACTTTCTATTGTTCTTGTGTTCTGATCGCTCAGCCTTAAAGAAACCCTTGGCTTTAGGCCTACTCTAGTCATTCAAATGTCACCTTGGCTCCTCTGGATGAGATTTATGGGTATTGGGTTCTTTGTCCAGTGTTTGTTGTGGTTCCTTTAAGGTCTGATCCCCTCAGCACAGGACAAAGTCTTCCTGTACAAAATGTAGCTTACAGTAGATGAAATGTAGCTTACGGTAAACTATAAGTGTACAGAGGGGTAGGGGGGCTCCTATTGGCCTACAGTAAAAGTGTTTCGATTAACCCCTCCTGGTTCACAAGTCCCATCAGCTACTCACCAGCTGGTGCAGCTTGGCCATCACACACTCACACATCCTCATCCACTTCCAATCACTGACACCATGTACACATGGCCTTCCTACTCCCAGAGAAAGTTTATTATTAAGATAGAATTTATTAATAAGATAGGACAGACTGCACTGATCAGGCATTACTCGGGGGAAGGCCACACAAGTAGACCAGTCACACATGACCAGTTCTTTTTATCCCCTTCCCCCTCTACTTTCCCAAGCTTCTTCCTCCCGTAGTTGTCCAGGTCCCTCTTTTTTTCCACCTTTTGTTTCTCCCCTAAATATACCATAGTAAATCTGGGGTTTTTTGGTTAAATGTTTAAATGTATGAATGGCCAAAATGTATTTTGTTTAGACCAATATATTTTATTGGCCATAACACAACAATATTCTTCAAAAGCTGAAGAATTCTTATGTGAGGTAACACTGTAAGAGAAAGGGGACGGAAGGGTTCTGCTCCCATTACGAAATACACACAACTCTTACTTAAGCTCCTTAGAAGTACTGATAAAGCCCTGTATTAGGCACTCAGGGGAAAAAAAAAGGCTATCTCTGAACTTTTTGGGTTCTCACAACAGCTTTCACAAGCACACAGTACCACCCTTTCTCATGACTCACTGCTAGAAAGTATATCATAGGACATAGCACTCCTAAATACAGAGCAGCATTGCTGATGACACTATATTTATACTAGCTATCTCTAAGGTAAAACACAGCACAGACTTCTGTATTGTATTTTCATACAAGAACAGTTGCAGAGATTTAGAAACATAAATATGTTTTTACAAACTGGGTAGACTGCTAGATCAACACCAATATTCAGAGAGCTCTGCATAGTCTTCAGTGCTATTTTGCCATATTAAAGAAATAAGACCAAGTATATTTTTCTTTCCTTCTTAAGCTTTGCCTTGGCAGGTTTTTATCCCTTTTAATCCCCCAAAAGGCTTTTAAGAATCCCACCATACTAAAACTAGTCTTCCCTTAAGAAATGCAAGTCGTCCTCCAGAGTTATTTAAATCACTGTGCTCCCTACCAGGTACATATGGAAGGTGTCATAGTTCTGATTTTAGAAAGGAATTTTGTCTTTCCTTTCCCCTTCCCCCCCCCCCCCCCCCCCCCCCCCCCCCCGCATGAATGCTGTTAAATGGCCATCAAGTAAACAAAAGAGTCGGCCTGAGTCCTAAACGACCGAGAATTAGTCTCCTGGCAACGAAGGGGGAGGAGTTAGGAAAAAGGCCAGAGTGTGTGGGTGGAAAGAGGTGGGGTCTGGGGGGTGGGAGCTCAGCTCTGGAGCGGGAGGGGAGGCTGCAG
>NW_020955199.1:759109-765325 GCF_003031625.1 Empidonax traillii
GAATGCTGTTAAATGGCCATCAAGTAAACAAAAGAGTCGGCCTGAGTCCTAAACGACCGAGAATTAGTCTCCTGGCAACGAAGGGGGAGGAGTTAGGAAAAAGGCCAGAGTGTGTGGGTGGAAAGAGGTGGGGTCTGGGGGGTGGGAGCTCAGCTCTGGAGCGGGAGGGGAGGCTGCAGCAGAGAGGAGGGACTGCCGGGTTTCTTCTTTGTCTTTTCCTGTGGGAGAGGAGGTTTTTTTTTTTGCTGCTGTCTCTCTGCACAGTTGTCTGCTGATTGCGGTGGCGGGATCTTCACCAACTGAGTCGTGAGTTTTTTCTTCCATTGGGAGAACTTTCTGTTTCCCTTTCCCCTTCCCCCCTCCTCCCTCACCACCTGGCGGCGACCAGGGATCCCACAGCGCCGCCCGGTGACGAGCGCTGGACATTGCAAGCTCCACTCCTCCAGTGATCCAACAGCGCCACCCGGTGACTACTATAGAACATTACAAGTTCTGCACTTTTGATAACTCAACAGCGCCACCTGGTGAACGGTATAAGACATTGCAAGTTTTTTTTGCATCTCCAGTGACCCGACGGTGCCCCCTGCTGACTGTGGCTGGAACTGCACCAAAGAGTGCTAAAAATTGAACTATTTGATTTTCTCTTTTTTTGCCGGTTTTATCGGTTTTGTTCTTGAAGGGGATTATTGGTGGGTATAGGGGTATTGCTTGGTTGTTTTACTTGGGTTTTTTTCCCGTGTTACGTTAATACACACATACCTTTTAATAAAGGGCTGTTATTTTTCTTTTTTCCCGTTTCCATAATTTGTTTTCCTTCAATCGGAGCCTCTTAATTTCGGATCTATAATTGCTAGAGAAGAAGGTTTGGGTCTTTTTCTCCTAATCCATCCTCAGCAAAAGACCCTTGTCTCAATTAAACTGAGACAGAAGGTAACTGTGATTTACTAACCATCTAGAACGGCTTTCATATGAGAATATTCTACAGAACAGATGCTTTTAGCTAATACTATATTAGCACAGACAGAAGATATTTGCATTCTTCAATATCATACACAATATCAGTTAAGAAACACTTCCAGATGTTTAAATAATTAACCAGCTGGATGTACGCAGCATCTGTTTGTATTTGTATACCTCTGTATTAGCAGAAAACAGTGATCCCCAAGTTGCATAAAAAACTTCTGATCAAGAACTGAAATTACTGTAATCACACAGCAAGGTATACTGTTAGCATTATATCTTTTACAATAAAAGCAATAAACCAAATAATAACAAATTAAAATGAGCTTTTCAGTCTCTTCACTTTTTATTCCCAGTTTAGGCAATAACTAATTATCTGTAAAGTCTATTCTTTGCATGTTGTCTTTCACAAAAATCTGATATTACTTTCATATGAATTAAACACATATCTCAACTAATTGTGCAGCTACTTGAAATATTATAGGATCTGCAATTCTCAAATTCTCTGTAATAACCAGTAAATTTAAGGAAAATCATTTAAAGTTTTAATTTCTAGTTCAGATAGATTTTCTACTTGATTAATTTCCATTTAGACTTTCAAAACTTCAAAGCGGGGTGTAAGTTATATTAAAATCTGTGTCTATCTTTATGAGCAGTATATATGTATTACTCAAAGTTAAGATGGTTTAAAAAATACATGAAGACATAATATATATTGTCAGGTATCCAAAAGATTCATTATTTGGAATGCATGCATTATCTACCTGCACTTGTATGCAGAAAATCAGCAATGAGCAGAAACCAGGCATCCAACTCAGAAAATTCTGTGATTCTGTGATCTCTAAAATCTTTTGAGAAACTTACTCCTAAGACAGTGCATCCTTGACATGTCACATAGAAAAGAAACCACAAAGAAATATAGGCTGAAGGACAGGATGCCAAATTGAGAAAAGGACCCACGAGAACCCAGTGCCTCACTCAGCTTCCTGTCATCTGCAAACTTGCTGAGGCTGCACTTGACCTCACTGTTTGTGTCATTGATAAAGATATTAAAGAGCACCAGTTCTCAGAAGGGGTCCTGACGGAAAGCATTAGCCACTGGCCTCCACCTGGATATAGAGTCACTGACCACAACTCTCTGTGTCTATCCAGCCAATCCTTATCACCGAATAGTCTGCCCTTCAAATCCATGTCTCTCCAATTTGGAGATAATGTGTCATGTGGGACTATACAAAAAGCCTTACAGAACACTAAGTAGATGATACCAGTCAGTCTTCCCTTGCTGAACATTGCCACCACTCCGTCGAAGGAGGCCACCAGATCAGTAAGGCAGGACTCACCTTTAGTGACACCACATTGGCTGTCTAAGTCATCTGTTTGTTTTACATGTACCTTAACATTTCAACCTTAACAAGCTTTCATGAGGATCTGCACCATGATCTTCCCCAGCCCAGAGGTGACCCTCACTGGTCTGCAGTTCCCCAAGTATTCGTTTCTACCCTTTTTAAGGATTGGAATGATTGGATTTAGTAAAAGGTAAATACTCTTACTATCTCCTATGGGAAGATTTTCAGCAAAACCATCTTCTATTTTAGACATACAAACTAGTATCCACACAGTTCTGTCTGCAAATTCAATTGCAGCAAGCTGTGCTATTCAGTGCCTGCTTCATAAGCAGTGTCAAAGCAGTCAAATTTGTGTCTCATTTTGAAGCCAATTATGTCTTCATAATTAATTTGAAAACAATGACATTACAAAACAGAAATAAATTTTAAAAGACACATTGATTTTGCAGGAAATAAACTTCTCACTCTAGTAGTCAATTATTGTGCCGTTGGGAAGTCCCAAAGGTTTTGCTCATCAGTTTCACAGAATTTCAGGAAATCTTAACACACAGCACATTTTCCACACACACTAAAAGCAGACACAGTGTTAAATATCACATGATTCTTAATAACTTTCCATCTTAGAAACATTTGAATTATTTTTGTGTATGACTAAAGGTTAGTCATAAATGGGCCTTTGTTTCTCTTTAGTACCGAGAGATAAGTCAGTAATATCTTACTTGTTCCTCTGGAAAAGTCATGGAAAATTCAGGAGTTGTTTTGTTTTGTTTTTTTAAATGAACTTTCTTATTGATGTTCAATGGTATTCCAGTACCAGGAAAAATAAATATGTTTAACAAATATTTATGAAGGGTGTACTCATTGTCTTAAGCATAGCAAAACATGGAGCTGATAACCTGCATTGTTCAGGGGAACATGTAAACCCTTCATGGCTTACCAAACTCTCCTGAAATATGTGTTTTTCTTTACTGTACTCCAACAAATGATATTTGGAGTTCATTTTACTTACTCTTCACTGTTTTACCCACGGTAAGTCAAGACACTGCCCTTTTCCCAGACCACCTGTTACTGAATCACTAGTGAACTTGGCTGTTAAGTGTTACTTTAGAGTTTGTCAATCTAGAGAATCTCATTTGACTTCAACCACAGCTCCATACTGATTGGGAATTGTATTCTCTTTGCACATTTATTGTACGGCAGTTATCAACCACATCACGTCAGAAGTACAGATTATTTAAGAAAAGCTTGTTCATCTTTTCTTGAAATATCCAGTCAGAATACTGATCCTTACTGAAGTAGTAATTGGCATTTATGCCAGTGACCACAGAAATCTGGTGGAGCATGAAATCCCACACCGCGCCTACTGCTATGCTCACTGATGTTAGAATCACACCAACAGGAAACGTATCATGAATTAGCTCCAGGAGTCCTCAACCTGCTCAAGTTTTAAATCTTAACCACATTATTTCTTGGCTAAACAGTGTTTTAGTGGTCTGCAGACAGGAAACATAACTTATATCTCAATCACACAAGCTGTACTTCAACATATATTATGGTATTGCAATCACTTGTGATAAGCAACTATTTAATCACTACAGTTTCCTCAGACCCAGCTTTGTTCCTTCCAAAATTATACTTGAGTTTTTGCACCAAAAATTCTGATCTTATACAACTTCTTCAAGCTGTTGCTATTCCCCAAATAAAAATATTTTCGAATAGGCATTTTCTTGGAACAGGATGATTTTTCTTCTCCTTTAACTTCAGTTCCTACCATGCAGAAACTTAGAATAATGATTGAAACTTTTGAAAACTTTCTTTAAACCTCCTTTTGTGAACTACTCCCATCAACAGTATTTGTTAGGATTCTTCACCTCTCTTGCATACCAAATCACTCAATGCTAAGATCAGCAGCATCACCTAGTTCCTATTCCTAATGTTGTTGCCTCTGGCTCAGAATGTGTGCAGAGAGGATTTAATTTCTCATATCCATATATTGCCTAGATATTTTGTCATTTAATGGCCTTATTTTCAACAGAGAGAAACACCTTCATCTTCCCCCAAAGCAGTAGATAATGATTAAGTGTGCATAGCATTGTTTGACTATGTAGCCTCTTCATTTTCTCTTAATCATAAGAGAAATATTAACAGACACTTTAAATAATCTCAACACTTTATTTTTGCTCAACATTATTGCCTCATGGTTTTCTATACAGTTTTGTTTTCCTTAACTTTTAAGTTTATTGGTACTATCTAGAAGTAATTTAAATTCTAGTCCCTGATGTTTCAAGGTTGATCTGTCCTTATTTGCCATCAAGGATATTTTAAATGTATAAAAACAAGGATTTACATTTATTTCTGAAATAATCAACAGGTTCATTAGTTTGTTTTTTACTTTGCTGCTCTTTACACAGTCAGTACAGAAGACAAAACCTCAAACATGTATAATATTTTTTTTTTATTTTTTTTAAGCAAGCAGTACAGAAGGTGGATTATTCAAATTTTAAAGGTAGATTATTCAGTAACATGCAAGAAAATATACACAATCAAAATAAATAAAATGTCAACTAAATAGGCACACACTGCAGGACAGCTAAAATCCACAATCACTGTGCATCTTCAAGCATAAAGTCAAAGGACAAATTTGTAATGCTGTGGAAGGTATACATAATCAAAACCACATCACTTAAACCAAACACCAAGTCTACTGTTAAACAAGTTTGCTTCATAATAAATTCATTATATCATCCCAGAATCCAATACTCAGAATATGTGAAAGAGTAACCAGAAGATATCAGCACTCACAAACTCACTAAGGTGGGGACTTAACAGTGGAAAGATTACAGAAGTAAAATTAATCTACTCAAAAACAGATGATCTCTGATTTATACCACTAAAAAGTATCCTAAGAGAATCAATGGAACTACTTTCTTTCCAAGAATTCTGTCTCAGTAGGTGAGGATAGTTAATGATTGATTCAAAGGCTATTAGTGTTCCACAAAAACCATATTGTCTTACTATTGAATTTTACATCACATTAATGTGTTATTTATGTAACAATTAACAAAAAGATGCATAATATGGGATTCATAGAAGTTTCATAAAAATTAGTGGAATTGCAAATGAAAAAACTTGTGTTCATGTGCTATACATATGTTTGACCAACAAATTGTATTTCGCTATTAAAGGAGATAAATCAGACTGCTCAAATTACCGAGGTATTACTCTGCTCTCCATTGCTGGTAAAATCCTTGCAAGAATTCTTTTGAACAGACTAATACCCACCATTGCAGAAGATCTTCTACCTGAGAGCCAGTGTGGTTTCCGAGCCAACAGAGGTACCACAGACATGGTATTTGTTCTCAGACAACTGCAAGAGAAGTGTCGGGAACAGAACAAAGGACTCTATGTTACCTTTGTTGAGCTCACCAAGGCTTTCGATACTGTGAGCAGAAAAGGTCTGTGGCAGATTTTGGAACGTTTAGGATGTCCTCCCAAGTTCCTCAAAATGATCATCTCGCTTCATGAGGACCAGAGCGGTCAAGTCAGATATGGGGACGCACTTTCTGAGCTGTTTCCAATAGCTAATGGTGTGAAGCAAGGCTGTGTTCTTGCACCAACCTTATTCACGATCTTCTTCAGCATGATGCTCCAAAGGGCCACGGCAGACCTCGATTTTGAAAACGGTGTCTACATTCGATATCATACCGATGGGAGCCTTTTCAACCTAAGGTGACTGAAGGCCCACACTAAGACCTTAAATCATCTTATCCATGAGCTGCTTTACGCTGATGATGCCGCTCTCGTCGCCCACACAGAAGTAGCTCTGCAGCGTTTAACATCCTGCTTTGCAGAGGCTGCTGAGCTTTTTGGTCTGGAAGTCAGCTTGAAGAAGACAAAAGTTTTATATCAG
>NW_020955199.1:765873-782062 GCF_003031625.1 Empidonax traillii
AGGTTATCAAAGGTAAACTCTGTAAAAGAGTGTGGCAAAACAAACACCTGAAGAAAAGTACTAAGATCAGTGTTTACAGAGCCATTGTACTGTCTACTCTTTTATATGGGTCTGAATCATGGGTCATTTACCGTCACCACTTGCGTCTCTTAGAACGCTTCCATCAGCACTGCCTCCTTACAATCCTAAACATCCACTGGACTGACTATGTGACCAACATGTCTGTCCTTGAACAGGCAGCAGTCACGAGCATTGAGGCCACGCTGCTGAGAACTCAGCTGTGCTGGGCAGGGCACGTCTCCAGGATGCAGGACCATCGCCTCCCTAAGACCGTGCCTTATGGGGAACTTGCCACTGGCTGCCGCAAGAGAGGAGGCCCGAAGAGGAGATCCAAGGACTGCCTGAAACAATCCCTCAGCCTTGGCCATATTGATCACCACCATTGGTCTACCCTGGCCTCCAGTCGGGAGGCCTGGAGACACACCATCTATAACGCTGCTGCTGCTTTTGAGAACACACGCAGGATCACTCTCGAGGAGAAAAGACAATGCAGAAAGAATCGCGTCTTGTCGATATCACCTGGGGAGTCTTTCTGCTGTACGTTCTGCAACTGGACTTGTCTATCTCGCATTGGCCTTTTTAGCCATCAGCGCGCTTGTAGCAAGCGTGGGTAGAGCCCCTCTCAAATCTTCCTCCCAAAGCCTAGCCATGATAATGATGATTTCGCTATTATTAGTTGCAGTATGAGGCAAACTAATCAGTTACCAGATCATTAGTTCTTCTTTCACACAATATTAATCCAAATTTGAAGCTGTTACTGGTAAGCAGTTTAGTAGTCTGATTACAAATCAGTAAACTGCCTCTACTCTAATATATGTATTTGAGTTTAAATCATGTGTTTAATCATCTATTATTTTGTGAATTCATCTATTATTTTGTGAATTCATAAAATCTTGCTTTTAGTTCAAGCTGAAAGGTATTTTTTTCATTACACTTGTGTTAAGTGCTTGCAAACATATGAATGCCTGTGTATGTAAATTTCTGTTCCCTTTCAAGAGCAAGAGCTTAATGTTTATATACTTATATTCCCATAAAGTGCATTACAGGTTTTATGTATCATTATACATAAACTTTTTACTTCATATTTTCCAGTGAAGGGTGTCTCAGTTTAAATGAGACACAAGTGTTTTGCTGAGGATGAGTTATGAGGAAGACCCAAACTCTTCCCTCTAAGCAATTGTAAATCAGAAATTAAGAGGCTCCAACTGAGAAAAAATGTGGAAAAAGAAAGAATAACAGCCCTTTATTTAAAGATATATGTGTATTGGCAGAAAAACGAAAGAATACAATGGGAACTCACTCTGTCCTGCTGGCTTAGTTGTGTGGTATATATTCCCCTCTCCTTTGATGTGCACAAGAACTGCTGCCAAAAGTGAACTGAGGAGGAGAGGCATCCCAAATAGTTCCTCACCAATGAAACTCCAAGCACAAATTCCCAGCTGGCAGCCAGGACAAGAAAAAAGCTACCTCTGAGCTCCTGCTACCTGGACCTTGTTCCAGCTTCAGCAGCAACCAAACTCCTCCCCTTGTTTCCCAGGAGAGGAGAGAAAAAAAGTAAAAAGAACTCCCCACCCCTCCCCACAGATAAGATCTTGAAGGTCATCGACTCGGAATGTGGTTTTACAGTCACTTCTTTTGTGTTAGTCAATGGCCCAAGCCACAACCAACCCACCTTTCACACCGTGGGCAGGGGAAAGGGAAAATTCCTGCTTAGTTTTTAAGAACAAGCGAAACCACGACAAAGGGTCACGAAGATGTTGAAGGGACTGGAGCATCTCACATATGACAAGGGGATGAGAGAGCTTGGACAGTGCAGACTGGAGAAGAGCATGCTCAGGGGGAATCTTATTAATGTGTACAAATATTTCACGGGTAAGTGTACAGAGGACACAGACAGGTTCTTTCAAGTGCTGACTAGTAACAGTACCAAATGTAATGAGCAGACTGAAATGTGAGGACTTCCTCCTGAACATCAGGAAATATTTTTTGTGACTGAACACTGGCACAGATTTCCCAGGGAAGTTGTAGAGTCTCCATTCTTAGAGATATTAAAGAAAAAACATATGGACAAGGTCTTGGACAACATTTCCTAGGCAGTCCTGCTTGAGCAGGAGGCTTGGCCTAAATGACTTCCAGAGGTCCCTCCCATCCTCAGCCATTCTGGTATTTGATGGTTCTGTGACATCATGAGTAATAAAGTTTCCACAGAATATTCTGAGTTGGAATGGACCCACAAGGATCATCATAGAATCAGCCAGGTTGGAAAGGACCTCTGAGATCATCATGCCCAACCCTTGATCCACTACCACCACAGTTACTAGACAATGGCACTAAGTGCCACATCCAGCCTCATCTTAAAAACATTCAGGGATAGAGAATCCACCACTTCCCTGGGCAGCCCATTCCAATGCCTGGTTACACTCTCTGTAAAGAATTTCTTCCTAATATCCAACCTAAACCTCCCCCAGCAGAGCTTAAGACCATGCCCTCTTGTCTTGCTGGTAGCTGCCTGGGAGAAGAGACTGACCCCCACCTGGCTACAACCTCCTTTCAGGGAGTTGTAGAGAGTGATGAGGTCACCCCTGAGACTCCTCTTCTCCAGACTAAACAACCCCAGCTCCCTCAGCCTCTCCTCATAGGACTTGTGTTCGAGTCCCTTCACCAGCCTCGTTGCTCTTCTCTGGACCCGCTCCAGCACCTCAATATCCTTCCTGAACGGAAGGGCCCAGAACTGGACACAGCACTCAAGGGGTGGCCTCACCAGTGTTGAGTACAGGGAAAGAATCCCTTCCCTGCTCCTGCTGGCCACACTGTTCCTGATCCAGGCCAGGGTGCCATTGGCCTTCTTGGCCACCTGGGCACACTGCTGGCTCATGTTCAGCCTCCTGTCAATCCAAACTCCCAGATCCCTTTCTGCCTGGCTGCTCTCCAGCCACTCTGTGCCCAGCCTGTAGCGCTGCAGGGGGTTGTTGTGGCCAAAGTGCAGGACCCGGCACTTGGCCTTGTTGAACCTCATCCCTTTGGAATCAGGTCAGTCTGTCCAGGTCCCTCTGCAGAGTCAAACTCTTAAGTAAATGGCCCATATGGGGATCAAACTCACAGACTTGGCATTATTAGCACCATGGTTTAACAAACTGAGATAATCTCAGTTGCTTCAGGTTGGTCACTAATAGTTTCTGATGACTTTTAAGCCATTTACCCATAAGAAAAAATAAAAAGGCTTAACAATGTGTTTTTAGATATGCCACAATCCACTTGATTAACTTTGAAATTATCTATTTCTTATTTTCTAGAGGAATTTCACCCCAAAAGCCCCAAACCTGAAAGCCTTTCTAAGTCTCACACTTTAATGGTCTTTTCCTCCAAACTTGCTTACATAAGTACTCTGCTGAAAAAAGGCATGATACAAGGACTAGGGATCACTTCTTCAAAGGTTCTCCTACCACAAAGAAAATCTGCAAGGTATCATATAATCCATAAACAAAATACATCTCTGCATAGACATAGAAAAGAGACACTCAGGTCTGTGACCAAAGACCCCAGGCAAACATTGCAGGGGTCAAAAATCATTGATAATGATGCTGTCTAGAACTCCCTTTTTCACCCAACACAAGTCTCCTTTTGCTATAAGGAAAACAAATCACATCCTATTGAATGCCAACCTGTCCACTGAATGACCTACTGGTTGTTCTGCTATATATCCATCCGTACAAAATACTGTCCTATAACTGACTGTTTAACATCAGACCAACGCAGGGTGAGAGGTCAGACATTAATGCACCACAGTAGAAGTGAGACTTGTTCCATCAGTCACGGTTTCATTAAGTCGCAGGATAACCGATCAGAAAATGTGCTGTTGACAAGTCTCTTTTCTTGACCCATGTTCTTCTACGCTGCAGCTACCAAAAACAGATCAAAAAGTCTGCCTGATCCTGTCTCTGTTTTGTTTTAGCTTGAGTTTTCAATGTGTTCTTTTTATAAGTTCATTCAGGTGCTTTACCAACCCATGTCTCTTTTCTTCATCTACATTTTAAAATATGTTTTATTGCATAATTTCTCTTAGGAAACCTCATTTGGTTTTAAGTAGTCTATTGCTCATGTTCCTTGCAATTCTCTAGATTTTAAATGAGATTAGATAGCCCACAGTCATTTCTTATTCTCCCCTTCCATATTCTTGTGTTTGCTAGACATCCACTGTATCTACCCTTGCTCATTTCTAGTTTGGAAACTCCCATTGGTTTTAATTCCCAGCTGAACACATACTGCACATACATTTGATGTTGCCAGTTTCTACAAAAGTGGAACATCATACAGTTTGACTTCCAGCTTGGCTTCTCCTTGCTGAGATGTTAGAACAATGAGGACTACGCACACAATTCAAGATGCAGGCATATTATCCACTATGCCAAATGTTCCGATACTTCAAACTTCTTTCACAGATTCGGGCCACTCCCCCAGCTCTTTTAAGCCTCTTCAAGCTTTAAGTGTCCATACCGAGTTTTCTTTACCTAGCCACCATGCCTCACACAGATGCTAATCAAGCTCATTAATAATGGTAAACTATTCCAAACACTATTTCTTTGACCAAAGCACCATTCTCACCCTTAGTGAGTGATTTGCAATGAGTTCTCAGAGCTACTGCTTTCTGTCACATTATCTTGATGTCAGAACACTAAGCATGAAAAACAGCACTTGTTTCTCCCTGTAAAATATGGGTATCACTAGTTACACACAGCTTACAGAGGTAACTAGACTGTTTGCTATTAGTGCTCTGACTTCTTTTTTATTGATCCTCCAGCTTTCACATCATTAGTGAAATGATCAGTAATGATTTTATGACGTGGATAAAAATGTTAAACAACCTTGGGTCTACAAGACTCAATCCAGTGAAACATCCACTCAGCAATGCTTCCCCCTGCAATTGTTTCAAAAAAACGTAATGTTCGTAATATTGTCACCTGACTGATACATACTGATTGGTTTTGCTCCTTAGTCAAAATACTTTGCAATACCAAGTTAAAATAATTTACAGATCTCTAGCTGTGTTACATCAACACTTTCAGCAATCAAGTTTGCTTGAATTCTTTTCATAGCTTAAGAAGGTGAGTTTTCAGTGAATCTATGCCTATTGGTATTATTTAACTTTCCTTAATCCTTAAAATAAAAATAAATAAAAAAAAAGCACAATATCCACCACGTCAATTGTCCACAAACTACATAAGACAGACAAGCTTCTGCCTGTCTTGAGTCAACCTATTTTCTCTTGTTTCTTCCTAATGTCACAGCATTAGTTTTATTTTGGTACCCCAGAAGTGTCCCAGCATGCCACAATACATAGATAGTCCAGAAAGTTTAGCAGCTCAGATAGGTTATAAAATCCAGATGATAAAATGTTAAAAATTTTAAAAGCTGGTTGAGATTACTTCCAATGACTTTTTGAAAACATTTGATCATCAACTGCACATCATGCATTTGATCATAATGTCCACATCACGCAGATATATTTATGGACAGTGCACAAACCTGGTCACTTTGAGATCCATTCCCTGGTACTCCTCTGCCACCTGCAGTTGCTATATTAACAGTTTTGGAGGCTTTGTTCCCTCCTAGGAATTAGACTTCTTTTTTTTCCTTCCAGTTTTTCTTTTATTATGTTTTTGGTTAGTTAGATTTTTATTTTTATGGGTGCTTTCAACCTATATCCCTTCCATACTAAAATAAGGTTATTCTTCTTGATTGTGGTTTCCAAATATCTCCTCACAATCCCTAGTTTTCATGGCCAGACGATCTTTTTTCCTATTTGAAAGAGGTTCTGTAAGGCCACCATCCTTTACATTCATATGGACACTACGAAATATGTATTGCATTTTAAAACATGAAGCAAGTCATCATTTCTTGTTAGTTTTTGGATTTGTAACTGCATGTTTTTAACTATCAGTGTAAAATCAGAATACAGAAAGATTGCATTAATTCATACATACATAGAAAACTTAAACTCCTTAATTTTATTTTCTCAAAGAAATGTGTCATCACAAGGATTTTAACACAAAAGTGTTTGAACAAAATTCCTCCTAAAGTACTTTATATTCTCCAGACCCTGTGGAGAGCATTCAAAAGGCATACCATCAAAGCAGCTCAAAATCCATTTCTATGATTCTTCTGAAAATCACATTGGTCCACGCTTGTTTCAGATTGTACTGCATCATACAATCTTCATCATTTAAAAAGAAAAAAAAATTAATTCACAATCTATTAAAAAGACAAAATAAAGAGAAAGAATAGCTGGAGTTGTAATGGAGTAAGGAGATTTTCCAAACTCTAAGCCTACCATTGCTGACACAAAAAAACCCTTCACAAGTCTGGCAAAACTCTGTTGCAGATGATTGTTTGATGATCGGGTATTGTGGTTAAAAAACTGTGCTATCAAGAATACAGTCTGAAAGATGCTTTGCAAATATTTGAATATCATCCACCTCAGCTCTGGTACTACATAGCAGAGGATAACCTTTAGAAGGTGGCTTTAAATTTATGCTTTGTTTTCTTAGCCCAGTGGGACACAGGTGAGACCAACAGTATGATACAGAAATACTCTTGTTCCCTTCTTCTACCATTCAAACTGGTACCATAAGTCAGGAGAGATTCTGCAAAAAAATAAATATTTCAGACACACACCAGTCAAAGCTCCACCTACAGATGGATTTTATGTGTTTCAAATACAATCTTGGGTGCTTCCTAGGGGTGTCAGTGATGCTGCATACCACAATGCGTGTATCCTTTCTTTTAGGAAAATAACTTAACTTTGCTTCCAAGAATTCCCAGCCCTCACAGTAAAATTTGTTTTAGAAATGCATACAGGCACTATTGCAACAATACTCTTCCTTGAATAAAATTCATCTGACCTCATTAAAAATACACAAAGATTAATTTACTTAATGTTTCAGGGCTTATGAAGCAATACCAAAATTTTCAGTTGTGTGCACACCATCATATAAGTGTACATTGGAGTACAGAACACATTTTTTCCTAGATTGATAGATGTTCTTTTTAGATGTTATCTGCTGTGTGTTTCCTTCTAGTTGTGGAAACATACATACAGTTTTGCTTGATTGCATTATAGATACAACAGGTTGTTTTTTTTCCTGGAAGTACAATTATATGGCAACTCAAAATCCTCTCAGCAGCAAGTTATTCTTTAGGGTTTTTTTCCTCACAGTAGTTTTGAGGTAATCTAGACAAGAGAACTGCAGACAGCTCTGTTAGCAAAACTGTAAGCTTCCCTTACCTCTGTGATCCTTCCCAATGAGTCTTTCAGAATCTATTTTTTTCCATCTGAAAATTATAGACAATAGCTACATGCATTTAACAGCTACATGCCTGTGTGTCTTCCTTATGCACACTTGGAATTCTGCTGTTCTGCAATTCTTTTTAAATATAAGTCATAGCATACAGTAGTCCTGCAAGACATATTACAGGCAAAAAGAAAAATCTGGTCCAGTTATTTTTGTAAAAACTCATTCCAATTAAAATTTCTACCTGAAGGAAGTTAAAGGCATTATGCTTAACTCTGCTTTTACACTCCTTAAAAAAAAAAAAAAAAAAAAAAATTAGATTTATTTCTTTACAGTGAAGAAAACAGAAAGTACACATAGTAGAAAGTTTAAAGTTTGAAGCCTAATCTGTGAGACCATGATTTTTTTTTTAACAAATTTGAACCAGCAGAATGAGTTTATGCTTAAGAAGTGCTTTTTATTACATGCCCAAAGCACTTCTATTTCTGCAGTGCTGTCTAAGTTGGAAAACAAACCGTCAAGGTTTCTGGCTCTGCCTGGAAGCTCTGGTGCCTGCCAATGTTTGCACCCTTCCCAGGCTTCCCCTGGTGGCTCTCAAACAGATTAAGCTCTAATTATAGCATAGTTAATCTGATGCATAGTATTTCTATTCATTTAACCAAAGTGAACCTTCACCAAAAAAAAAAAAAAAAAAAAAAAAAAAAAAAAAAAAAAAAAAAAAAAAAAAAAAAAAAATTGCTAAGAGCATAAATAGCCTTGACAGTATAGGCTTATATCTTAGAACAAGATTTTTTTCAGACTTTTAGGGATTTTATTTTTGGATCTCCTTTGTTCCTACACCTGACAACCCTGATCTCATGATACCCTGCCAATTAAACTCTACTCTCATTTGAACAGTAAAATTAATCATGGGTTCATATTCTGAATTCACACAGGTTGATGATATTTGTTCAGTTGAGGCAACTTAGGTGTCCATTTCCAACATATTGATACTATATGATAACATAGAATTCCAGGTCAAAGAGCAAAGTCTTGCTGGGTTTTCTGCAATTATCATTCAACATAGCATTTTGGAGTTTGTCAGTTTAAATAAGATGTTTACTTGTCTGGTTGCAGCTGTAAGATGTTTCAGTAGCAGTCACATGTTCCAGAATTATTATAAAGTATCTTTGCCTAATGTGGTTGTAATGAAACAGGAAGTTACTCATTTCGAAAGAGGACATGAGGCAATGATTAAATTAAAGTAACTGTTATAGAACAGAGTGAAGGTTTCTAGTTCGACCTGTGCCTCCTAGGTTTCATTGTACTCTCTATTGTACTACTTTGCACCTGAGCACCCAAATCGATGCCATACTTTTTTCCCCAAGTCACTGGACTCAGCTTATGAAGACAAGCAATAACAAGATGTCCATAAGCCAACAGTGTGTCCTTTTGGTTAAGAAGGCCAGGGTGTATTAGTAAAAGCATTGCCGGTACATTGAGAGAGGTGATCCTGCCACTCTACTCAGCCCTGGTGAGGCTGCATCTGGAGTGCTGTGTCCCGTTCTGGGCTTCTCATGCCAAGAGAAGCATGGAGCTACTGCAGTAGGTCCAGCAGAGGGCAACAAAGATGATTAAGGGACTGAAGCATCTCTCTTACAAGAAAAGGCTGAGAGATTTGGGTCTGTTCAACCTCAAAAAGAGACAGCTGAGAGGGATCTCATAAATGTGTACAAGTACATGAACAGAGAGTGTCAAGAGGTTGGAGCCAGGTGGTGCTGAGTGAGAGGACAAGAAGCAACAGGCAGCAACTAATGCATAGGAAGTTCCTCTTGAACATAAGACCTTCTTTATTGTGCAGGTGACTGAGCACTGAAAGTTTGCTCAGAGATGTTTTGGAGTCTCCCTTACTGGAGATATTCAAGAACAATGTGAACACAGTACTGTGCCATGTGTTCTAGGATGACTCTGATTCAGCAGGGAGGTTCAACCAGATGGCCCTTCCAACCTTATGTATTCTGTTCTTCTGTGACATCAACAGAAAATGAGATATGTAGCTATGTTTGTCTTCTCTCTTCAAGTTATCAAAAAATATAAGGACCATATTTGTCAATGCCTCCAGTCTATGCAAACAGTTACTTGACAAAAATACACATAATCACAGCAGTATATTACGAGTCCCAAAGAAACCTGGATTTGGATGAACATAAGATGATAAATACACATTGAAATTGCATAATATTTATCCATTCCATGCAGTCGCACCTAGTTGCAATGTTGTTTCGTTTATATGCATGCAAATAATACATATTGCACTAAACTGAATAAAATCATGTTTGAGTGAACTCTTATGAAGTGAAATGTCATTCCATACATTTGAATTTAAGTCCAGTAATTTAAATGAATGAGGCTGCACAAATTGCAGTATTAAAATTAATGAACATTTAATTAATGATGTTACACTGTGGAGAAGGACTTTTGAAATGAGCATACACAATAGTCCTGTCTTTGACTGCTAAGTTAATGAAAGCTCCTTAAAACTTCCTTCTCATTTTCACTGCTTAGAAGCTTCTTAAAAGTAACATCACCTGTGAGCACTATGAAATATATCAGTAATACATTTGTTTGTAGACACAATATAAGAAATATGCAAATCTGATTATAAATTAGAAAAAATAAACAAAATTAGGCAAAAACTTTATTCTAAGGGTATCGCTTTTTAAGGATTAAAGTTTGGGGGGTTTTTCTTTGAAGGTTTTGGTTGGGCTTTTTTCCGGTTTTTATTTTCCCATGTCAAGAGAACTGTTATACCACTGGTTGTTCTGATCTACTTAGATGCAGAGGGGAACCAGGTTCTAAAACATTCCCATAAATGAGAATAGGGCACAAACCAGACCAGGTGCTGGACTGCAAAACAATAATTCAACTTTATTTTGTAACACAAAGGAGCAGAGAGAAAGAAGGAAGATAGAAAAGTAGGAAAAGCTAAGGGTAACTGTTAAAAGCACAGGACAGGAGTTACTACCCCCATGAAGTGCCGCTGGCTTGCAAGCTGGTAGATCTCCATGGGGCTTCTTCCCTGGTCACCTTGCAGCCTGTGAGGAGCAATGGCAGGCAGGGTAACAGAGTGGCAGCAGCTCCCACAGCAGTTCCTTCAGCTGTACCCTTAGCATTCCCCCAGCAAGGCCTTAAATTTCCTTGCTGTGGTAGCCCCTGTATGCCCATTGGCCAGTTCACCAGTATCCAAGCAAAGTTTGCCTGGTACCAAGACGGGTCCTGAGTGTCCATTGGCTGGTTCCCCAGTCACCACACAAGATCTGCCTGGCACACCTTATTTGGGAAAGTCCTTGTCCTGTTCTTGACTGTAACAATTTTTATCTTTTTTGCTTATCTACCTGCCTCTGATGGCTTGCTAGGTACCTCCTGAAGCTTTTGCAAGTAACTCAGCTCCTGCAGCAGCCGAGCTGTTGCATCAAGGCTTTTGATCTCCATGCTCAAGGCAATGGTGAAGCAGACTCCATCTTCTAATCAGTTCATTACACCAATATGTGTCCTGATATGTGCCTTTAAAAAGTTAAAAAAGATCTTACACAGATTGCAATAGTTAAACTATATTGACTAGATCACGACTGTATTTGGTTTAAACTGCTTTAGCTGAATCATTAAAATCTTAAGGAAACTCACAGTCTTGAAATATTCTAATTGATCTGCAAAGGGTCTAGATTTTTATTGTTTTTTTCCTAATCTAGAAAGAGTCAGCAGGGCTTGAACAAGACATTCATTGACCTGGAATGACCGCTTTTTTAGCCTTGCAACTTTGCTCTTACTAACAGATATTCTGCTTTGCTGAACAATGTTGCTTGTTACTCATATTGCCTTCATTTCTAAAAGCACTTTAAGGTTCATGTATTAATTACAAGAATAAATAGTGCATTGCACACACAACTTATATTGAGTGAATTGCCACAGAATCTTTCTAGTGCTTCAGCATGGTTTTGTTCAGTCTCTGTTACTGAAATACCATCTGCTAACCAAGACTTCTTTGCTAGTGCTAGGACTTTTCGAGGAAGTATTTATTCTTACTCAGAAAAGACCAGTTCAGAAAAAAAAATAATTATTTGGAATATATGATAAAGCTATTATCCAGGGAGGTTTGTGATTTAAAATTGTATTTCTGAATAAAATAAGCTGTAGCAATAGACTGGGGTTTAGGGATCTGTTTTCAATGCTATAGGTGAATGACCTGATGTGAAGAACCTAAAGAGCATTTGTAATAGTTTACATTGATTGTGCATACTTTTATTTCCCATATTTAATTACACTGTTCATAGAGAAAGAGATACTTAAACTCTTTTTCCTGGATCAAAAGAAGACTTGAGTTCATAGGTTGTGTGAGAAAGGAAGTGATGTTTTGCTGAAGCCAGAGTGACTAATAGGAGGAGGAGAGGTGCTAACCCTTGTTTCTTGCTTATTGTTTACATATGGTTCAGACTGTTCCTTCCAGAGCTGATAAGAACTAGTAGGAAAAACTACACTAACGACTTGACGAAAAAGGCAGAAGATTAATTACAACAGATGTAATTAATTCTTACAGGGTAAGAGGTTTAAATAATGGCACTATGATTTTCTTAATGTCATGAGAGTAAATGCAAGGGGCTTTGAGGATTCTGAGAGAAATCATCAAGACCATGGCCTACAGAAAAAATAAAACCTTGACCTCAAGTCTCTCAGTTATTCTAGATACTTTGCTCCCCCAAACTGCAAAAGATCCTAATCCAACATTTCAAATGCAGAATTTTTTCTCCTATAACCTGTTTAGAACAACATAAACTGAGTCAAAAATAGATAACTATGAAGAATGTTAAGTAGTATGCAAGTCCTACATGCACTGTGTAGTTCTTTTCAGTTGTGAATGCCCATATCACATCAGAAAGGACTGAAAACAATTTTCTCTCAATCAGTTCCTGTATTAATTAAAACAATATTAGGGGAGTTAACTGCATTCAGGCCTAGAAGGTTGCTTCATGGTACAACTTCAGGATCATGGCCTATGTATTTGTCCTGATGGGTGTGTAAGCAGCACAAGTATGAATTACCAATAAGAGCAGTGAAAGCAGTGCATGATGTAACCAGACTACAAATATCTGCTGTAGGTTCTGGGACAGTAATTTTGTCTTATTTGAGGTGAAAGGAGAGAGAAGAAACACAATTCAGTCTCTAAATAAATAACTTCATTTTAAATGATAACAGTTTTTTCATACATTTTTTCTCAGAACTGACAGATCTGCAATCATTTTTACTCAGAGAAATGAACATACATCAGTTCCATTACTTCCCCCAGCAAGCAGCTATTACAGGGACTAAACGTTTTTTCTATTATATTTTGCGATGAAGGAAAGATAAATGTCAGCAGGATTACTTGAAAGGAAAAAAGGCAAATATTCCTGAACAATCAGATAATCATGCCTTCAAAAAAAACCACAAAAAACCAAAAAATCTAAACAAAACAAAAAAAACTCCCCCCCCAAAAAAACCAAACAAACAACCAAAAACCCAAACAAACAAACAAACAAACAAAAAACCCACACCTCAACCCGGTGTGACAGTTCAGAAATTTTTTCTGTATGGTAGAAGACAAGCCCACTCTCCACATGCTGAATGAATGTCATAACTAAAGCAAGTGCAATGTGAGTGGAGAGTGATGGCAATTCTCTGTCTCCTCTCATTTTTTCCCAAATAGTATCTAATTCATTGTGTTTTTTTCTGTTAAAAGGGCCTGATATGGAAATGAAACTTTGTTACAGGCAGATCTTTCTAATACATCATGCTATCCAGATATTATTATTAGCATATCATCAGGAACAAAACAAGAGCAAAGACTTTTTCCTTTCTGCATAGGTCAAAATACAAAAATGACAACAACAACAAAAAAATCACAATTCCAGTTTTAATCCCTTTAAAAGATGAGATTTTCAGTGATTTTTGAATCACACATCAAACAAGTGGCAATGTGCAAAATCAATACCCCAAGGCATGGTAAGGAAATATTTTCTTTCAGATTGTCAATTAAAAAACTCCAATGACTGCTAAAATCATTATAATTTTTAGATAAATTAAAAAGGAATCCCTTATCAGAAATAAGGACAAGAGGAAGAGCAGAAAACAGAAATTATCTATTAATCAAATGTATTTTATTTTTACCAAAGGACATGATTTTGATTAATTTCTTTAGTCAAGTTATTATAATAGTAAAGAAAGCGAAAGTAGATATGATATTAAGTATTTGGATAAAATAATTGACAATCTATACATGGCAATTTCTTGGTATCCAGCATGATCCCTGTCAACTATTTGTGAAGAAAAATAGACAAAAAGATATTTCTGAACATTTTTGTAGGAGTTAACTGTTTACCAAAGAATACAATAAAGTATCTTATTATCAGACAAATTTCATGGTCTTGCTGCTTTGATATAGTGTAAGATCTCTACACTTGTCTGGTTATACTGGGCCAAGTCTTTGAATATTTTAGGTATACTTACCACAATCTACAATATCTATGGATTTCACCCAGACATTTTCTCTTTAAAGAGATAAGTTGGAAACTAAACCAGACTAGCTATAGCAAGCTCTTTTATTAAACTAGTAAGTTTTAATATAGTCGGAGGGGAGATATCTGGAGTGGGAATAGGTAAAATAGCAGGTTAAAAGTTGAAGAAAGAGAATATTATAACTTGCTTTTAACTTCAGCAGAAATTTATAGAAAATTTGTTTTCAATGTCTGATTGTGTTGTTTCCAAAAAGGTAAAAAAACAAGCATAATTTGGAAAAGTACATAGAAACAACTGGGAGGTGATAGATTGTTTATGTTTGTCATAAGAAGTACAGACTCAAAAGCCAGCTGGAATGGTTTTTACTGCATGATAGCTAAAGCAATAGTAATCCTCCCCCAATCAGCAAAGGCTGCAAAATCACAGTAGGATTACACAAAAAGATGTAAAGTTCAATAAAATGAAGAGTTACTAGTGAATAGTTAATACTAGTTAATAGAGAAGGTGATTCAGAAACTTTTGTCAAACTATAGAATCAAGGAATAGTTTGAGTTGTAAGGGATCTTTTAAAGGTCATCTAACCCAAGTCCCCTGCCATGGGTAGGGACATCTTCAACTAGATCAGGTTGCTCAGAACCACATGCAACCTGAGTTTGAATGTTCCCAGGGATGGGGCATCCACAACCTCTCTGGGCAATACGTATCAGTTTTTGACCGCCCTCATTGTAAAACACTTTTTCATTATATCTAATCTAAATCAATCCTCTTTTAGTTTTAAAACTTCTCCCTTGCTTATCACAACAGGCCCCACTGAAAGGTTTGTCACTATCATTTTTATAGGTCCCCTTTCAGTACTGGCAGGGTGCAATAAGGTCTCTTTCGAGTCTTCTTTTATCCAGACTGAACAATCCAAATAGGACAGGTGTTGCATCTGTCTAATAATCTTTGTGGCCCTTCTCTGGACTCAATTCAAAAGGTTCATGTCCTTCCTGTGCTGAGGACCCCAGAGCTGGATACAGCACTCCAGATGTGGTCTCATCAGAATTAAGTAGACTGGCTTTCTTGAGGTACAAACACGTATTGTAAGTTCACGTCCAGCCTCTCATCCACCAGCATCTTCAAGTCCTTCTTGGTAGGTCTGTTCTTCATCTATTCATCTCTGTATTGGATCTTGCTGAGCTGGAGTTCATTTCCCCATAATAACCCTCACAGTGCTGTGCTTTGTGTTGGTGGTCTCTAGAAGAGTGTTGATAACACACCGGTGTTTTGGCTACTGCTGAGCACAGCACCAGCACTTAATATTCCTTCCTTAGTTGAGGGCAAGTTCCTGGGAGGGGACCCAAGTGGGCCAGCTGAGCCAAACTAACAAAAAGGGATATTCCATACCGTATGACATCAACTCAGATATAAAAGCTCAGGTAAGGATCAGGAAGGGGAGCATTCATTGTCTCCAGTGGCTGCCTGCTGAGGAACCATTGGGTGTGCTGAAGTCCTGCTGCTCAGGAGTAGCCGACCATCGCTGCTCGTGGGAAGTAGAGAATTAACCTTGTTATCTTTCTCTTTGCTTTTGCCCCATAAGCTTCTGCTTTCCTTTTTGCTTTAAATAAACTTCTTTATTCCAGTCCATGAGTTGTTTTTTCCACCTTACTCTCTCCCCTATCCAGCTGGGAAGACGAGTGATGCACCTGACATCCAGCCAAGGTCAAACCACCACAATGCCCCAGCCTGTATGGATACTGGGGGTTGCCCCAGCCCAGGTGGAGTACCTTGCACTTGGCCTTATTGAACTTCATGACGTTCCCAAGGGCCTACTTCTTGAACTTGTCCAGTTAGGTCTGGATGGCATCCTATCCTTCAGATGTGTCAACTGCATCATTCAGATTGATCTGTCAGCAAATTTGCTGAGAATGCATTCAATCCCACTTTCTGTCACTGATGGAGAGATTAAATAACACTGGTCACAATACAGACTCCTGAGGGACATCACTTGTCCACCAGGACACTAAGTCATTGACCTCTATCCTCTGAATACAACTGCCCATTTAGGGGACTGGAGCACCTCTCTCATGAGAAAAAGCTGAGAGACCTGTTCAGCCTCAAGAGAAGATTACTGAGAGGGACCTCATCAATGTGTACAAACAAGTACATGAACAGAGGGTGCCAAGAGGATGGAGCCAGGCTCTTCTTGATGGTGCTGAGCAACAGGACAAGATGCAATGGGCAAGGATGTAATGCACAGGAAGTTCCTCCTGAACATGAGGAAGAACTTCTTTACTGTGTGGGTAACCTGTGAGCATTGAACTGAGGGAGGG
>NW_020955199.1:782504-860957 GCF_003031625.1 Empidonax traillii
GGGAGGGGAGGGGAGGGGAGGACCCTCCCTGTCATATCACTTGAAGGCACCCTTTAAATTCTGTTAAAGAGTGGTTCTGGTCGTGAGTGTCCATAGTATCATTTACACAGTCTTTTATCTAATTCAACAGCTCTGTCTCCAATATGATTTTTTAAAACTACTGCACAGCTCAGTCACTGTCTGCTACTATGTAGCAAGGCCCTCTCCAATAAATAAAAGTTCTCTCGTTTATTTAAAAAGTGTCAACGGAAGTGTCTGAGGTATTGAATGACCCTTTTTCTATTAACTTCAGCACTAAAAATACACATAAACCACACAGCACTGGCAAAAATACTGTCAGTTAAAAAGAAAATGCTTTTTTCCATTTTTTTTTTCCAGTTAGATATCTTTTTTTTCTTTTTCATTATGTTGGCTTTTTTCTTTCCCTGAATTCTGGTGTGAGCAGACTGTATGCGTACACACATCCACATCCACAACTCGCTCACCCTTCTTCTCAGTCTCTCTACTTTTAGTAATAATTTGCACATAATGGAACAGCCAGAGGGGGGTTTGATCAATGACCTCTGTCTCAGAGATGCTGTTCCAAGGGAAACACATCTGCCAACATAAAGTATTGGTGCAATCATAGCTCAGTGAGCGCCGTAATAAGCAACTGTTACACTGGAGCCATCAGTCATGTTCAGTTACAGACCTGAAAGGATATGGCACCTCAGGGAGTAATGTCCTTCCATAAATTTGGGCAGCAATGAAGAATTATTTGCAATCAAGTAATAAAAAGCCTAAAAAAGGTCCACCACGCATACTAACATCCAATACAGCTGACAAAGAAAATAAAAAACCTTGGCATTGTTTGCTCGTTATGTAAACTACACAGCTGTCCAAGCAATTAAGATATGATTTTGGGAATTCTCTCGTAAAAATTTGCTAACAGCGCTTCCACTTGTGAAAGTGACATTCTTCTCTATCAGTAAAGTGCATTTCATTAAGGTAATGCAATTTCATCTAGCTTAATAGTAGGAATTGCTTAACCTTATGGCAAGAGTACGTAAACAACATAAAATTAATGACACTCCGTGCATTATGGGAATAGATTTGCATTAGTGACAGCATTGATCAAGTAATAGAGAAACTAACATGCACTTCCAATTGTTAGTACTCTAGGGATTCCTGTTCGCTGTCTGCAAAGTTGTATTTCTGGTCTTCTGGTTGCAAAACTGTTAGAAAAGATAAAATTCACAGTAAGCTTTGCAATTTTTTAATACTAATACCAATGAAATAAGAATATAAAAAAGGCATAAGTCTGAAGGGATCCATCTTCACAGGCAGGCTAAAACTATAACTGAAACAGAAAAGATGTGCAAGGGTCTTTTAAAGTGATGATTGACTTTAAACGTGCAACAGCCTCATGACTCAAGAGGGCTTTTTCTTCCATTCATTCAGGTGGGAAAATCTGTAAGTGCTGCAGACATGACTTCCTGTTCTGATATTTTTATGGATCTAGCAACAGGGATGTTTATTCTGCTTTATGTGCTTTATTATTTCTGCTTCTACCATTAATGGTATGGCTGTGTGTTCTTGTACAGTATTATGGACAGGACAGTTCTCTCATTTGGAGAATTTTTCACATGCCAAAGTCAAGAAAAAATACTGAGGGTATCAAGAGTCATATCTGCTCCCAGGAGGATCTTCAGTCTTTTGTACTCTCTTTCTCCAGTGATAAGACCTTACAGACATGTATGACACTGTATAAGTATACCAGCAAAGTTTATTTTGGGTAGTCTTACCCCTTTCTTATCAGGAGATGCTCTTCTCAGGCCCCTCTTCATGCACAAGATTAAGAAACCTCTGACTGCTTACTGAGACTTGGTGACTTCCTGAAAAGTCTCCCTCAGGCAATCACAAACTTTTGGACCCATACCAGTAGTCTCACTACAGTGAAGACCTGATTTCAGTTCTTCTTTCTTCCAAAAGAACTACTTAATTAAACTTATCTGAAAATGCCGTCATTTTATTAGTGTATGAGCGAGAAACCCATCATAGAAATGATGGAAAGTAGGAAGATGGGGAATGCTTTAGCAGACATTGGAAAGTCACCTCCAATAAGGAATGCTACTTTTTCTGGGACTTTTATTTTGGTTTGGTTTACCCTTTTGCAGCTTATTGATATTTTAGAGCTTTTAATTTAAAAGCCAAAAGCTAACTCCATCTCCTTTTTCCAGTTGAAGAACATAAAAGGAATTATTACCTGTAAATTCCTTCATTTAATTAAATTCATGACAGCAAAAATGCCTCAGGCTGCAGAGATTCCTACTAAAGCAAAATACACATAGTAGGCATGCTGAAAAAACAGTCTTGATCTCATCTCCTTTAACAATAGCAGTGCAAGGTGTTATTTGAAAGAAGGGTGGGTGAAACTTTCAGATAATATTGGGTTAGAATCTTTGTTCAAAGTATGGTTTTCATATTGAAGTCATTCTTCAACAAGAAAAGATTCAAAGTTATGAAATGATAGCCATGCAACTAGAGGAAAGGATATTTTACTAGCAATAAGCCAGGTCCTTGATTATACAGACCTAGAGTAGAAAATCCAGTAAAGAGCAAATTCTTCTTACCTAAGATGCACCAGTTTATCATTCCAGATCACATGCCAGAGATTGCTGGATTAATGAGAGCAGAATACAATAAACAGTATAAATCTCAAGCCTAAGAAACCTAAATTGGTTCAATTCCTAAACCAATCAACAGGACAATTTCTGGGTACAGAACAAGCAGGTCTCTGCATGGATGATGTCTAAACGAAGTAAGAAGAGAATTAAGAGGATGCAATATGCAAGTCCCTAAAGCCTGTTGTTCTTAACCAGTTTACTGCTTTACTGCTTTACACTCTAGGACTTCAGGATACTCTAAGTAGATAACAGGGTGAACTTAGTTAGGAGAACTGGTCCCAAGTAATGCCAAACAACTCCTGCAGGATCTGAGAAGTCTGACTTACAAAATAAGTCCTTTTACAAATATTCGAAGGGCTTTTTCTCCCCTTCTTTTGCTAGTCAGCCTACAGCTAGTGTAAGAAAGCTAGGCAAAGATTCCATTACCTTTATTTGCTATTATCCATCAAGAAGTACTCTTTAGAGGGGAAAATCAGAATAAAGCTAGACAAAAGATTACTCCATCTTTCACAAATCAGTCACCCATTCTTAGAGGAAGGAAATAAGCATGACATGGGGCATTTCAGGTAGTGTTCAACAGCTCTATAGAAACTATGCTCACTTCTAAATATTAAACAATTACATTGTTTTAGAGTATTTCCAGTTGTATCTCCCAGCAATTACAAAAAGCACTGATACAAAAAAAAAAAAAAAAAAAAAAAAAAAAAAAAAAAAAAAAAAAAAAAAAAAAAAAAAAAAAAAAAAAAAAAAAAAAAAAAAAAAAAAAAAAAAAAAAAAAAAAAAAAAAAAAAAAAAAAAAAAAAATCACAGCCAAACCCTCATGGATTTAAACAGCAATCTATTCCCATGTATCAAGAGGGAAGAAAATTGCAGAAATCCTTCTAGAAAGGATTGCTAAATCAGAAGGCCACCATGTCTTAATTCTTCTTATACTTTGAATCCTTAGATCTCATTCTTCTGTGAGTTGGACACAAAAAGCTATACTCTCCACATGTGATTCTTCAGTTTCCACAGGATTGTTTATTGCTCTTTACACCAGAAAGCATTTTTCTTAAAGGATGATCTATCAGTACTGAACTCAGTCATGAATGGAAACCTGCTAATCATTGAATTAACACAGTAATCTGAGGGAAGGGGAGATAGATATAAATGCTTTACCTTCTTCTCATTTTCTGTGAGATTTATTTGAAGTAGATAATTGTGTCCATCATATCATGTTCTTTAATCTGTACTTCTTCTGTGTCCCTAACAGAGTTCTGATTTCTGCAAATAGTTAGAACTTACTACCTATGCCTCCTTTTTTCCCTCTCAAACACCATTTAGTAAAAGTCACTATTGTTGCCATTTTGTAAGTGAGGACACGTGGTCCTCTTTGCACCAGTGAGACTTTCTGCAGCCCAGAGGACTATACAGTTCATAAAATACAAACAATGAAATGTTTTGAATCTTAGTAAACACAGTGGCTAAAATCAAGGTAACTCTTCTCTTTTAGGTTTAACAAAATATAAATACCTTATAAGATAATTTCATCTAAGAGTAGAGGACCAAAATATAACCCTCTTGGACCTTTATGCACTCACGGTGAATTGCACATTTGAAAACAAGGCTGTGATTTTTCAAGAGTTCGTGAGAACAACCATGAGCTTTATGTCAAAATTAAAATGTTCAATTTTGTTGAAAGCCACCTACATCACATATAACTTGTCCTGATTAAACTCACACTTATCTCAGTGAAAATCAGCCTCAACACTACCTTTAAACTCAAGAAAGCAAATATTGGACTCCTTAATGTTTCATACTTCGCACCAGAACCGTGAAGATGTTGCCTCACCTAACACAACACACTTATCATGAAATAGAAGTCAATTAACAAAGATATTCCTTTTATTCCTCTTTCGCTTCTCTCCAGTTCTCATCATACAAATTTAATATATTCTGAATGTTTACAGTAGAAAAACACATGAAAAACATAGAGTTCACATGTGTTTTTATCACCACAGATAGACAATTTTCTCAACTGTTTTTTCCTTATGGATAACATTAAGGGGAGCTTCCACGTTATGAAAGTTACTCACATTCCCTGAATGCTGAATATCTGCTTTACAAGAGACAGTGACTAAGTAAGATTTTGTTATTTTAAAATGTTTGATAGAATTGATCCTAGACCCACTGGAGACTTAGCCTTTCTGCTTTGTCCAGGGGAACCTAAGAACTCTCTAATGCCAAGCCCTAAAGTCACAGTACCTTATCTCTCTCATTCACTTCATTTAAAGATCAATAAGGACTGTACTTGATGATACTCTAAGGATATGTTGCCTTTAATTCTGATACTTTGATTTAATTCAAAACAGGAAATAGTTTCTGTTCAATTCATCTCCCCACTACCACAACCACACTCCTGGTCTGCTTTAAAATATTTTATAGGATATAAGAAATGTTTATACTAGACATTTTTCAACTAGTAAAGCTATCATTCATTCCAAGTGACTTCATAACTTAGATTCATTGACAGCTGATACCTATTCTTTTATAAGCATACTCTACCTATGTAATTACTAATGAGCTGCAATTAAAAGATTTCTCTCCTTTTTCCTAAAAAATACTTATTTGCTACATAACTTGGGCCAGACTCATACAAACTTTATAGATTCAGTGGAAAAAAAAATCAGTGTTTTGACATTATTTTTGGGTTTCAAGAAACAAGGTTGAGTGAAAAAAACCCCTCCAATTAATACATCAGAGAGCTCTGCCAGGCTTTTATAGCAATACAGGATTTTTCAGCTGTAAAGAAACATATTGAATCTTTAGAGCACAGCCTATTCTTCACTGCTTCAGTTGTCTTCTTTTGTTTACAAGTCCCTGCCATCCTTCTCTGTGAATTGAATGCTAAACTGTCTCTAGAGAGACGTTATATTGCTCACAGAATGCCTCAGCAGATGGTGCTTCCTGTTGCAACAGAAGGCTGTGATTACACCTGAACTCTACAAGAACTCTAACTTACACAGAAAAACAAGATAAATGGAAGTCTTACAGCTCTGTATTTTTTTTCCTCTTCTGTTCTCCCACCCTAAAAAAAAAAAAAAAAAAAAAAAAAAAAAAAAAAAAATCTAGATTTGGAAACTGCTAACATTTTACCAGAATAGTTTTATCACAACTTCCATTTCAGACTCTATTTCAGGTCAATCCATACCTAGTTATAGCATTGCTTATTATAGTTATAAAATAAAAGAAACCTTCACCAGGAAGAGTCTGTAAACACAAAATGAAGCACCATGACTACCATCTGGATTCAAAAGTTCAGTGTTCTGTAGCAGTTTGCTACTGAATGTGAAATGGCCCTTTCACAGAAGATCTATGAATTCTTTGCAGGAAGACATCCACCCCATCTATTGCCATGATCTATTAGTTTCTGTAAAATGTAAAGCTAATTTTAGGACATAAAACATAGCTTAAAACCAAGAACCATAGCAGTAAGTTAAATATGTATGTATTCTCATAATAATTAGCAAATGAATAATTAAATGTAGCCATCTGAAATAAAGAGTTCCTGTAAATTACTTTACATTTGGGTCTTTATCTCATAAATACTGCTCTGCATGGTTTCTAAAGACAGCTTACATAGGTCATATGGACAAGACAGGACAGTAAGGTTCAATATCACTCACTCCAGGTATCAGTCATGCAAATTAATGTCTTTTATCTGGCACAGAAAGGTCATTGTCCGTTGGATGGCTGCATTGGGCTCTGACCATATCTACCATTGTTATTTTGATCTTTCATTGTCTGTGAGCTTTCAGACATCATGTAGGTCCAAATGAAAACCAATGCTCAATTTGTTTGTAGAGTTCCAGGTGGCCAGAGACCTCCTGGGACCTTGCAAAATAAAGACAGATGAGAATAGGTTTCAGTTCTTCTCTTAAAGGAGTATGTGGATCTGCCTACATCTTAGTGCCTGTTCACTGAAGATTGAAAGGCTTCATTCATCTAGTTTCTACAGCCAAATGACTGTATTTCTACCACAAATGGTTCCCTATAACAGAGACTGCTCCAGATTGAACTAAAGAGAAAATTTAACTTGTGTTAGATTAAACTAAATAGAAAGTTAAACTTGTATTTGGGTTTAGCCACTTTTACCAGTCTCTCACTTTTCATATAGATGATTCATCAGTTTCTTTGCAAACCTTAACAGAACTAAGCCATTGCTGTTTTCAGTGAAATTTCAAGTGTCTTACTGTACAAAACCATTTATAAAATTTACTAGCTAAAAAAAATCCCTTCAAAATTTTACAGATTTCAACACTTACTCATTTCTTCAATTTTTTTGTATGTGCATGTTTTCCAAAAAAAAAAAAAAAAAATAAGTTGTGACAGACCTGAATAACATCAGGCAATGATCAAGTTAGTTTCTTTAAATGGGGAAAAAACCTCCCTTATGTTATAAGGAGATTGTTTAGTAAAAAATTTATCTTCTTGCCTTTCCTTGCATTCACAGAATACATCTATATAGTGTAACAGAGAGGAATGTGAAGGTAGAGAAACAATTGTAGTACTGCAGTGGTTCACACCAGTTTACCAAGCTCTAACCAGAACAACACACATGGTATCTGCCTTGGCTACCCTGCTTCCACAGTGTGCCTTTCTCCTGGTCTTCACATCCAGTTCCCTCATGTTCCTCTCTGTAGATGCACTCTCTTTCCACCAGCACAGCTCAAGGGAGAAGTGTCTTTCTGTTCAGTGTCACATTTCTTACTAAGTCAAGTATCTGTCTGGTGCGCATCTTTATATGACTCACAAATAAGAAGAATTGATGTGTACTGACTGATCATCTACTAGGATAGCACTCATACATAATATGAGCCTACCAGGCATTCTAACAAGAGGCATCTAAAGAAGGTGTGGGGGAATAAGCAGAACTCAGTTCAAATAATACTTTATATTAAAAGCAATGCTTATTCTGGTTGTAGTTAGCTAGATAAACTTCTTTTAGGTGTCAGCGTTGATATAGATCTGCTAAGCTACAAGAGTGCTTAAGCATGATGTGCAAGTACAGGAGCTGGACAGTGCTAGCAATTTTGTTAGAATGCAAAAAAGAGAAAGTAACTCCCAATGATTAGGTCAATTGTCCCCATGGGCTGTGAAGTACCTTTAAACACATGAGAAGAGATGGCAGCATTTTCACCTATACTTAAGATACAGGGGTCTAAACCTGGTGGTCATCTCAGATTCTTTCACTTCTTTTCTCTGTAGGTCTGTAACAACAGCAAATCTTGTCACCTCTCATCTATGACATTTTAAAAACCTCTTCATCAGTCATCCTCCCATTGTGGTGGAAATAAAAAAAAAAAAAAGAAGAAAAAAAAGCACCTCACTTCAGTTTCTTCTGTCATCATTAAGATAATGAATTGTTCTGTCATCATCAAGATAATACATTGCACAATTCTGTAAATGTCTTGCCTCATGCAATTTACATCCTTTCATTCTTCCTTTACTCCCCTTCATTATTGATGTGTGCTCATCTGCTCATGTATAATTTCATCTTTCTCATATTTGCTCCTATTTTCCTATGGTTACTCATCTCTTGGTGCTGGTTAAGTAGTTTCATCTCTCACATATGGCTACAGTTTTCCTCTCTTATGTCTCTCCTTAGAATAAAAGCTCCATTTAAAAAACAAACCAACTAAAACCAAAACCAACCAAACCAAACCAAAACCAAAACCAAAAAACCCTAAAAAACAAAAAGCAAACCCTACATCTTATGTAATGGGAGAAAAAGAACAATAGACAAAAAATATTAGAAACTGCTTAGTCACTGCCACCTATAGCTTTAACCTTCTTGTTGGCTGTTGATGATGATGCTTAGTCACAGCTTTCTTGCCTTGAGTATCAGAGAAAACCATTTTCTTCTTTCTTCCCAGACTAGTTCAGAAATCTCCTCTAGTATTTAAAGTTTTCTATTATTTAATTTCACACATTTTTCTTAGTGTTATGGAAAATAATGATTCCTACAGCTCTCCCTAGCTTCTGGACAGAAAATTGAGCCCTGACCCCTGTCCCAAGAACAATACCAGTTCCACTCTCACCATCAGTTTTTTTTCTGAATGGACTTTTTTTTCTTTTTATGACTGAGCTCTCTGTTTCTTAGAAAATCAGTTTAATCTTTCCATATTCATACAAACACCTTAATATGTTTGCCAGAGTTACAAAGTGGTATTCTTTGAAATCTCTAAAGCGCAATAATTCCCTGTGCATTTTTGTGAGGTACTCCACAAATAGTGAGATATCCCAGATATTGCCAAAACATTTCCAAACTTACTTCATGGCTTTTTGTTTAGAAGAAGCATTAGGTGGAAAACAATGGAAGAAAACTGGACTAAGCAGCTGCTGAAGCAGCAGGCCTTAGTGGTGATACATAGAAAGACCGATGAGTTCAAACAATAAAATTCACTTTCTAGACTGATGCAAAGATGGATCCAACATCACTAGTTCTTTCTAAAGATGTTTTGAAGCAGTTTTTTAGAAGAAGTTAGAAATATTTTTCACAAACTTTGCATTCCACCAGTACTAGAAATGACATATTTTGCTGAATCTTCAAAAACCAACACATCAGCTGCTGTTCATCCTGTCCCTCATCTGAAGACTAATTATGTGACACCCAATAAAAAAGCAGCCAATGATCTTCAAGACCTCATCCTCACACCTACCTATGTCCTCATCCTCAAACCTACCTTTTCATGTATGTTCACACTTTAGATACAGTTCTTAGATGGGATAGTAACGGGAAAAAAGTCAGAAATCCTCTATTTTTCAAAGAATTACATACACAAATATTACTGAGAAACTGGTTAAATGGAGTTTGAATAAAATTGACAAATGTCAATGGTGAAACACAAAACTGAATCCAAAGTAATCTAAAGTAATTAGATAAATGCCCGTAGTTCCAAATCTCCTTTCCAATGCAAAGGGTTTTTTTAACCTTTGACTTTACTGGAACACTGAACACAATCATCAGGAAAGAGATGAGTCAAGTTTTAATATCAGACACATCAAGGGAGTTGCGTTTCTCTACATTGCAAATATCACGAGATTTCCAGAGTCAAAGTTTAGTGTTGCATGCATTTCAGCATGAACACTAACCAGAATGAAGATGATAACATAAAAATAAACAAACAAACCAAATCAAACCAAACCAAAACCAACCAACCAATGAAAAACCTGTAAGTCTGTGTTCCTTTTTACTCCATTCAGAAGAATTCTGAAGAGGTTTTTTCCAGACATTTACAGGAAGGACCCCTGTAACTGTCTGAATGAAATCAAATATTCCGCTTCTCTCCAGGACATCACCAAATAAGATAATCAAGATGTTCATCAAATTTTATACCATGATTACCAGGCTACAATAGTGATGCTTAAAAAAAAAAAAAAGAAGTCTCATGCAAGAAAATTTCATATTGCTACCAGTTCAAGTTTACTTCAGTGTCAAAATAGATTTAATGGTTGAAGTTTCACAAGAAAAATTCTAATATTAAATATGAATGGTTTGTATTTTTTCCCCTCAGTCAAGGCTTAAGTTGAGAAAACAATATGCAATGCACTCTAACAAAGAAAAGATGTGGTTTACAATAGAATACATATTCTAATAGTAGTTTCCTGAGATGTCAATGATTTTTAACTTTAATTTGGTTTTAAAGGGCTTTTTCCTGAAACGCATACATGTAACAGTGACTCATGTTGGCAAAAAGTACATGTAATTACAACATCCTTAAGTCAGTTGCTATCTTCACAGCTGAATTTCTAACTACTTCGAAGAAACAAACTCATCTAAGAGAAGTAAAGTGTTGAAACAAGAGAGCAGAAGTCTTAAGGAAGTTTTCCGGTTGAGAAATGACAGGTTCACTAGATCGCTGTTATTCCGTCTGTGTAACATGAAACTTAAACACTGAGATATAGAAGATCAAGGGGAAGGATGGGATGAAATTTTAAAACCTGACTGATGTTCCATCTTTTTTTCCAAATGTGCCGTTAGACTAGCAGACTTGAGTCACTCAGTGTGTGGTTACCACTTTTAAATATGAGTGCTAGAATTAAATCATGTTAGGTAATATATTCTATACTTTAAAGTACATAAATTTGGGTTTTTTAAGCTTGATAAGGGCAGTTCCATTCATGTTCACCAGTCAGCAACAGATCTGCACACAAATTCTTTGGCTTGGATAATTAACAATTACTGTTAAGTAGTTTCCTAAAATGTTATTTTTCCTAGCTACCCATCATTGTATTTGCATCTGACCAAATATGTCAGGTAGTATCTCAACTAATCTCAAGTCACTTTCTTTCCATGGGGTTGTGCTGGATGTTGTTAGTTTGATGAGAACCTTCATGTTTCTTTTACATTGACAGAAATTATATTTTCAATTATATTTCTCAACGCAGTGTTAAGCATCATATGAAGTTTTTGGGAAATAAGCATTAATCCAAACATAGAGGATCTTTTCAAAACTCTCTTTATCAGCTCGAAGACTAACACTTGGTGCACAGGCCGAGGATACTGCTCAGCTCCTAGTCAAAACACCCATACAAATTAACACTGATTTCCAATTAAATGTATTGATTCAACAGGGCTGAAAGACTCCCATTCCTTTCAGCCACCAATTTGCATACATATTCTAATTCTCATTCAAATCTATTAAAAGAGTAGCAAGCTTATGGACCATGATTTCAGCCTTGTTCATCCCTTAACAGTTAGAGTTGTTGGATCATTAATATCAATAATGAGCTAGAACTGCAATTAGTGTCTAAATGAAATATGGCACAAATTACTGATTTATCATTATGTTTGTCAGTAAAAATATACTATGCCACAGCAGGGTAAGCCCAGAAATTATATGGTTCCAGAGACTTCAAAACTGCTAGTTTTTCCTAGAAGGTATCTGAGAACAATATTCAGAAACTGTGTCATATCATTGCCAGACAACCTGTGTCAAAGACACAGTACATAGTACAACAGGAAAATCCACCAATTTTTTAAAACTGCAAGTGCTAGCTGGTAAACAATTATTTGTTTGCCACCTTGTCTGACCCACTGTCTTCTTCCTCAGATATTTCTCCTTTCACCAGTTTCAAATTCTGTATCTTCGTTCTGTTCTTGTACTAAATTTCAAACGCTTTCTCTCACTAAACTGGCTCAAATAAAAACTGCCAGTCTGCTTAACCATTCAATTCTTCTCCTTTCTATTGTGTTCATTTTTCAAAATCTGCAGCAGAGCAAGGTTCTAAAGCCAGATTTGATCCTCTTACATCATTTGTGCATTTGCTAATGAAGCCATTGAAACACTGATCTCAGAGATATGCTGCTCACAGTGTATAAAAAATCTTTGTAATCCCAGCTCATGTAGATATCATTTCTACCATTCCATCTTCTCAAATATTTCACTGCAGCAGGAAGAATCATGCTGATCAGATTTTTTTAAAGAACACATTATTGGTTACTTCAGTACGAGTCCTACTTGTTTTAGGATACAGACGATTCACTTCAGTCTTATATAGTTGCAGGCATTGTATTATTTTTTCTTTCTTTATTTTCCTTAAGTAGTCATATGTATAGACATACAAAGTATTCTAAAGGCATAGTACTATATAGGGACCATCAATAGCAAAAACAAAACTAAAACCAAACAAATAAAAAAACAAACCAAAAATCAAATAAAACAAACAACCAAACAAACAAAAAGAAAAAATCAAAACAAAACAAAAACTCAAAAAATTCTGCCTTTTATATTAGTTCTGTTTTCATTTATTTTAAGACTCAAAGTATATCTATTGAGCAGAATGTGCTGTTATAGGAATAGGAAAGATCACTTTGCTTGAATCATTTGCCAGTAAAGAAAGACCATCATTTGTGGATGATAATCTGTGAAATACAAAGTAGCTAGTTTCTGACAAACTCTCTCTAGTTACTAATTGCAAATCAGCAGTTGTTTATATAAAAGTTTGTATCAGATATTAAAACAGTGTGATTCCTAATGCTCAGCTGTCTGGAAGAAATTTACACTGCAGATTGCCTGCTACTCAAGTTAGATTCCTTCCAGGATTTCTTTAGCAGTTTCCAAGAGTTCCCTGAAAAGATGCCAGCAGAAGCTTATCAACTCTAACTGTCAAAGAAGACAGTTAGAGACTTGCCTGCTCTAATAAAAGTGACATTCAAAATATGAACAGTGAACAAAAAGGTCATAAAAACTTCTATGTGGATGAGCCCCACCTTTGGAGTTACAGTTTATTTGCAATCTCAATGTGACCAATATCCCAAATGAATTTTTACACCAAATAGTTGCAATTTCACAAAATGTTTGGGAGAATGGACTTGTCATATAGTAAAATCACTAGAGGATGGACAAGGACATTCTCACCATCACTATCAGCCAGGTAGAGCATTCACAGTTGTCTGATATCCACTTCTCAACACAATCTCTTAAAGAGCCTCCTTTGTCCTGAATTTCTCCTTCATGGACCATAGTCACTTGACTAGAGAGGCATAAAGCTGCTTGCCATGGAGTAGACACAGGAAGTAAGACTGTGAGGAAGTCTTGGAAGCAAAGTAAGAGTTAAGATTTACTTAAGTAATGGGACAGAACTACTCTACAAGCCCTTAAAAAGGTCTCAAACCTTTTCAAATCTTCCATTTCAAAAACCATATAGGTTTTGAGAACTGTCTTTGCAAAGAGAATCATTTAGTTGTCAATCTGGCTTGTTTTATAATACGGAAGCTTCTAATTTTAAAAGAAATAGCAAAGACAAAGAGAGCATTTACCAGGGCTCTGGTGTGAGCTGGAAATTCTCAGCTTGTGACAAACGTAAGAGGTGTGTAAGAATATATCCTTGTGATTCTCTTAAGGATTCTACTAAGAAGTGGAAGTGACCTGGGGGACCCAGCTAAATGGTTTTCCATGTTCAGCGCCTCCAGTTCCAAGCATCCAACGTGACACACATCTCTCAATCCAAGAAAACACAGCTGTTAAGAATGAAAAAAATTGAGAGCTATTCTGGAAAGATTGAAGCTTGCCTCTACAAATTGTAAAAGCAAAAGCTGGAAAGTATATGTCCCATATTCTTACAGTTTAATACCTTGATGAATGTTTATGATGACTAGTGGGAAAAAAATAGAAATTATGAAGCAGGAAATTCATACTATTAACTCATTTCTCATAAGAATAATACCAAGACTCAAACTTCTCATTCTGCCATAACCAATTTTGCCCCATAGAAGTTTTTCCTAAATCAGATTTTATATCAGAAGGAATATTTTAAGCAGAAGAGCACTAGCAGCAGCAAGAAATCAATACCATGGAATGCAATATGGATACAACCCCATAAAAAGGAAAAATTTTACATCCTTACTGTCTTGAAGCACAATCTTCTATCCCTGAGGCTGGACTCACTGATCTGACATTAGACACCATGCATCCACACAAAAGTTATGTAGAAAAAATTTTCAGGTTTGTATTGTTTGTATTCTGTCAGTCAGGTCCCTCTGTCCCTTAAGTGTAGAGCACAATCTGCATCTCTGTAATAACTCCAACTTACTTTCTATACAGTCTTATGGTTCCTCAGATTTTTCAACTGTTGCCACTTTATCTTCTGCAAGATAAGGCATTTTCTGCCATCGGAAGAAATATTGGTCAGTCATTTTTAACATGAAAGGCAAAGGGCATCATCACCATCATCATTAACCTCACAGACAGCAGTTCAGCATTAGAAACAGGAAAGTTAGTAAAGGCCTGGAGGGTCAGTTCAAATAAGCATTCAAAAGTTCAGCTGTTTATGAAAATCATTTCTATTTCTAGAGCAGACTGGAAATCCTATAAAAACAAAATGCGTAGTAAGTTTAGGCCATGACATGCAGAGAACCATGAGAAGCCTTTTTTAATTTTTTTTAATTGGCAATTTCTAAAGAATAGTATCTGTCTTAAAAAGAAAAACATTGATGTTTAGAGCAAAATTGAATGCAGAAAGAATAAGGGCAGACAGAACCCAAAGCCCAAACTGATGTGTTGCTTAGAACACAGAAAACCAGTTTAGAAGGGATCAGCCTGTAGGGTCACTCTCACACAGCTCCCTCTTACCTATCCTGTTATGGCAGTACCTGAGTAAGAATAGACAAATACCAATTCTCTGCAACTTAGCCCTGACTCCCCTCCCTATGTGCTATACCATTCCTTCTGCTCTTAGGAGTCTATACATTGAAGGAGAAGAAGGCTCACGGTACAAAGGATTTGACAGCTGCGACTATAAGTTAATTTTAAGTTATAAGTTAAATTGAAGGATGAGTGGCCAAGAACCAGAAGGGGGTTCAAATTTGACCAGCTAGTTGGAGAAAGTTATATGTAGTCCATTAGCACACTCTCTCTTAGATGGTTTGCTATGAAGATAAGCATACGAGTGAGCAAACTGTACTCATAAATATGCAGCTTATTAAAAAGGAAAACACACACTGTTCTTGACAATATCTTTATATTTTGGCAACTATGCAGTCAAAAAGTATGTTTTCCCACTTCCTGAAGACTCTAGCTGATTGAAGCAATTTGGTTTCAAATTCTCTCCTAAAAATGTATCTTCAGGGGTCTGGATTATCTTCGAGTCTGTGGATGGAAACTTTCAGCTGAATAAGGAATATTTGTGGCAACAATCAAAATGGAAATTTCAGAGCAAACTTCCCAGAATTTCAGTGTAAAAATGTGTCAGCGATATTTGCTTAATTTTTTATTATTATAAGACTAGTTAAAGTACAAGCACAAAGGCCTGGACAGGAAATCACCACGTGAAAATCACAGGACAGTGGGATAGGGAGAAGTGTTCATGTGTTTACAAAGGTCAGTTGAAGATACTTAAATGAAAGGAATCCTAAAGGATTGACAATGCAGCACTAATGCAAAAGCCATAATGTGCAATCTCATTGCATTAGCCAGCTAGTGAGGGTAACAGACTCTGAAAACGAAAAGTCTGGTTGTATGAAACCATTCTGAATCAGAGGTATGCAGAGGAGTGGCCTTTTCCTCCCCCTTCTTCAAGGATCTGCCAAGCATGTCAGATCATTCATGTTAAATTATGCTGGATGGCATTGAGGTGTGCACTACTGTCATCTAATGGCTGAGTCGCAGCTGTCAAATCCTTTGTACCGTGAGCCTTCTGTAGCAAACCAACAGTGGTCCAAAACAGGGGAATATGCCTTTATCTGCTAATTTAGGACTAGTTCAAAAATAATAAAATAAACAACACACATGACAATCAGAGAAGTAAAATAATCTCAACCATAACAGCTTCTGCTTACCTGCAGACAAGCTAGTTTACTAAAATCCCACAGCAAAACTCAGTTCTACACAAAGTGCAATGATCTTATTGATTTAGTCAGCAGCTTATTTGGCTATAAATTTTAAACCTTTACAGAAGGCAGAAAGAGGGGAATTACAGAAAATTAAAAGAATAGTCATACAAGCAAAATGTTTGTATATCTATTCCTTGAATTGTTCTGTGGCTTTAACAACTTAAATTATTTAAGTTAGAATTACCAACTCTGGCTAAATAACAACTAAGTTTGTACTTTCTTCATATTTCTTGTCCTTACTGACCTCTCTATTCAGCTAGTAAACAATCTTTCTTAAGTTTTCCTGTGGTTCAGTCCATGCTAGGAAAACACTAATCTCTCCCAGGTTTTAGCTTTCTCTGTTCCGCTGCACCACAGTTTGACCTGCAGGCAAATGAAGCCATTCAAATATTTGCTTATCTTGTCATCTGTTCTCATCAGACCTTGCAATTCCTGTCATGCCCCACATGTCAGTTTAAAGCATAACGTCATTAATACCTCCAGCGCCCTAATGGATGCTTCACACATGAATGCATTAATGAAATGTGTTATTGTTTTCCCTCACAGGACATTAGCAATCTCGCTCACGCTGAGCCCCTGAAGCCCTGCAGTGCTGCTGAAAACCACTAGCTATCAAATGAACCCTCAGTTACGCCTCAGTAACTTTAGGTTCAAGTTTATCACTGAAGTGTCACTAATGTGAGGAGAAGATACAAGCCTCTAAGGTCTTTTGGGCCCAGCTTCAATTACCATAAAGAGTAACAGGAGGTAATAGCTGCAAGGGAAAAATACACCATCGTATAAATGAAACACTGTCAAGACAAAATAGGAAAGATCTGGGTGTCAATGTAGTAATTTTTTTCTCCTTTCTACCCTTTGTCTGTAGACTAGCGGCTTGTATAATGAAGACAGGATTGGTTTTCTGGAGGATATAAACACAAATAGTCTAGTTTCCTGATAAAGATGTTCAATATAAGAGGCAATAAAGTTTTCTTATACAAAACATATTTAAAATTGCTTTTCTATATATTTAAGAATTATTTCCAGATGAGTTGTAAAATGGCCACGGCAAGTTATGTGGCTTTTATGTACAGGTTAGCTAAATAAGGCTGCCAGTTTTCTGTTAGGCTGTGGTTGCAAGAGTGCTTTGGCAGCAGAAATATGGTAGTGGCTTTTTCACATCACAGGTAATGTCACTACGCTTCCTATAGGTCAAGAGAGAATAAATATCAAGGGTTTTTTCTGCATTCACATCCACTGTAACAAGCAGCCTCTGATCCTGCATTAAGAGTTTTTATTCCACAAAGCCAGTGGATGATACCTAACACTCTATGGTTAGCCTTAAAAATCAGAACTCAGAGCAGCTGATAATTTTAAATTTTTCTCTGTGTAGTATATATTATTGTGTAATATTCTGAACAGGATAAATACAGAAAAGTACTGCAGTTTTACATAGTGTTTCAAGCATGAAATCAGGAAGTTCTCTTATACTACAGCCAAGCTTTGGCTCTCATTCTATTCTCAAGTAGTGACACTCCTACATGGAGGTTATGGCACACACCTAGCACTGAGACTATGCTGAGACAGTAGAGATCACCACCTGTAAGTCCTGCACAGGTCATTCCTGGCTTGTTCTACTCCAGGCAACCTCCTTCCTGTGAACTACCCTGAAGCTCCGTTTTTCATTGGTCCAAGACGTGATATGAATCTCAGAGCTCTCCAGCATAGGAAGTTTCTGATGAGCAGCCTGCAAGGAAGGTGGGTCATCCCTGTTTCAGATTACTGCCTATAAAGCACCTAAGACAATCCCTGAAAGCCTTCACAATATTATAGCATAAATCCCATATACATACTGCATATTGTACCAAATAAGTCCCACAGATATGACACATATATGGAAGAATGAGTCTTGTAATTAAAATTAACAAACTATCCCAGGAAATCACTAACTTTTACTGCCACAAAAGTACAGCTGTTTTCTACAGAATCAAGTGGATTGCCATGAAATGTTTCACTCTTCCTAAGGTACCAACAAATAGCTGGTGTTTCTTGTTTCTAAGATTGGGACAAATGGAAACATTATTTCAGAATATCTAATATTTACATCCCAGAACCATTTCTGATACTCAGAGTATCAGAAATAATACAAGAAGACTGATTAACACATTCAGTCGTCTTGTGTAAAACATTTTCTTTTCTCCAGCATATATTTCCATAAAGAGGGAGTGGTAAAATCAGTGTCAGCACATAAGAGTTTTTTCCTTCCTATCAATTTATTAGTGTATCATGTCCTCCTCCTCAGGATATCCCAAATCAGTGATGGATTACAGTGTCTCTGGCTCAGATATCACAGACTGTCTGCAACATCCTAATTTTTTCTTTTTATTGCCATTAGCTAGTCAATATGTCCCATAAACATGTGACCACTCAGTGGTATTACATGTGATGAGTGTCCCTGGTGGTGCAGTGGCTAAACCACAGCGTTGTCAACGCTGAGATCTGGGTTCGATTCCCGGTTAGGACACTCCCCGGGCAGATGGAGCTCGTTAGCCCGTAAGGCAATCAATCTACGTCCTGAGGACCTCGCTGCCACCGTCCAAGCATGCTTGGCCCCGGCAGATGAACCTCAGGATTAAAGGGTGGGCTCAGTTCCGCGCACACTGTGTCTCACCTAAAAAATCCAATGCGCAGGCTGGAAGGTGGAAAGACCTTCCCCGGTTCTTCGTTCGCGAAGAGACTGGCCATTACATTACATTACATTACATTACATGTGATACTGGACTTCATTTCTGAATATTTCCAACCAAGTGTTTTTCATTACCTACCAATTTCTTCTTCTTAATTTGCTAATTAATTTTTAATTTGCTAATTAATTTTTAATTTGCTAATTAATTTCCAGGCTTATGCTGGAGTGCAGAAATTTTATCCCATTTGCTGCTGAACAAGTTAAAATAAGGCATGCACCACTACCAGCAAGGATTTCCTAATGACTTTCCTCTCTGTTTTTTTAGAGTGTATTCATATTTACCAAAGAGAGGAGTGTCCCAGCACCAGAAATGCTGATTGTTAACTAATAGAAAGGATGAATTGAATGTTATTTGGAGATGTTGCACAGCATAAAGTACATGGTCACATGCTTGCCACATGGTTATGAGTACACTCAAGCAGCTCAACCATTTCTTTGGTTGTATGCACAGTAGTAAATTAAAGTGCCAGGGAAAGTTCCCAGACACAGAAATCCACTAATTTCTAGTATTAAGTCTTTTTAATGGTCCCTATTTCTTCCTAAACAACTTCCAGGTGTAGCTCAGGAGTTTGAAAAGGGCTCTTGCCCATGCTAATAGCCAGCTTAAAAGCAAACTCTGTGTTTCAGATGTCATCAGTTTAAAAGAATTTGGACATAGGCTGCTCTATGTCAGTGTCAGAAAGGCTCTAACATCATTTAGCCCACTTGACTTGATTACAGGCTTTAATATCACTCCATTATATATGGTTATATATGTAATTATACATATATATATATTATATAAATATATATACACACACATATTTCCATACCCAGTTGTTACTGATTTCCTATTTAATCTCCACACATTTTTGTACAGGAGAATAAATACATGAAATATTAATGTATATTCAGATACTGGTGTGCTACTTAGCATGTCAAATGGAGTAGAAAGTACCTATGTCTACATTAAGAGGTAATTCAATGCATTTACAATTAGGGTAGTAAAACACTGGCACATTTTACCCATAATGGCGGTGGATGCCCCATCCCTGGGAACACTGAGGGTCAGGTTGGATGGGGCTCTGAGCAACCTGGTCTAGTAGTATGTGTGCCTAACCATGGCAAGGAGTTGGATTAGATGATCTTAAAACTCTCTTCAAGCCAAAATATTCTCTGACTCTATGATTCCATTTAGAATGGATCTATAAATTTAAAGAGTAGGTGCTGAGGTGTATTCATGTATACAACTGGACAGCATGCAACAGAAGGGGGTGCTACTTCAGTTTAGTGTGCAGCCCAGGGCTGAGTATTTCCAATACCTTTATACTTAAAAGCTATCTCATTCACTAATATATCTGAAAATTAACTTCTCGAAATTTTGAGTCCTGACAAAATATTTTTTGTTATCTGTTTTACTACTATAGTTTCTTTGTAGCTTCTCTTACCAAAGGAAAGAGTCCAAAGAGCAGGATTAAGGCCTCTGAGAACAATGAGAAAGGTCTTTGCAGAGGCAGCCTCATCAGTCTATGAAGGTGTATTTCAAAACCAATTTTTTCAATATATATAAGTGTTCCAAAAATTTGCAAATTAACTTCAACTTTGGTTAAAAAATTAAAAGACTTTATCACAGTTTATGATGTATTCATTTATTTGTCCTTATACACATTTTCTTAGTGTCACTTGGAAAGGAAATCTAGTGCAAGGTATAAAATTTGGACAACATTATCATGCATACAAAAAACTAAAACTAAAATTTATTTAATAGCTATCTTTTCCCTTTGCTTAGTACTTTCTTTCCACAGTCTGGGAGCAGATGCTGCTTTTACTCCTTCCTTCCCCATCGAATCACAAAAAAAGCATTTACCCAGGCTGAGGAGAAACTCTGCCCAGTTGCTATTGCCTACCTGAAGCTTTTAGTTCTCCATATCTTTAGCCAGAGTAGCATCTAGCCAACAGTTTAATTGGAACAATGCCCAGATACGCTACAATAATTCAGGAATCTACTTTTTGTCAGTTAGCATTAGAGATTATTACCCAAGAAATACCTACATGAACACATATATATATATGTATCTCTGTAGAAAAGTAGCCAACTTTTAAAAGTGCCCAAGGGCCAGATTTTGAGAGGTGTTTAGATGTCTAAAGATTCACTGGCCTGTAGGTTGTTTTAAGATACTCCCCATGATATCTTTAGATAAAATTTTTTAAGGTTAGCAGAGGCCTAAAGTTCTTCATAGCCATAGGTAATGTGAGAAGACAGGGCAAGGGAAACATAGACCACAGGGAGAAAAATACTTTTTATACAGATGCCAACTCTTACTGGTTGAGCTTTCATTACTTCTAGTGAGCAGTCCTCAGAGCAGCTGTGATCACAGCATGACTCCTTTCCATGTGGCAACCAGCTCTGAAGTGTCTCCCTCTACACTACACCACCAAAGAGGCATACACATCTTCATGAACTTTATAGAATGCCCTCTGGCTATACTCCAAGCCATGCTTTCAGATTTATTTTCTGTATGGGCATGTCATGGTTTAACTCCAGCTTGCAATTAAATACCATGCAGCCTCTCACTTATACACACTCTCTGGTGGGATAGGGAAGAGAAGCATGAAAAGGTAAAAACCACGGATTGTGATAAGAACAGTTTGATAACTGAAATAAAGTAAAATAATAATAATGAAATGGAGAAGAGAGAGTGAGAGGACTAAAACCCAAGAGGAACAAGAAATGCACAATAAAATTGCTCAGCACTTGCTGGACTGATGCCCAACCCATCCCCCAGCAGCCATGGAGCTCTTCTGGCCAGTTTCCCCCAGTTATATACTGTGCACTATATTCTATGGTATGAAACGTCTCTTTGGTAAGTTTGTGTCAGCTACCCTGGCTGTGGTTCCTCCCAGCTTCTTGTGTACCTTACTCAGGGTAAGCACTAAGCAACAACTAAAACATCAGTGTGCTAGCAATATTTTTCTCATACTACATCCAAAACCCAGCACTGCATCAGCTGCTAGGAAGAAAATGAACTCTTTCTCAGCCAAAACCAGGACAGGGCAGCAAGTTCAGCCCTCGTGTCAGAATGTAAAACCATTGCCAGCAACAGAGAGAAAGCCTGCATTTGTGTAACTAGTGGTGACCACATACCTCAGAGTTTGGCTTGTATTTGACTGATATAGTAAGATCTAATGAGTTGCAAGACTTTATTTTCACTGAATAATTTTGCTGAGGAAGATAGGGTTTGAAATAGAAAGTGTTAGCTAGCAGTGACGCTGCTAGCAGACTCAGAGCAGATGAAGATCTCCAAGTAACCATGTGCAATAACAGGGTTACTTTTCCTACCAACGTCTAAGCAAAACCCATACTGTTATAGTATCCCATACCCTTTCTTCTATCTCATCCCTGATCCAGGTTATATTGCCAAAAATATGTCAGAGTGACAGGACTTCTGGGATGTAGCACAGAAGCCCAATAGGAAGCAAGTCACAGATGAGATGATCTAGCTTACAATTTCACCCCAGCGTAAGGCCATTGAGATTTTTTAACCACCGGAAGGTGATGATTTTTCCTTTGAAACTGGACTATCCTCATAATGTCAGAGTTTTTAATACATTTTCATTACATCTTGAATTTCTACTTGCAGACTACCCAGGCATATTAAATAAATTTATTACTGAGGACACAGGATAAGTCTATTCTTTACAGTGTTAATACACTATGCTTTACATCTCTAGTACCTCCACAAGCAGCATTTGTGGATGTCATCAAATATTGTATAGGCAAGGATAATACTGCTGATGCACGTGAAAGCACAGCTTAACTGTTTTCAAGAACAATGAGATGTAAATAATACTAAGGAAGTTACAATAACTAAGGAAGTAAACAATAATTAAGGAAGTTACAATAACTAAGGAAGTAAACAATAACTAAGGAAGTTACTTGAATCTTTTCAGGAATAAGTATCAATGGGTGGATATTATCTAAAGAAATTCTTGTTTTCTGAATGTTGATAGACATTTCACAGGAAGTTCCCTATCAATCCAATATTATTAAAAAAAAATAATAATTTACTTGCCAAAATACATTCAAAACCTTCATAGATGTCATCACTTTGAAATATCATACATAAATTCCACAGTAATTCTCTAACATAATTAAAAATTTCAAGTACTTTGTACTACTGAAACCAACTTCTGAAAATAACTTCCAAGAGTGGTTTAATCTATCCAGAAATATATCAATGAGATCTATTTGTGAATAAAAGTAATTAATTTGATTCAGTTGTGTTTGCCTTTCACTCTCTGCAACTGTTTGTACTGGATTAGATTCTAATCCTAAAACAAGGGGTTAATAAAACAAAACAACTTTCTTTTTTTGCTAATAATTTCACCAGAATCATCTACCACAGAAGCCCCACAGTCATGGAGTCAGGATCAGGAGTTATACCACACCACCTGGAAAAACTAACAGTACACATATAAAGTGAACTCTAACCAAGAGTTCCATACACTGTATTTCTAAATAGCTTCAGGTTTTGCAAAGCACTAGCAAAAAATTGTGACTGAACATCATTCATCAGGAATGAATAGAACATTCCCTAGTTCAGACCAGTAGTTTTTTGATTGAAGAAATTCTTGAGTTTAGATTTTGCATAGATTCTGGAGCAGCTGAAATTTACTTTTTTGGATTATGGCAATTTGCTTCTGTATAGAGATCTGGAACACAGCCATTATTCAGAGGTAATTTAGAGGTAATTTGTTATACAATACATATGCATTAGTTAAGGGAAGATTAAATTGCAGGAACCTATTTGCATATGGAAGGACTTTAAAATTAGACTTCTTTATGTCCGCTGACTTTACATGTATAAAAGTGAATTATCAATTAAGTTGCCCAGGTTTCTGGAAAAATCTCAATTTTATTAGCCTTTCTAATTCTTACTCTACTTCAGTTTAGGTAGACTGCAGCATTGCTCTTCCTTTGGCTTCTGAGGCAAAACAAGATGATGATCATTACAGTTTTGTGAAGATGAAACCTTTCAGCATATACAACAGACATCAATTTGATGAATCCCACACCTGTCCTGAACTTGGAAAAAATCACTTTTCAAAATATCCCTTTTATCTGTGTCTTGGATTTAGACTAAACAGTGTGGTGCACTTTGTGGGCATTGCATATAGCTCACAGAGAGGTCTTTATAGGAAGAAGAACCATGCTAAAGAAAATCCATAATCAGAAGAAAAGAGCACCAAACTGAAGAAGAATAATGTATCCAAAACAACATCTTATTTTCCCATATGTATTATTTGGTCTATTACTTCTAACAACAGTCTCCTGTCAATAAATAGGACAACTTGCACAAAATTAGGTCATTGTCTACCTTCATGAAAGATTTTGGAATCTAAGTTTGGGGAATTCACAAGATCCTTCTTAGTGATATTATCTGTACAGTAACAGGTGACACAATGTGTGAGTGTGAAGAGTGTATAAAAATGGCCTTCTCAAAACTGTCCCAAAACATATGCCAAAAGGCTGATAACAGTGTGAGGCATTTAACAAAGGCAAAGCTCACATGAGATTGCCATCAGATAAATTAAACGCTCTTGGTTAAGAGATTATCAGAAGACTTTTAAGAAAGAGGAATGAGCTTGAAGAGAAGGGGAGTTTTTAACTGTGATTGAGGAAAAGACCTTGATAACAGAGCACGCATTCAGAGTGGGTTTGACATAGCCAGAAGTCATCTCACCACTGTTGTGACCTTAGCCTAGACCTGATGAAGCAGTCTCCCCACCAGAGGTGTAGCCTGCACCACTTTGTGAGTTGATGGTCCAGGGTGGAGAAAAAAGGGCTCATCACCTCAAGCAGACCTGTGTGACCATGTAGAGGGGGATCTCACCAGGGTCAGCAGGTTGTGGAGGCTTACATGAATGCAGATGGAACTGCAGCACCTGCACCTCTCCCCATGAGAGACTGCCTGTTCCAATTTGGGATCTATAGATCCTGTGATGATGGAATTAGGACTTTGGAGAATTACTATTTCTGAGGACTAAAGAACCAGGCCTAGAAATTTGTATAAATTTTATAAGTATCTAGAATTGTGGGTTCTGTTGTATGTCTGATATTGATCTTGAATGTGTAGTTCACAGATTACTGATAATTACATGTTGTTAATAAATCAATAAGTAACCATCTATTTCTTGCCTTCAGCTACTACCTGTAACTGCTCCCTTCTGGAAGGTCATAAAGGTTAAAGACAGTAGAGAGCTTCTTAGATACCTTTTGAAACAAGGATACTTTTCTTCTCCACTCCTCTTTTGCTCTGGGCCAGGTAAATGGGAGCTAAACAGATGCTTCTCCCTTGACAAAGAGCATACATCATACTTCTCTCCTTCACAAACTGTTCTAAAATTTGAGATTTTCAGGAGCTCTATCCCACTACCTATTTTGCTGGAACCCATTTTCTCCTTCCATTTAAGTCAATTTCCTAAAAATAACTTGAGTGAAAGCTGCCCATTCAGACACTACCCATGGGCTTGATAGAGATACAACAGGTGGAATTATTATAATTAAGTGTAGTTGTTATTTGGAAGGGTGCATGTAGGCTCTTTAATCTATAGCAGCTATAGACTATAGACTACAGCAACTACACTTTATTACACAGCATAAGCTAGAATTTAGGCATTAGGCACATGTCATACTTAGGAACTGGGGATGAAACTTAAGTAATGAATATTCACACCATTATGTCACCTGAAGGCAGGGGAGAGGTTTATGTGGGTTGGAGCTTTCTCAGGGTCTTAGGACCTGCCAAAAAGTGACTCCTCACTTGGCTTGACCTGGGGCAGAAGATAAGTGGCAGCAGGAACCAGAAACAGTCCCTTCCTTCCTTCTTGCTTTCGGTTGCTGTAGTGATATGAATTCTCTAAGGTCGGCCCAAGGCTGTCTCTTTTCCAGGATTCTAGTCGCTGCCACCACCACCCAAATGAGTCTAGATCTACTGCACAGGCTGATGGCTTGCTGACATTCCACACCAATGCCAAGGAAGACCATACTGGAATCAGAGTGTTCTGGGGGTGCCCTCATGCCCACCAGCACTGCTTGCCCAGATCCACTGCTGGAGTGCCAATGCCTCTTTTCTGCAGCCCAGCCAAGTCAAACAGGACAACATGTGGCAGAAAAAAAAGAGACTCTGAACTGGTATCATCATTTTCCCTTTTTGTCCCTAGGGGGTGGGCACCACTTGTTTTTGGTTTTGTGGGTAAACTTTTTTTCCCTTGTATTTTTGCAGTTATTTTGTAATTATTTTCTTTTAATAAATAGTTATTTTTTCACTTACACCTCCTCCCATTTTTGTCTCTTCTATATTAGAGGAAAAGGAGCAAAAGGGGAGGGTGTAGTGCTTTGACCTTGGCTGAGCACCATCAAAACCACAGAAACCCCCCTCCCCTCTCAGAGGGAAAGGGAAGAGGAGGAAAAAAACAATCAACCAACCAACCACTCAACCAACCAACCAACCAAAAACCAAAAACAAACAAACAAAACAAAACAAAATAAAAAGCACATAAACCCAAAACTCACTAACAAAAAGCCAGTTTATATTTACAGAGAGAAGGAAAAAAACCCTAAAAGCAGTAAAAATACAGCAATGAAAACCAACAGTAAATTTTACTTCCCCACATGAAGCAGAGCATTCTCTCCTCCAAGAAACAGCTGTCTATCCAACCAGCTACCCCGGAAGAAGAAAAAAAAAAACTCCCTCCTCCTCGCTCTCTTTTATATCTGAGCTGATGTACATGGTATGGAATATCTCCTTGGTCAACACGAATCAAGTGACATGGCCTATGTTCCCTCCCAGGAAAAGGAAGTGTTATTTGGCTAAACAAACCCACTACACAGGGTTTCATCTTATTTGAGTTCCTGTCTTCCAAATATATCAAGACAGCATATTTTTCTTAAAATTACCACTGAATATAAACAAGCTAATTAGGCCCCAAGTTATTAAATTCTAAACTTTTACAGTGAAAGTAAAATGTTTTATGTTAATTACCAGTTTCTTTATTAATATAAAACTAAAACAGTTTTTTCTTACACTTAATTTAATAAGAATATTGCTTATCAGTAAGTCTATCAGAACAGCACAGCCCTGTGAGTAATTGCCTTATCTGTTTACTAGAATTGCATCCCTCAGTTCCTTTCAATCTGTTTTGGCCAATTGAACAAGGTTCAGACAGAAAACTAACCTAATATATATTTTACCACATCAATTCTAGGACAATGATTCCACTATAATCTTCTTTTCTAGTTTCCATGTCTATCACATGCCATCTCACCAGCATTATTCACTTTTGGATAATCTTTCTAGAAAGTTTTATAATTGAGAGATTCTTAAATATAGCTTAATCATAACTTTTTTTTTTTTTTCTTTTTAAATGTAGAACAATTGTGATTAACATTGGAGAGCATTCCAGGCCCAGGCAATAAAATGGCAGAGCACTAAAGATCTGGGGTTTTATTGAAAGATTAAATGGCCTTAATAGGAATATTCCTCGTAGGAATAAAGGAGGAATATTTGCATTCCTCCTACCTGTTGTTAAAAACTTGATCTATTTAGACCATGTTAAGAATTCTTTAGCTACATGCCTACCACCTTTGTAGTAATATCTTCTGGTAGGTCAAGAATTTCTGAGTCCACACATTCAGAATGGTTTTTAAGATAAAGATGGACATGATTATAAGAAATAACAGATTTTGGAAGAGGAATATTTATTTTCATAGAAAAAACATTGTGAAGCACAAAATGAAGTAGTAGTAAGCATTTAAGACAGTATCCAGTCGATGACTCAGAACTATTGGTCCTTAGTATAGATGCCTCAGGTAAAAGAAAGGTTCTCATTCAGCTCAGTAGGCAAACCATTCAGGGGAATTGTCAGTATCAATACTGTAAAGGAACTTCAATAACTGACAGTTTTATAGCTGAAATAAAAGAAGCACAATCTTCAACTTCCAAAGATTTGAGTTAGCTTCCCTTTGCAATCTAAAGGAAGAGTTCATAGGCATTTTGCTGTTTGATAAAATAATTAAAAGGTTCTATTATAGAAATCTCCAGGAAGAATAAGACCTGTTTCAGTTCTGATGATGTGGTACAGCTATAAAACATTTGTTTGCACTTAAAAAACCCCTCTCAGTTATATGTAGCCAATCAACAAAAACTCCTATATTTTTTAAAAATGCAAACCGGGTAGGCTCTTATCTTTCTAGACTTCAAGCCTAGTTTCATTAAAGCAAATTGACTGTTAAAAATAAATGACGTGAATAAAAATGAAACAGGAAGCAAAAAAAAAAAAAAAAAAAAAGGAACATAAAACAAACAAACAAAAAACAAACCAGCAAAAAAACTCAAACCTCTTCCCACTCTGCTGGGAAGAAATCCTAAAGACAAAAAGACTAGTCAATTATCCTTTCTTATCATCAGTGTAAATAATAGTTTATAGACCATCACCTTGCAAAGCAGATGAAAGATAATAGATCTAACTTAATCTAGATTAAGTTAAAGTAGCTAGATAGGAATTGCAAAACTCTTCCTAGACAGGAATTCAAACATGAGTTCTCTACATGCAGTGTATAACCAACATGCCTGCAAGACAATGTCGGAGATATCTATGCAAACATCCAGTACAACCATTAGTTTTCCCCACTTTAAAGCCATGAGTTAGTAAAGAGTTATTTATTCATAGTTTGTTATCTTACATAAAATTCTTGGTTCCAACAGCACTGCTGCAACTGCACACAAGTTAGGAATGGAGAGAATAAGAGGTACATATTTCATATTTCTGTTATAAACTAATTGAAATGAAGACAAACAGCAATGAGACTACTTCAAATCTTGGAAATAACACAGCTTCTATAAGTGAAGTCAATGAAAAAAAAAAAAAAACCTGCTGTTTACTTTTAACAGTATTCATACTATTATAACTGACCAGAGATACTGATTCTCATGTATATATAAAACACTAGTAAAAACTTAAGCATTGTCAGAGATGTCAATTATATGAAATGAATCCTTATCCTAAAGGACACTGAATATTTCCTGAAGAAAAGTGGGGAAAGCCTATAGCTATACTTAATAGATCCCAAGGGAACTGGAGCACCTCCCATATGAAGAGAGGCTGTGAAAGTTGGAGCTGTTCTGCCCGGAGAAGAGGAGGTTGCATGCAGACCTCATGGCAACCTTCCAGTATCTGAAGGGGGAAAACAAGGAAGCCGAAGAGAGACTCTTTGTCAGGAACTGTAGTGATAGGACGAGTAATGGGTACAAAATCAGAGAGGGGATATTTAGGTTAGACATATGGAAGAAATTTCTTTACTGTGAGGTAGGAAGTGGAAATGAACAAGAGTATGAAAGATGGAAAGACCATGTGAAGATGGAAAGTCCGCAGGATGAAGATACTCCTGAACCCCCTGACTGAAGATTGTGAAAAAGATCAAAAGTTTATGAACTTATTAAGTAATTGATAACATTAAATATTTGTTGTATTTTTCCCTGTTTTATGAATCACAATGGTTGTATGAAAAATCCTTTATTACTTATATTTCTATCTCCTTTTCCCTATCAGTTAAAATTTGCTGTAATACAGTGTTTTCCTTATAAGGCCCATACTTCTTTTTATGGCAATGTCCTTCCCATGTCTTCCCTTATATGGTCTTAATTTGGATCCTCCTCCTCCTTTACACCCTGTGTTCTAGAAAGTTCTGCCCCTGCACTATAAAAGTTGGGTGCCATTTTAATAAATGGCCTTTTTGCACCCACTCTCTGGAGAGGCAGTCCTTTCTTCCCTTGGGACCATCACTGTGAGGCTGGTGAGGCACTGGAACAGGTTGCCTAGAGAAGCTGTGGATGCCCCATCCCATGGGGTACCATGATGGAGATTTAGGCAATCTGGTCTAGTGGGATGTGTCCCTGCCCATGGCAAGGGGATTGGAACTAGATGAAGTTTAAGGTCCCTTCCAACCCAAAGCATTCTATGATTCTGGGATTCTAAATCCAGATTAAGGTCGGGTATATCTGCATTTCAGTTCCATCCCTTTCACAGGATAGCTAATTCAAACAATGCCTTTCTCTGAAGCCAACCACAAAATCCCAAGAGAATGCATGATCTTCCTATGTCCCATCTTTAACCCTGCAACAGATGTATGACACTTGACTTACTTAATTTTAAAACAAATTTCAGCTATTTCTCTCTAATATTTTAGGGAACTAAAATTCATATTTATGATGCAAACTGTTAATGTCACAATACTTCTATTAATATTTCCACACTGAAGTTGTAAAGTTGAAGAGGGAATTGATTGTAAGTATTTATTTACAGTGCTGAAGCTATCAACATCTACTTGTTTATATAGTACCAATTTTTATATCTGACAACCTTTCAATGAATCAGCAGCGCTAACTCTAGAAGTTATTTCAGAGTAATTTATGGTCCATTTGCCAGAATCTGATGTACAGTCAAATATAGCAAATTAAATGTTCCATAGGTCAATGATTTACACTCAGTGATGATTGTGCATTAAAACATTTACTGAAGAATCAGATGATGCTTCTTTACAACTATCAGATGGAAATATGAAAAACACAGTGAGGCTGTATTACCTGCAGTGGAAAATTAGAGGATGGTAGAAAACAGTAGTAATGAAGAGGCAAATGGTGGAGCAGATGGGGAGGGTACAAAGATGTTGAAAAATTAGTTAATGACTGAAGTATCTTGAAGAGGAAAACTACTTTATAATTAGAAAGTATCATTAATTAATTAAAGTTTATTTTCCTTTTTTAATTTTTCTTTTTTTTTTTTTTCAAATAGGCTGTTGTACTAAAAGATTCCCCAACATGTTGTGGAAGGATGTAATACCTTCAGAATTTCTTTGAGCTGACTGGCTTGTCAGCTTACTGACTACGAGGAACATGGAGTCAAATGCAAAAGCTCTGCAATAGTTCAAACATAAGAAAGCCACAGTAAAGCCATTATGAGAAAGAAGGCAGACTAGTGAGAGATCAACAGATTTTGTGCACACAAAAATCCTACAAAAACGAGCCTACAAGTGTATTAGTGCAAGCCAAATATATTAATGGATCCTATATAAGAAATGCTCTATTGTCATGTTAAATATGAAGGTTTTGACCATGTAATTATTTGTACAAACAATTTAGAATCTGACAAGAGGATAGTGTTGCAAATAATCCATGTGTCCCAAATTATGTTCACAGATCATTTGTTGATCTGTTAAGACCTAACTTGTTATTTATTCTGTTGTTTTCCTGTAGTTGTCATCAGCTATCACCACATTACACATTCTCCAAAAGGTTACTCTTCTCTGTAACAAGAGAAATTAGAGTAATGAGAAAACTGCAATGAGCTGATCTTAATTAAATGTGTTTCTATGCTATGGAGGCTACAGTCTAGCATTATTTACCACAACAAAGATATAATTCATAGTTGAAAGTAAATCAATTATTTATTTGCAATCAGTTTTTCAGCACAAAAAGCTACTATTTTCAAATACTACTTCATTCCTTCTTTCATATTTGAAGGAGATAATCCACCAACGTGGAATTTCTGCTCCAGTGACTCCCCCAGCATGTGTCCTGCTGTCACTGATAGCAACACTGTCCTATTTGCTAAAACACGAATCAGAAAAATTACCTCATGCCCAGCAGGTTTTACATGTCCTTTCCTCTTTTGTTCATTTATTTATCAGGTTTTGCCTTTTAACACAATCCTGAACTTCTGTATACTGACACCACTGTGTCAGGTATGGTACTCTATGCCTCAACTACCAGCTCTTTCTAAATCCAGGTGAAAGGACATGCTTATGCTTGATCCAAAAGGTTAAATCCCTCTCTCTTCAACCAAAAGATTTGAGAAAAAAAGCCATAAAGAAGGATTATCTTGGCAAGAGTATGTAAAGTTCATTCTTTTACCTGCTGTAGTAGAACACAACTACTTAAAAGCTCTGTCAGATAGCAACCTAATTTTAAAAAGTAATATTTTAATATTATATATATAAAATACAACACATATAATATATATTATATTATATTATATTATATTATATTATATTATATATTACATATTTCTATTTTTTATATAGTACTGATATTATAAATAAATTTAAAACAAACTGAAAAAAATCAACTCAGATCCACAAGGCTCACACTTAGGTAGAAAAGAACTGCATGTATAAGCCTGAACTTTTTCTGTCAAATAACTTGAATGCCAGGCAGTTTTTGCCACAAAATAACCTTTTCTTCTTGATGTAAACAGAGGCAAAAAGGGCATAAAAATGTAACAAAATTTGATGATGAATTAGTAGTTATATAATTGTTCAGCTAGACTCTTGTATATCTCTTTTTGGGGAGTAAAATAAGGAGAGTCAGCAGAATAACGCACTGAGATAAAATGACATTGCCATATTCTTCTTAGGAAAAAAAATTTGCTATCATCCACATCATATTCTTCTCTGGTCTGAAAGATATTCTGTATGTGTCAGTTATGAGCACACTTCAATACTGGCTAAGGTCCTTACCATATGTGCAGTAAATTGAAGAATTCAGAACCAAAACAAGTGGGAAAGAAAGATAAGCTGATTTAAGATTCATTGACTTACCACATCTTTATGTACAGTTCTTACTAGTATAGCTAACTTGATTTTGAAGGTGTTAGTTCAGTGTGATGCTTTTTAACCTGTAGGATAGAAAAGGAGGTCTAGTTTCAATCATGTTCCATAAAATGATATAACTCTATCTGGAGTGTTCTCAACAATTCTTTTCAAATTCTCATTCCACAATCATAATAAAGCTCATTTGCAAATATAAGCAATTTCTCTCTGATAGTTTTTACCCTTTGATTAGTTGCAAGTTAATGCATCTCAAGCCAAAACTGTGGTCTTCACATAAGTAATCAACTCATTATAAATTTATAAGTTTAAGTGATTCCTCACACACTATAAATCTTATGTACTAATTAAAGTTTTAACTCAACATGTCTTTTTGCTAAGATACCAAACCCCAATAACACAACTGAATTAAAACATATGAGAGATTGAGAAGGAGCATTTCCCTATCAGTAACAGAAAAAAAACTTGACTGGATAGTGTGAAAGGTCTTTCTTAGCGAAGTTTGTGTCTCAAATAGCATCCAATAGTTAATTGGTATCTAGCTTCCTCCAAGGCAGAACCTAAGGTTTGGAAAGGGAGAGCTGACATCCACATCCAGGGAGAATTTTTTAAAATGTATAACAGATAAGTAGGTGTGGTGGTCTAATTCCAATTAATAGACAAACATGCAGACAGCTGCTTGCTTACTCACCTCTCCTACAGGATGGAGAGAAAATAGGAGAAGGGTGGTAGGATTATAAAAGTCCATTGAGTTTGTTCAGTCCAAAACTTGGTTCCTTCTGTTATAGAAGATCAGAATAGAATACATGACTTGTTGTGTTGTTGAGAAGCAAAGACAGCTCAGGCTGAGTCACCAGCTCACTTGCTCAGCTTCTTGTGAGGTTGGTCCTCCACTTACTTGGGCTGTTCCTGCTACAGCACTTCCTACAACATCCAACTTAAATCTTGGGTTACAACAGGTTAAATGTATATCCATTACAATTTCCACCCCTTTTCTCTTTGGTCCACATAATAGAGTTACTATTGCAACACCATCCACACATTGCATTTGTGCCAGCATGAATCCTCCATGGGCAGCAGTTCCTTTGAAGGTGTACTTGCTCCAGTACGGGCTTACTCGTGGGCCATAGTCCCTTCAAGGGTTTTTCTGCTCCAGTTCATAGCTGACTTCATGCATGTCTCATACAGCAGTACAGGAATTGCGGCAGTGTTAGGGTCATATGCTAGTCCAGGCACTTGAGCACGTATTGTTAACCGAAATGGTGCCAGCCATGACAAACTAAGATGATAAGTAGTATATCAAACAGCAAAAAGAGTCATCAACAAGCCACAGATTCTAATACACAATAAATGAGCCTCATGGCAAGCATGAGAGCATGCAAAATAACAGTTATAACAGTTATAAATTCAGACTACAAACAAATCTGATGTTATCTTGAACCTCTTAAGCCCTGTGTTATGCAACAAAAAGTCTTACAGTGGGTTGTCTGCACAACACCTTGTGTAGCCAAATACCTACACAGCCAGCCAGTCACTCCCCTATCCCTTGGGAAGAGCAGAAAACAGGAGCAGAAGGGAGAGAATAATATTCATGGATCCAAACAGAGAATTTAATAGGTGGAAAAAAATAACCAGCATGTGGAAGCAAAATAGTTTCACTGTTTCCCATGGGCTAGAAGACACTTAGCCACTTCCTGGAAAGCAGAGCCTTAGCACGCACATTGGTTACTAGGAAGACACAAATCATAATCACAAATGTTCCTAATCCCTCTTTTTCTTCACCTTTTATTGCTGACCATGGTGTTAATATGGTATAAAAGATCCCTTTAGTCAGTTGGGATCAGATGTCTGTCCTTCCAGCTTCTTGCCCACACCCAACCTAAGTCCCTGATGGGAGAAGTCAAAGGAAGAGAGTGAGAAAAAGAGAAAACTTTGATAATGGGCAAGCAATACACAGCAATAGGCAAAACATTAGTGTGTTGCCAACACTGTTTCAATTACAAATTCAAAACACCATAGGGCCTGCTACTAAAAAAAAATGCAAAACTAACCAATAAAAAAAAACCTTCAATCTCAAATAGATACAGAATAGTATGGATGAAAAGACTGATGTGTTCAAGATCATGATACTTCTCTCCTGAATTTCCTTAACTTCCAGTAACCTGCAGTTTAGGGAGTACCTGACATTATAGCACTGATGCCTTAATGCTCTTACTAGATGTTTGCACAAAATTTAGAAAATTCACCAAATGGAAACTTTCTAATCTCTTTTGAATATATGTAGAGTACAGCCATACACATTCTGTATGAAAAACAGTCATGGATAATGGAATCATAGAATGGTTTGTGTTGGCCCTTTAAAGATCAGTTTATCAGTGACATCTTCAGCTAGATCAGGTTGCTCAGACCACATCCAACCTGATCTTTAATATTTCCGGGGTGAGGTATCCACCACCTCTCTGGGCAACCTATACCAGTGTTTTACCACTTTCATCTTCCTTGTATCTGATCAAAGTCAACCTGCTTTTAATATAAAATCATTATCCATTCTCCTGTTGCAACAGGGTCTGCTAAAAAGTTTGTCCCCATATTTCTTATAAGCCCCCTTCCAGTACTGACAGGCCACAATGAGGTGTCCCTGGAGCCTTCTCTTCTCCAGGCTGAACAATCCCAGTTCTCTCATCTTTTATGAGATCAGCCCTCTGATCATCTTCATGGCCCTCTCTGGACCAGTTCCAACAGGTTCATGTTGGAGTGCTGAGAACTCAAGAGCAGGACACAGCACTCCAGGTGGGGTCTGACCAGAGAGAATTAGAGTGGAAGAAACACCTTCTTTGACCTGCTGGCCACTGGGTTATGCTTGGATTTCTGTTTTGCAAGCGCATATTGCCAGGTGATGTTCAGCCTCTCATGGTGGGTGAACAATTGGCTCATGGTTGAACACAGAGGGTAACAGTGAATGGGGTAATATCAGACTGGTGACCTGTCACTAGTGGGTTTCCATAGGGCTTCATCTTGGGCCCTGTGCTCCTCAATGTCTTCATAAATGACTTGGATGCAGAACTGGAAGGAATACTAACCCAGGTTGCGAATGACACAAAACTGGGAGGAGCTGTTGACTCCCTCGAGGGCAGGGAGGCCCTGCAGAGAGACCTGAACAAATTAGAGGACTGGGCAATCACCAACCAGATGAAGTTCAAGAAGGGAAAGTGCTGGATTCTATCCTTGGATGGGGCAACTGCAGATGTTTGTGCAGCCTCACCTTGAATATTGTGGCAGTTTTGGGCACTGCAATATAAGAAAGATATTAAGCTCTTAGAGAGTGTCTAAAGGAGGGCAACGAAGATGGTGAAGGGCCTTGAGGGGAAGTTGTATGAGCAGTGGCTGAGGGCACTTGGTGTGTTCAGCCTGGAGACCGAGGGGATACTTCATTACAGTTACAACTTCCTTGTGAGGGGAAGAGGAGGAACAGGCACTGATCTCTTTGTGTGGTGACCACAGAAAGTTGTGTCAGGGCAGGTTTATGTTGGATATTAGAAAAAGGTCCTTCACTCACCACTAAGTCTGATAGGGTTCAAGAATCGTTTGGATGATACTCTCAGGCATTGGTGAGATACTTGGGAATGGCTCTGGGCAGGGCTAAGGGTTGGACTTGATGATCCTTGTGGGTCCATTCCAACTCAGCATATTCTGTGCTTCAGTTCACTCTCCAGCCTGTATTGATACCGGAGATTGCCTCAAACCAGGTCAGCACCTTGTACTTGGCCTTACTGAACCTCATGAGATTCCCATGGTCCCAATCCTTCAGTTTGCCCAGGCCCCTCTGGATGGCATCCTGTCCATTAGGAGTGTCAACTGCACCACTCAGCTTGATGTCATTTGCAAACATAGTGGGGGTGCACTTGTTCCCTTTGTCTATGTCATTGATTAAGTCAATAAACGGTACTCTTCCCAGTACAGACCTCTGAGGGACACCAATTTTCCCTGATGTTTTTCAGGACATTGAGCCAATGACCACTAGCCTCTGGAGAACCAACTCAATAAAACCAACTCCTCATCCACTGAACAGTCCATCCATTAAATCTATCTATCCAGTTTAAAGAGAAGGATGTTGGGGGGAACCATGTCAAAGGCCTTACATAAATCCAGACAGCTGACATTCATAGCCCTTCCTTTGTTCCCCTGATGTAGTCACTTCATCCCAACTATCCAAACACCCTTAAGTCTCTTTTGATCACCCTTGGACCTGCATTGCAACTTCATCATCACCCCTGCCATGTCACCCATGGCAGATTAGTAATGGGCAGTAGCCCCAAGGCCATACCAGGAAGTTTCTTGTTGATGTCCTTAACCCTGGTTCTGGGGAGACAGCAGAGGGTTCGTCTGGCATATTGAACTCTCTGGTCCCCTTTGAAGGGAATTGCCTACAATTACAACAGGTCTTTTCTTCATTGGAAGTGACTGTGATTCTTCAGTGGCAGCAGTTGTGATACAAGGTATAGGTCTTTCTGACACCAGCAACACCTCCAGTGTATTTGGGTCTTCATCCTCATCATCCTTTGACTGGCCTTTCACATCCAGAGCTTGTATCTACAGAGGCACATGGGAGGGTGAGGTGAGCAATTAGGGGTTTTATCTGCTACTCCCAGTGAGGGCTCATCTCCATTCACTGCTTTCTTTTGACCTAGAGTCCTACTGCCTTCTGTCTGCTGGAGATACAGAATCCGTTTAATCTTATTTTTTTCTGTGGGCTGTTGCTGTCTCAGGGAGTTACAGTGTTACTGTACAGTGTTACAGAGCTATTGGAACTTCAAAAGTGAACACCCTGCTTCATGATTATTGGAGAGGTTCAGTCCAGGGAAGTCAGATATTGTGCCACACAGTACACAAGTGAAGGAAAGGGGAAAAGGGAAAATGGGAAAAGGGGGAAAAAAGAAAGTGGGAGGGAAGAGGAAGGGGCAGGGGCAGGGGAGTGGAAAGGGGAAGGAAAAGGGAAAGGGACAAAAAACCCCCCAGCTATTCACACTGAACAGACAATCTGAATGTGTGCCACTAGGTCAAGTCATCAAAATAGGTTATCAGACCCCATATTATCAGACTTTATCAGACCTCTGGAAATCTTGGAGGAGTGGCAAGAATCCTCATATTGTGCACAAAGAGTTCAAGGAGGACTCAAACAAATAAATAATTAAATAAACTGCAAAACTGGCTAATCATCGAGATTTGGCTACATATGTGGCAACCAGGACCACAGTTTTTAGCTCTTTTCTGATCACATGCTTGCATCTCACCAGTAAATACTTGCATGACTAAGTATTTCTTTTCCCTTTGATCTTTTATAATATTCTGGGAAGCTCATCTTTTGTGTGTTGATTTGTTCTTTTATATTTCTCACTATTTTACCTGTCCTCACACATCAGTTTAGCACAGATTGTGTACTTTGCTTCTTTGCACGCTCAACATGAAAACACACACTCAAAAAATTCACAGAGTATTTTAAGTTGGAAGGAACCCACAAGGATCATCGAGTCCAACTCTAAAGTGAATGGCCCATACAGGGATTGTATGTATGAATCTGGTGTTTTTAGCACCATCCTCCAACTAACTGAGCTAATCTCAGGGTCACTCATATCATCACTAGCTATATGACCTTAGGTACCCCTCAAAATCAATCCTCCCCACCCTTTTATAAGATCTGTATCCATAGAAATTTGAATGGAAAAAAAAAAAACCTATCACAGAAAACTATCAAATAGTTTTTTATATATTTTTTTTTATATTCCATGTTGGATATTGATGCAGTAATAGATCACACACAAGTATGGTTTTACATATTTTTCACCATTTACAGAAGTAATGATTCTGATAAATATTCTACTTCTCTCCCTCTACAATAACTTCCATTTCAGTTCTACTTTTGCTATGTTGCAAGAAAAAAAAGGTTGTATTATCTTATTATAATTCTATCCCTTGTTTATAACTTCAGCATATTTTACCAGTAAAGAGTGATTTTTTTCAAGCTGCTCTCTGTACATTATTTAAATGTACAATCATAAACTACTCAACTATTTCCCTGAAAAAACTCAGTTGGAAAAAAAATGGTGAAACTACCTATTTATATCAGGTGGTTTGTTTAACATTACTAGCCACTTCACGACACGCATTCCGCAGAATGTGAGAAAACAATCAAAAAGATACATTTTCTGTCTTGATAAGAGTATACATATTTGAAAAAAAGCCAACCAAACAAAGAAAGAAATATTCTTTCATCCATCTTAAAGTGAGATTTGTATCTTTATTCTTTGAAAAGCCTAGCTTTCCTTGACATTCTCAAATGCCTTCAACCGGCAACATGGTATTCTGCACTTGTTGACATGGGAGTCGTATGAAAAAACACACTTTTATTTACCAGTTAATACTATCCCTCTTGCAACATCTTCTGGTAAAACTGAAAGAGAACTAAGTCTTCTACCACATAGAGCTATATCATCTAGTCTACACTTGGTTGTTCTATCTTATATAAGAGTTTTTTGAGACATGTTTTACCCCAGAGTCGGGGTCAAGTACAAGAATTTCAAGTATCAGCATGCCTCTGGTTTCCTGCTAACATGCACTAGTGACTCAAATAACACCATATCTTTAGTCACTTATGTTAACAACATATGAAATAAGATGTGTAAGATGAATCCAAGGCTGAGAAGTGAACAACGAGTATTACAGGATCTTTGTCTCTGTTGGCTCCCCTTGATCCTGTGAAACAACGGAAGAGAAATGATAAGCCAAATCAATCAAACTGCAACACACAGACCACTACTCTGGGAGTCTAAATGGCTCACAATGTATACTTGCACTCTGACAAGGTTTAAAAATTACTTTTTCTTCACCATTTCCAAGGGCTTACTATTCAGAATTATTTATTTTAGGCAATTTATTTTAGATCTTATGCTCTTTCATTTTATGTTTGCAGTAGCTAGTAGAGACCAGTTCCACAACCCACAAGCTTTTCCCTCCTCACTGCTAGGGATTCAGCTGTCTCTCATTGAAACAAAGCACACTTCAATTAAGAAACACATAGCTTATGCAGCTGTTTGATGAGCTTGGCTGATGAGGACTAAGCCTCATCAATACCTGACTTACTCAGAGAAAAGGAAAAACAGCTTGGACAGGAGTACACAGTCTAGGGTTTTCTCAGAATAAAATAGAGTTTTACAATACAGACAGGGGTCATGCTCTATCCTTCACTTACCAGTGTAGTTTTATACTGAAACTGTGAAGTTAAAGTTTATCTTCTCATGGTACATAAGCAAAAAAATCATATCTATAGTACAAATGTACTTCTTCTGGAGAAGCTCCTGAAGTTCTGGAGAAGTTCCTTCATGAATGGAAGAGTCCTTGAAACTGTGGTTTTTACTGCTAAAAAAGGAATACCAAACATCTGATAACATTTCATAGAATCATAGAATGGTTTTGGTTGGAAGGACCTTAAAGTTCATCTAGTTCCAACCACCCAACCACAGGCAGTGACACCTTCCACTAGACCATGTGGCTGAAAACCCCATCCAACCTGGCCCACATTTTCTTCTGACAATTTGTTCTAGTGTCTCAGCACCTCATTTTAAAAAGTCCCTCCTTATATCTAATCTAAGTGGCCATACTTTCTGTTTAAAGCCATTCTCCTTTGTCCTATCACTGTATATCCTCATAAAAAGTACCTCTCCAGCTTTCTTTTAGCCTCCCTTTAGACTGTTATAATGTATCCCTGAAGCCTTCTGTTCTCCCAGCCAAACAGCCACAACTTTTTCAGACTATCTTCACAGGAGGTACTCTAGTCATCTGACCATCTCTGAGACCCTCCTCTGGACTTGCTCCAACAGGTCTCTGTCGTTTTTATGCTGGGGGCCCCATAGTGGACACAGCACTCCTGGTAGGAGTACAGGAGTAGAGGGGCAAAATCACCTCCATTGACTTGCTGGCTATGCTGCTTTTGATGCAGCCCAGGATACGACTGACTTTCTGGGCTGCAGTTGCACATTGTTGGGTCATGTTCAGCCTCTCATTTACCAGCAACCCCAAGTCTTTCTCCTCAGGGCTGCTCTCAATCCATTCTCTGCCCAGCTTAGTATTGCCCTGACTCCGGTGCAGGACCTTACACTTCGCCTTGTTGAATTTCATGGGGTTCACACAGGCCCACCTCTGAAGCCCATGATCCATGCTGCTGATAAAAGTGTTAAACAGTGCCAGTCCCTATACTGATCGCCAAGGAATGCCACTTTTCACTGGTCCCCACTTGGACATCAATCTGCTGACTGCAACTCTTTGAGTGTGGCCATCCAAGCAATTCCTTATACATCAAGTAATACATTTCCTGCTACTTAAAGAGGATGAATCAAATTGTCAGTGTAGATTTCTAGATGGTTTTGGCAGACAGCTACATCTTATAGACGGGACTCTGGAGAGTACTCCAAAGATAGTGTAATAACCATGATTTGTCTTGTTTCTCTCAATAGCCTCCATAACTCATTGTCATTTGCGTGCTAGGAAGAAACCCTCCTAGACATTGTTAGTCTCTTATTTGCTAAGTTTTGAGAGGGTAAATTAGGTGAGTATAACAAGCCTTTAGACATTATCTAATAGACTGAGTACAGCAGTCAAAAATAGTTGCCCAAATACTCGTCACATCCCTCTTTCCCTAGGTGCAATCAATTGTTTCAAGTCTGGACTGAATTCCAGGTTTGTGGTTTAAGCTATTAGACTTCATATGTATCAAACTCATTTGAAAGACAAACTTTCTGCTTTGCCATACTTGAAGAATTACTAACAACTGCGTTTGAGCTGAAACTTCAGTGACATATAAAAAGGCACAGCCAGTAAGAGCTTCAGCTTCAAAAAAATTACTTCCTTGTTCCAGAACAACCCTTATCTGTCCCTGGGACACATTGTAACTGCTGAACTGCAAGAAACTGCAAGAAAGTGACTGGAGATATTATATGGCTACTGAGTTGGCTGAGATGTGAAGACTAACCTTCTGTATCTCCCACTACTAAAATACACTGCCAATTAGGATTTTTTCATTTATGCAAGGATTTCTCTCTTCATTTACCAAAATCTGTATTTGCCAATAATCCACATTTCAACTATACCACAATAAACAGCAACATTTACATAAATTAAAAACAAGTGGTTCAGCCTTCTATTTTAAAACCTGTTGAAACCTAATTAGCCTATTAAATCAACCTGATTATGTCTTTTTAAATGTCTGCTTTTCTTATTTGCCATAAGTAAGCTTTTAAACACAAAATATACTATGCAGCATTTCACCTGAATCCTATCAAACAAAGTTATTGAAGCATGAGTTCTATATAACCAGTGAAGCAGAAGACCATGCTATTACATGGATAAATGCTCCAGAGTTACTGAAGCAACACAAAAACAATCATAGAAACATGGCTTTTGGAACCTCATAAGCAACTCACTTTGGAAAAAAAGTGTGGGTGCATACACATATTAATACATGTACACACACATGAATATAAGCCAATGTCCATGTGAATTTGTTTCAAAATAATGTTATTGTTTCCCACTCAACTCCTCCCCAAAACCAGAGAAAACAAGGAAGAAATTAAAGCTATCTATGAGACTTGGGAAAAAAAGTCTTATTTTCGTATGTTTTATTGTTCTTTTTCACATGTTGGGACAAAGGAGAAATAACAATTCACAAAATATTTTTTCTCTGGAAACACCATCATAATAGCTTCAGCACCCACCATCTTACAAACTCCTCCTGGGCTCCAAAGAGTATCTAATGCAACTCATATCTAGTTACCATTTGGGATTAGACCCTACCTTTTACACAGTCAAACTTATGCCCACACATGCATGGCATTTTGGCATTTGCTCCCCAGGATGACTCAAGAGGTCTATTGGGTACTTAAGCTTGGATGCCCCAGCTCCCTAACTCCAATAGCTGCAACCACCAACAGGTTCATCAGGCAAATCGATAATGGCAGTGCTGGGGCTGTTCCAGACAGTGGACGTGACCAACTGATCTTGAAATCCTCTGTCAAAAAGAAGAAAAAAATCTTATGTAAACCAATGTAAGTTTACATAAAACTGTATAGCTGAGTCCCACCAGTCCCCCTGACCACTGCATGCTGTGTGGGAGCTCAAGGTACCACCAACACCCAGAGTGGGGCAAGGCTGAACACCACAAAGAGGTTGGCTGAGCACAAAATATTCTTCTTTATGCAATTTGCCTAGCAATGCAGAAGAACATGTTTAGAGCCTGCAGCCCCAACATCCCCTCAAAAATAGGTGCTGTGACAGGTTGCCTATATAGGCAGTACTCTCTCAAGTCCTTCACTCACCCTCTTTGAGCTATCTGTTTACATCTTTCCCCAACTCTCTGAGCCTATTCCTTTTCATATACATTAATTTCCTCTCCACCCTCACAGCAGCCTTGACAGCCTGTAGCAGGACCATTTTGTCTCTCTCCTCCTACACAGGGCCTCTACACACAATATGGGAGGGGACTGGTTCAAAAGAATCCATCCTGGGGCATATCCCCAACAGCAGACATCAGCACCCAGCACATCACCACACCACTCATGCCAGGGGACAATGTTTTGCACCAGGACCTCTAGTGATGGCATAGCCCTGTGGCTCCACCCTCCCACTCCCACTCAGCAGCTTCTCTGCTATGGGGGGAACTTTGGGTCAACCCTCAGAGCCAGAGTCCGGCTTCACCCTCACTTACCAGTTTCCATGATGCCCCAGTCTTATCATCAATCCCCCATCAGCACTTTGGAGGTTTGGGATCTCACTGTCAGCTAGCAGCAGCAGCAGATTTGGGCAGATCCTTTTCTCTTTTGTTCGTACAGCACCGGGAAATTTTTAATTCAAGCATCCCATGATACCACAGGGGCACCAAGCTCTCCACAGCTGCAAGCAGCTATATAAGCCCTCAGTGACAGGGGCTGTGGGGGCAGTTGTGGGCCAGTTCTCACTCAGCCCACAGCCTCCACAGTAAAGGCAAAGGCTACTGTAGCATTAGGTCAGTGAGTTTGATTCAGGGTCAGAGGTTCACCACTTAATGAGTTATTTCTTCTTTGTTTGCAAGTGTTTTCCATTGCACAGTAAGGCTAGCATGAAGCTCATTTGTTTCTAACTGCAAACATTTGTTCATTACCCTAGGCTGATCAGCAGGGTACAGAACAAACATTTCTTCATTGACGGAATGGGGCAATGAATAAACAAATACCTTGGGACTAGCCAGTCTTAACATTTACAGTTGTTTTAGTTAAATTAGTTATCAATTAATGCATGCCTCTACACTACCAAAACTTTAATCAGGACAGTCTCACAGTGAAAGTCTTCTACTTCGTATATTTTAATTACTTACTTACTCAAAATTAACAAGGTCAGGCTATCAAGACACACATGTAAAGAGACTCTTAAAAGAAGAAATCTCTTCAGTATGTCCAAGACACTCTAGGACACAAAACGTAGCACAGAATCCTCATTCTGTGAAACACTGTTAGTCAGAGGAGATAGAATGCTTTCTTTCTTTCAATTCAAAGACTATAATGAAATGCTTGTCTTTAGAAAAAAATTAACCTATGCAATTTTTTTTTTAATAATGATAGTAACCTTAAAGGTTACTATTATGAACTTGAGAGTACTCAAAAATGAAAAGCAATCAAAGAGTGAAACTAATCCATGCATTTTTGCAAGCCAGTAGCTGGCACAAAGACACAGACACTGCTGCACCATAAACTACAAGATACAAACAGCCAAACCAAACTACAGAAAAAAACAAACATGCAGAGGGTGGGGTGAAGGGAAGGTAAGTGGTATAAGATTCTTGAATGTGAAGCTTAGCCTTTGGGTAGTTTTCACAAGCAAGTAATAAACCACTAGAAAGGCTGTTTTACTGAAAAAAAAAATGAATTTACTAACATAGTGCAAACGTTCTGCTATATTAACCCACGTTTGAACCATATGCATTTGTCATGTGGGGGGTTTGTGTGTTAGTTTTTGCAACAGGAGCCAAATCTGAAGGATAAATGGTTGGAATAGTTTTATATCGGACATTGCTGCCCTCTAGTGACTTCACGGGACAAGCAGTTGGGGAAGAGCATTGATTGCAAAAGGTTTCCTTGCTCTCAAGATGTAAATAATCAGTTGGATATCACTGAACTATGACAAAGTTTTATGGGAGTGAAATCTTAGTTAACCTTAGCCTTAAAATATCATTTGAGTAAACAAAGTATATGAATTTAAATAAATACATACTTATGCAAGTGGAAGGTGTAGTGCAATAAATGTTCACAGATTACAATTAGTAATGCTTTTGTGTTGCATTAAAATAGTGTATGATAAGCAATTCAGAAAAGTTACAGCTGAAAACAAGGAAACTGCATTACATGACAATTAGTTCAAAGAACAAATTGATCTAATTTATCTAGGAAATTTTTCATGTATGTGACAAAGTTTACACTACTGGGGACTTTCACAATAAACAGTGTCAGACATTTCAACAAAAAGCAGTGTAAATCATAAATGTGCATCATTGCCTTCATCCCATAAATTGCATATGTGCAGAATTGCGCAAAATTTCAGTGTCAGTAAATGATTACTATAAGGTTTGCTAAAAATTCAATTTTTTAATTTTTTTACAAAATGCGTATTTTATCATAGACCTGTATTTTATCATAGAACTGTAGTTCCAACTTTTCAATATTTGTTTGTTTTTGTTTGTTTGTTCTTTTTTGATTTTGTGGGGGGTTTTTTGTTTAGCTTACAGATTTGCATTCTGATAGGACCTTGCCCATCTTGCAAAAAATGATGAAAATCGTACTCTTTGATGCAGTTTCTTGATGCAAAATCTCAAACCCATTTGTTGCACAAGGAAACAAACATTAGGGTTTTTAAATTGGGAATATGATCAGAGAACATGGCCAGGATTTAAAGATCAAAGTCAGTCCTGCGGCCACAACAAATTTTGTATTTTGCAAACTTGTCTTCAGTAAACTACTCTTTTGTATCAGACTGATACTGAAAAAAACCCTCAGTTTGTTCATGCCACTTTTAGTCTTTCAGTTTGGATTCGCATGCATTTGTGCTCTGACAAGCAGAACACATTCCTCTTTTTGGTTAACCCAGAACTATAAAGCTCCAGATGAAAGCAAAGCTAGTTCTTCCATCATTAGCAAACTTCTTAGTTCTGTAATGAACATGGCAGAACAGAGTGTGCTAAATACTAAACAGCTGTCTAACCAATAATCAGTGTCTGGGACACACACATGCACTCATCTAGGTTCCTGCACTGCACGTTTTTACTCCACCAACAATCTCTGATCTCAGAAGAATCAGTGATAAAAACAGTGATAAAAACACATTTTGCTATCTAAAATCTCTCAGAGAAAGTGTCTACCACCTGTGCTCTCTTTTAGTAACACAGCAAAGAAACTATCACATGATTATCTGAGAAAGTTTTCCTAAGGTTGGCCAGAGACAGTTCTGGGAGCATTAGAGAACAGAGCCCTTGCACTATGAAACAGAAGGGATGGAAGTTTGCAGAGAAATAGTGAAAGAAAATCAGAAAAGAATAATTGGAAGTAGATGAAAGGAAGGGCTGTGTTAAAGCACTGAAGGAGGACAGTGAAATTATGGGATGGATAGAGATGTAGAGAAACAGGGCAAAGCCAAAAATAAAAAACACTAAAATAAGAGCTAGAAAAGTCCAGAACCTGAGACCAGAACAGTAAGGTTTTTTGCCTTTGCTGTGCAGACTGACTTTTGGTCTTCAAATATTTTATTATATTTTTTTTGATAAATAACTTTTCTTCAAAAGAAAACATTTTCACAGTTTGGGGTTTAGAATAATCTAAAACATTTCACTGAATTGGTAACTTCTGGTTTTACTTGCATCACTTACACACTTAGTTTAACGCAGCACCATCTCCTCTCTTACGCCTAGTTTTAGTTTGACATCTTTCACACAGTTAATTTGCTCCATTATTTTATCTTCAAATGTGCATCTCTTCAGCATGTAGAGATTGAGTTTGTTTTGTGAAATCAATGCAAATCTCAGGAGCTTTGACTTACTCAATTGATAAAGGGAATTTTTCTTTCTCATAAATTTACTGAAAAATGGCTGAAGATTTTCTCCATCCACTCCAATTACAGTTATCTCTGTAAAACTATATTTGTGACATAAAAAGAACAATTTCCTAAGAACTACAAAAAGGAGATCTCTACACGAATGGATAGTTTTAGAATGGAAAGCTATTTTCAGGAAAAAAAACAATAAACAAATATGAGGCAGTCAGTATTGTGGAATAAATATAGCAGCTTTGGTCTTTCTTCCTGTATCTTAATTTTGTCAGTGATCTTTCATTCTAGTGCAAACACTTCAAAATTTTTTCCTCATGGAAATTCTTGGTTGGTGCTGGGGAGCAGGAAAAATAAACAAATCATAAGGAGTATTTTCTCCATTCTTTTAGGGATTCTATCTTTGATTTCTTTCTAATTTTATATAAGATTTTTAAAAAGACATTTTTGAAAGCAAAAACAACAGCAAGTTCTTAGCAAATCTGTGATTATTTGCAGAAAGTAACAGAAAAGTATAAACAGAAAATTACAAGTGTGTATTTTTAGTTGCAGTAGGATCAACTTCTGTTGCTGCATATCTAATTTTCCCTGGAAAGGACAAGATCAAAGTTTCATTCTGAACCCAGAAACAAAAAAGATACACCGCGCACTGCTAGCCAGCGTCACTCTAGACTCATCAAGTTTTCAAGGTGTGAAAACTTTGCAAGGGCAGATGTCAACACTCAAGAAAGCAGCAGCTGTTCCATGTGACCACAGTTCTGGTACTAAAAGCTAGGAACTAACTTAAAAATCTGATATCTCTTTTAAATTGTTCTCAACTACCTCGCTTTTTATGAAATGGAATATACTCAGTATTTTGAGTATTTGAGTTATTAAGAATCTATGGCTAAAAATGGTGATTGTAAACAAGCATTGTAGGCAATTCCCATGAAAGATAGTTGTACTATTGTCGACATGGTCCAAGCATGTCAAAATGTAGGTACAATTGGCTATCATACTGCCTCCTTGGCTACAGCATTAGCAGCACAGTTACGTATGCCAAGAAAAGCAGGAGCGCAGGATGGGTGTTACAGATGCAGGGAGTCTGATCATTTAAGAAAAACTGCCTGAAGAATCTCCCTCCAGGGAACCGCCCCATATGTGGCTGGGTTTGACACTGAGCGAGTGATTGCAGATTTCGAGCCTCCTGTAAAAAAGAATCTACACATCAGGGAAATTCCCAAGGGCAGGCAAAATTACGCCCCCCTACCAACAAAGGAAATCTGAGCTCAAACGTTTGTCAAGTGAGCTCATCACAGCTACAGCTGACAGCATCAGCTTGGATTTGGCCTCCAGCCAGCCAATAACATTAACATCTACCGAAGTGACCTTAGTACCCACAGGGGTTTGGGGACCTTTAGGATCTGGAATCTAGGCACTCTTAATTCACTGTTCTTGTACAACTGAATTGGGATTATTTGTTTTGCCAGGAGTCATTGACTCCAGTTCACACAATGAAATACAAATAATGGTCTGGACACCTGTACCACCTCGTTATACTCCTAAAGGACAACAGCTTGCCCAGTTACTTCCTTTTTATACTTCCTTTGCCCCATGGGCAAGGCACAAAGAAGTAGTAGAATTTATGAAAATACAGGAAAGCCACAGATTTTCTGGGCAAAAACTGTTTCTGTCTCCCAGCCCACGATGACATGTTGTATTGATGAGCATAACTTTAATGGGTTAGTGAATACTGGTGCTGATGCGTCTGTCATCAAAGACACTGAATTAGATTGGACTCGACTATTGTGGGGTAGGTGGCATGAAAAGGTCTAAGCAATTTACACACCTACGCATGATAGTTGGGCCAGAAGGGCAAACTGCTCAGATCGCTCCCTTTGTGGCCCCAGTTCCTTGTACTTTGTGGGGACAAGATGTTTTGGGACAGTTTGGCAACGCCGTGCAAATAATATCAGAAAAAAATCATTTTTTTCTGCAGGAGCCACTGAGATGCCATCCCAGAGACCCATTAAATTAAGGTGCCAACATCTAGTCCCTGGAATACTCCTGTGTTTTGTAATCCAAAGAAAAGAGGTAAATGGTGCATGTTACAAGATCTAAGAGTGGTTAATGAAGTGATTGAACCAATGGGAATCTTACAACCAGGACTCCCTTCACATGCAAAGCTGCCTGCAGGATGGCCACTGCTTGTGACTGATTTAAAAGACTGTTTCTTTACCATCATTTTGGACCCTGAAGATGCTCCCTGTTTTGCTTTTTGTATTCCCAGCATAAATCACGCGGAGCCAGTGTAAAGGAATCATTGGGTAGTTTTACCACAGGGTATGAGAAACAGTCCAATGATATGTCAAACAGTAGTGGCCAAAATTACTCAACCAGTACGAAAGCTCTCTCCCTGTGTCATTGTTTACCACCATACGGATGATATTCTGATAGCTGCTCCTCAAGATTTACAAGCCGTATTACATTTACTAACCAAAGTCATCCAAGAAGCAGCATTGCAGATAACCCCAGAAAAGATACAACAAATGGAACCATGGACTTACATCAACTGGCAAATTGCCCAACAAGAAATTACTCCTCAACCTTTAAGCATCAAGGTAACAGACACTATATCTTTAAGTGATCTACAGTGGTTACTGGGAGCTGTGTACTGGCTCAGACCTATACTAGGAATAACTAATGAAAAGTTACATCCTGTTTTTAAACTGCTAAAGGGCGATCCTGCTTTGTCCTTCAAACAGACCTTGACAAAGTAGGCAAAGCAAGCTTTACAATTGTGCTCGCAGGCAGTCGAGAGCAAACAGGGCAGGCAATGACATCTAGACCCGCCTATTTATCTAGCCCTTATAGCAAGTAAGTTTCAACTGTTTACCGTCCTATTTCAGTGGGATCAGTCAGAATCTGATCCCTGAGGATTCTAGAATGGCTGCTTTTATCTCATTCTCCACCTAAGACAGTATGGACAATTAACAATATGTTTGTAAGACTTGTCATTAAAAGCCGAGAATGGCTACAGACCATGGATGGACAGGACCCAGAAGTAATCTCTATCCCAGTGACCACAGACAATCTGGACTGGCTTCTCTCTGAGGACCCCGGATTTCAAACAGCACTTGCGGATTACAAAGGTGACTGTAGGTCACAAAGGTGATTACAAAGATTAGAAAGGTGTCTGTTCACTTCCCCAAACATTGCCTGTGGACCGAGATAGGTAACCTGCCTTTGATTGCTACACACTGCTGCCAGACCCAACCAGCAGCAGGTGTAACCACCTTCACAGATGCTTCGGGACAATCAAAAAGAAGGCGGTAATAACGTGTGTTAATCCTATTACAAATGAGTGGGACAGTAAAGTACAGACCATGAGCCAGGGGTCTCTACAAGTACTAGAGTGGGCTGCTATTCATATGGCTTTTGAGTTGTTCTATGATGAGTCGTTGAATAGTTACTGATTCTTCCTATGCTGCAGGGTTAGTTTCCCCTTTGGAGGCTTCTTTCCTCCTTTTCTGTTTGCAGAGCTGAACATGATGTGGCATTTGATCAATCACAGACAGTTTTTATATTTTACACATTTGTTCCCTTCCTGGGCCTATCACAGAGGGAAATCAACGAGCAGACACTGCTGCCATGATGGTTATCATTCCCAAAACTTTAGAACAAGCCAAGCTATCTCATTCCTTTTTTCATCAGAACACCCATTTATTAAAGCGACAATTCTGATTAACAATGAACCAAGCTCAAGAAATTATCAAGTCTTGTCCTGATTGTCAGCAGTACATTTCTGTGCCATCAAAAGGGGGGGTCAATCCCCAAGGTTTAACAGCCAATGAAATATGGCAAACTGGTATTACACATATTTCTGAATTTGGTAAGTTGAAATATGTTCATGTTACTGTTGACACTCACTCCAGGTATATTTACGCTACAGCATATACTGGAGAAAGGGCAAGAGATGTAATACGACACTGGCTAGCTTGTTTTGCAGTTCTGGGAGTATCAAAGCTAATAAAAACAGGTAATGGTCCTGTATATTGCTCAGTAAGGATTAAAACCTTCCTTACTGAATGGGGAATATCACATACCACAGGTACTCCTCATTTACCCACTGGACAGGGAATTATTGAAAGAACACACTGGACATTAAAAGAAATGCTTAAAAAACAAAAGAAAGGGGAATCCACCCAGAGTCCACAGGAACGTCTGTGGAAGGCATTATATGTATTAAGCTGTTATCTTCCCCCAGCTGTGGTAAAAGATATGGTAACCACCAGTTACAGTAAAAGATTTAATATCAAGAGAGTGGAATGGGCCAGTGGATCTTGTGACAGGGGAAAGGGAGTATGCATGTGTGTCCACAGGTACCCAGCTGCGGTGGGTTCCGTCTTGGTGTATGAGGCCTCACATCACCTCATCATCAGGCCACACAGACATATCAAATGATGTACATGCCAATTGACATATTGGAAACCAAAGAAGTAGGAAACTAACTTTTGCTGCTAAATCTTTTTATGATTATAATATATAGAAATAAAGTTTCTAAGGTTGCGTGTGTGATGGTTAGGATGGGCAGCCACCGGATGTGTGGATGTGTGGATGTGTGTTGTGTATGTCTGGACTAGTGAGAACGTGAATTTTTTAACTTTTTTCTTATTTTATTTTAAAACACAATTACATAATTTATTAAGGGTTTAATATATTCAATTAGAACCTGCAGATTTAAAGCTATTTCTAAATTTTGGTTTTCTCAGGTTTACTATTATAAATCTTGGTTTCTGTAAATTTAATACAATAATTCTTGGTCTTCATAAGGATAGATAGTTTTAATAAAAATTTTAATGACAAGTTTTTGGTTCAATAAGTTCTTACAAGAAGATTATTTTAAAGCTTAAATATTATGTTGGATTGTTTGAATAGTTTTAATCTTGTTTTAATTAATGAAAGTGAGGGACGTGTGGGATTATGAACAAGTTAATACGGGACATCTTAACAGATGTAATGATCATGGTGTACACTGTGAGCTGAAGTCCTGATGGACGCCCAGGGAAAGGATGACCAATCATGAGTGCCTGAGGAAGAAGCTTTGAAGTGATTGGATGGGACTGTGTTTGTTCCCCCCACGTTTTGTAACCGCGCCTTTCTAGAATATAGGAACTTGTTCAGTTTCAATAAAGTAGTCTCTCCATTTCCACCATCCCAGGAGGATCGTGCTTTTATTCACTGTCACAGATACCAGATAACAAAGTGCTTTTAAATTCCTATAGTATCAGCACAGATGGCTAGGATTTCAAGAGTGGTGATGAATGGAGTTACTTGCAGTTGGTGACCAGTCATGAAGGCTCAGTATTGGGGCCACTCCTGTTTACTATCTTTATCAATGATCTGTGCAAGCGGATTGACTGCCCCTTCAAGTCAGTTTGCAGACAATACCAAGTCAGACAGCAGTGTTGATCTGCTGGAGGGCAGGAAGGCTCTGTAGAGGGATCTGGACAGGCCGGTGGGCCAAGGCAAATGAAGTGCCGAGTCCTGCCCTCTGGTCACAACAGCCTCGTGCAGCATTGTTAGACATCAGATCAGTAGTTACTGGGTCAGAACCACCTTGTGGGGGTTGCGGGGGTGGGGGGGGGAAGGTGTGTGTGGAGGGAGAAGGGATGGGTTGAACCTCACAGAGGTGGGGTGGCATCATATCCCTCATGGCAGACTCCTGGAGGCCACATTGGGAAGCCCTGGACTAGCTGTTAGACACAAGCCACCCGGGAAAACTATAACACACCACACCTTCTCAAGCCCCTAAGCCAGCCTCAGACTGGCAGGCACAGTGAGGACACTGCCCCTCACCCTGGCTTACAACCCCAGAGTGGCTGGTGGGTCAGAGGCCCTGCCTAGCGGGTTGGCCACAGGGACCAGAGCAGATAAAACCAAAGGGATATGATGGCCACACATCATGGCTCTGCCACTTGGATGTGTGAGACCTGGTCTTCCACAAGGTTCTAATGGTAGCTATATAATTTGACTCTCCCTCTTACTCCTACTCTCTTCTTGCTCCCTCTGCTTCTCTTTCTTTGCTCCTTTATTGATGCTTCAGGTGGCTTGGAGCTGGAGGGATTGGATATGGACTTAAATGTTGTAGATTGATTAGATCTTGACTGAAGCATTGTGGATTAATATCTGCTGAGTCAGTATTTTGGTGGAACATTTTTGTCTAGCTTGCATAGTGCCCTTTTTGAACCTTTGCCAAGTTCCCTTATTTTCTCCCCTGAATTAATAAAGACACCTCTTGGGAACAAGTCCATGGCTTATGCTCTTAATGCCATCTTGAGGAATTAAAGAACCATATATATATATATATATATATATATATATATTATGTGTGTGTGTGTGTGTGTGTGTGTGCGTGTGTTTTTTGGTTTTTTGGGGTTTTTTTTAAGTAAAACTCCTAGCTAAGCTTGTGAGTCCACAGCTCCAGGGCTGAAGTGTTACAAGAACTACAAGCTTGGGGAAGAGAGGAAGAAAGCTGCCTGTTGAAAAAGAATCTGGGGGTGCTGTTTGACAGTTGGCTGTCCCGGGTGGACAAGACGGCCAGTGGCATCCTGGCCTTTATCTGACATGGCATGGTCAGCAGGACCAGGGAAGTGATTGTCCCCCTGTACTCAGCCCTGATGAAGCCACACCTCAAATCCTGAGTTCAGTTTTGGGCTCCTCACAACAAGAAAGACACTGAGGTGCTGGAGCGTGTCCAGAGAAGCTCAACAAAGGGTCTGGAGAACAAGTCCAACGAGGAGTGGCTGAGGGAGCTAAGGTTATACAGCTTGGAGAAAAGGAGGTTCAGGGAAAACCTTATCATTCTACAACTACCTGAAAGGAGACTAGCCAGGTGGGCAACAGTCTCTTTTCCCAAGCAACAAGGACAACAGGATGAGGGGATATGACCAGACGTTGCTCCAGGCAAGATTTACACTGAATGAAAAATTTCTTAACTCAAAGGGTTCTCAAGCACTGGCTGCTCAGGGAAATGGTTAAGTCACCATCTCTAGACATATTTTAAAATACACGTAGTTGTGGCACTTAGGGACATGGTTTAATGGTAGACCTGGAAATGTTAAGTTGATGGATGAACTCGTTTTTCAAGGTCTTTTCCAACAATATGATTCTGTGATTCTATGGTAAAATTTAAATTGGCCAATTTTACCTGAAGCAGTTTTTAATTTGCATTCTGGGGTCTTTCTTTTTTCTTTGATATATGGACCTTTAAGTATTTTTTATTTGATATCTAGAGCTCTATATAAAGCATATTTGCAATAAGTTGGTTATTTTTGGCTACTTTTTTTCTTTTTTTTCTTACCTTACCAATATCACATATTACTGGTTGGACCAGCTAAAGCATCTCTGGAAACAGATACAGGAGCATAATTTCAAGACTTATTCAGGATTACAGTGAGGGACATCTCCCAGGTCAGGTGTAAGCTGATGACTGTTCATTGAGGCTAAAAATGTGGAGGCAGCCAGATACCAGTGGTTAGTTGCATCACTCTTGCATGCAGCTGGCTGCAGAAACTGGTGAACCATAGCAACATTAAGCTGAGAGGTCACAGATGCTATGCTGGATTGCTGCTCATGAACATTGACAAAAAGAAAATACACTAAAGAAAAATGGCTACTGAAATGCATTTTATTATACAGCAATTTGTAATACAGGAAAGGTGTAGTTTTTAAACAAATATATATGTAAAATTACAGTAAATGCAGTGATAAGTAGATTTAAGGAGGAGCAAACTACATGAACACAAGTTTTACTTGTAAACAGTATAAAATTTTGAAAAGTTTTCACCATTTAGATCCTTATTTATATAATATACAGACTTTTATTAAAAGATGATCATGCAATGGGCACAATTTTTTCATCATACTGGTATGAAAACACACTTTTATTTTGCATACTTAAGTGCATGATCAGTGGGAAACCTCCACAGATTGGTTTTGTTACTCAGACTAATTTCCTATCAGACCAGCTACCTTGAGCCATAACTGAAGGAGCAGAAACTGCAGAAAAAGGACTTGTTTGTACAAACTCAGAAATGCATTGGCATATACATTTCACATATCAATTTCTCTTAAAAACCAAGATATTTTTAAAAAATTAATAATGATGAATCCGAAGGATATCAATAAGAAAGGATTAGGATTATAGTAATATAGAGCAAGAGAAGTAAATAACATAACTGGTGCTGTAAAAAGGTTCTCTAATACTTAAGTGGCCCAGACAGAGTCAGAGAGATAGTATTACACGCCGTATCAAGTCTGGCAGAGGTAGTGGTAAAGGGCATTTGAACCTCACATGAAATATTGATCCATTTTTATAACTACCTAATATAGCCAAAAACATCTTGGAAATATGTGTCTTCTAAATACAGTGAAGTGCCTTGACTATATGAATCTGTTTGCCTCTTGGGTTTAAGAATTAGAGGTCTCTGACTGCAGCGTTTTCCCCTAAAATATTGCCTAGCATCGCTGTACAGCAGTGTATTAAGGAAGAAAAGAAAACCACTTTAAAAGGATTTATATACAGACTGCCTGCACTAGCACAAAACCTATTAGTTTATTTAGGGATCTACATGTATGCACATCTACATGATGCTCCTTGAAGGAGTGGTCCATAGATATTTTCCTTGAAGTACATTTTAACATGGCATACAGATTTATAACTGTAGTTTTTTTCCTAAAATAATTGAGGATTTTGTAGTTACTTACACAGAAAAATACTTAAGGCATATAAGGCCATAACAGTACTTAGAAGCTGCAGCTTGTCTTATCAGGACACTAATATATGCTACACAGGCACAAAGTGGTTACAAGAACTTATGTGATCAAAACATTTTTAAGAGTGTCTCACAGAAATTATTGCCTAAGAAATGTGTACTACATTACAATTAAAAAGGGTAAAAAAACCCTGATATAAAATAATGCTTCCACGTCAACTGGATAAAAATAATTTAGTTATAGATTATGAGGAAAAATATGAAAAACCTTTCCTTTTCAAATAAATACATGTACTAAGGGAGCACATTCACTAACAAAAACAATAACTGTGCAATTACATGAACAGTTCTTATGTACTGAACAAAACCATAAAAACATTCAAAGGACAATAGTGCAATCATGTCAGAGCATAAAGCTGGTGTATGTCATTTTACCCCTCAGGCTGAAGGCAAGATAGCCCTTCAAAGCAATACAATGAAGAGTTGTGTATTGTATAAATATGTGCTTTAATTTCTAAATTTAAATATGTTTCCAAGTTTTTTCGCTTTAACATTAGTAAAACATAGTATTATGTGAACACTAAAGACATGATGGAGCTGATCATCACAGGATTTCCAAAACCAGTTCCAACTGAGCTATAGCTATATCCCCATTTGGTAGTGCTTTTTAAGTCTTCTAAACATTGATCATACATTTAATTCAAGGTAAAACTTTGTTACAATTAACAGTTTTCAACCCTGAATCTTACTTAAAAAACAACACTGTTTCAAATTAAAGTTGCTTTACATGACACAAAAAAATTACAGAGCTTACAAAAAGGAACTCAGGTTACATAATTTGGCTAAATAACACAAAATAGATTTTCGTCATTAAAATAAATGAAAAAAAAAAAGTACACAAAATATCAATGTCCTAATCCTGCAGAGAAAGAAAAACTGGTGCAAAGGCAGGTCCCTGAACTCACATACTTCAAAAAGCCTCTCTACAGGCATGGACATTCACATGGCACTCTCTGTATGATAAAAATATTAGATATGAAAGCAATTACTACACATGCACACACGCTGCTAATTCTGGGATGTGGAACCCACATTTACAGGAGGTTGCAAGAGGTTGTCCTGATGTTATTATATCAGTCAAGAGAACACCAAGGGTGATCTACAGATACCAAAAGGGTGAGTTATCAGATAAACTCTTCTTAGTAGAAGGAGATGATACGAGAGAAACTGATACAAATGTGTAACCACTTGTGAAACTGAGGTTGGACATGGAGAGATGAAGAGAAGGGCAACCATGGGAACACGCTGCCCAGAACAGTGACAGTATCTCTGTCCTGTGAGATTTTCAGAGCCTGGATAGCCAAACCTATAGCTAACCTGATCTAGGGATGGAAAAATTCCATCTCCGCTTGGGAGGTTGTACAAAACCACTTCCAAAAATCCTTCCTGTAAACAACTTTATGCGATTCTCTGTATTCAACCAAAATGCTTTGCCCATGTAGGTATGTCAACAAGGTTGAGGAAAGCGTATTTCACCTCATTTACTGCAGGCCAAGACTACAGAGCTGGTCAAACAGAGTAGGTCAGGACAGACACAAAAAACAGTGAGCCTCAGTCGTGTTAATACCAGACCATGATGGCTCTCACAGGCCAATGGCCTATTTCTCTAAATTATTAGACCCAGTGGTTAGGGGATGGCCACACTGCCTTCAAAGTTATGCAGCTACAGTTCAAATGGTGCTTGAGGCTAGAAAGCTAACTAATGCAGGGTGTTTAGTAGTTAGAGTCCCACACTAAGTTAAAGCATTATTGACAGAAAGAGCCTCTAAATGGATGACTAATGCATGACTGTTATAGTATGAAACTTGTCTAATGGAGTAAGATGATTTAGAAATCAAAGGTGGAAAAAGTTTCAATCCAGCTTGCTGTTTAAACGGGGATGAACAAAACCCCGAAATAGTTCATGACTGCATTCAGGTAACAGATCTTCAAACATGAGCTAGAGTTGATCTAACAGACGGTCCACTATCCAGAGGACAAAATGTGTTTATTGATGGATCCTCACACGTAGAAGGGAAGTTTTATGCTGGGTATGCTACAATTGAAGGAGAACAGTTAAAAGAGTGTGGTAGATTACCTTGTATCTGGTCAGCACAAACAGCTGAACTATTTGCTCTGATACAAGCTTGTAAAATACACCAGGGAAAAATAGCTAATGTCTATACGGATTCCAAACATGCATATATTCCAAATGTGCATATGCGTTTGAGAAATTATGGGAAGAAAGAGGATTTTTAACCCATAGAGGCAAGGCACTAGCACGGGAGAATTTGATAAAGAGATTATTGAAAGTCACCTCAACACAAAGCAGTGGTCCATGTTAAAGGACATCAAACAGGATATTCTGCAGAAGCAATTGGTAACACATTAGCAGATTAGGAGTCCCGGAAAGCAGCACTTTTGCCTGAGGTATCTGAAGTATTTCCCTTCCTACCAGTGACTGAATTAGTGCCAGAAAAAATGTCCTTCTTGCCACAAGAATTAGAAACAATTAAAAATAGTGGAACAGAAAATAGAGGGGGAAATTGGTTCACAAAGAAGGGTAAACAATGGATACCAAAGGCCTTACAATTATTAGAACAACTTCAAGAGTCACTGAGGCACCTCAGGGCTGGCTGAGGCCTTTCTTAAAATGTATGTGACATTGAGCCTTTTTGCATCACATATTCCATGGCACTCTCAAAGTTCCGGATGAGCAGAATGTATGAATGAAGAGATCAAGAAATATCTTTTAAAATTAGTAATAGAAACAAAAATGCCCTGGACTTAGCTTTTACCGACAGCTTTAGCAAGGATAAGAGCTAAACCTTGAGAAAGTCAAGTTATCTCCATTTGAGATAATCCTCAAATCTGGAATCCCTTATCCGGTTGGGTTACAAAAAGAAAGCAGAATGGAAATTACTGATTTGTTCATAAAGCAGCATGTGGCCAGAATACTGCTGTTGTAAAACCTATTCAACAAGCAGCTCAGCTGGCACAAACTCTACCCTTGGATTTCACAGTTCATGACATCCAGCCAGGACACTGGGTTCTAGGTGAGGAGCGGAAAGAATTGCTGCTGGTGGCTAAGTGGTGCAGACCATATCAGGTGTTACTGACCACAGAGACAGCAATTAAGACTGCTGAGGACAGGTGGACTCACCATACACAGGTGAAACCTTCTAAAGCACCAGAGGTCTGGACTTCACAACTAGAAGAGAAAGAAGGAAAGTCTAAACTTATACTACACAGAAACCGTGAGTAGAAGCGTGTGTGTTGATTTAGGAAGAAGCTCCTGCATCTACCCACTGGGCATCTACTAAATTTTTACTTACATGGACCTTCCTATCAACAATCAAATGAAGATAAAACTTTTGATCCTGTTTCTTTGTTATCACCTGTGCACTGGTCAAATAGAATGAAACAGATTTTTAGCACTAGGGGAAGAAATTGCAAAAGCTAAATTCAAGGAGGTTCCAAATAGCTGGCCCATAATTCTCAGTAATCCTTTGAGAAATCCACTCATTCTTTCTCCATTTTTGTTTACTTCCTCCTCTAGGGTAAGTATTAAGTTCTCATTGTTTTTTTTTAAATCATCATATACTTTAATTCCCAGACTATTCCCCTGTATATGGTTTAATAAAAAGCGTAAGTGTTTAATACATCCTACAAAACAAATTCCTTTTCCAATTTTCAGGCAATCTTCTATATATGTGTTGGCCACAAATCCAATAGTGTCCTTAAGTGCCCGGTTTCCATTGAACAAGGGACCATTCCAGAGTTCTTCATCTTTTGGGACTTGAAAATAAAGAGTATTTTCCTTTCCTAATGGCCCACCACTATATGCATTTCAGGATCCTTGTTGGGATAATAATATCAAGGAACCCCCATGAACTGATTCATGGAGCGAGAGAGTCCATCTATAATTTAAATCATATAATTTGACTCCAATCTACATTAGAGATTATTGCCAATCAAACAGCTAACGCCTTAGACTTGCTGGCAGACCAAGTAACCCAAATGAGAACTGCCAACTTTCAACATCAAATGGTTTTTGATTATCTGTTAGCAGAGGAAAGGGGGGTATGTGGAAAATTAAATAACTCAAACTGCTGCCTGCAAACCAATGACAATGGAAAAACAGTAAAACAAATTAACAAAAGAAATCTGAAAGTTAGCCAGTGTCCCGGTTGAAACTTAGAAGGGGTAGGGCATAGATATGTTTTCAAGGCTTGCAGTTGGACCAGGAATAGAGAATACTATTCTTTGTTCTTTGCAGGCAAGCTACCTTAATTTTCCTGCCTTTTATGATTCCTTGTCTTATGCAGCTTACTGCGTGTGTGATGAAGCTGATACAATTAGTAGCTACGCCTAATGACCCTGAAATGGCAATTAAAGGACAGAAAATAATGGCTTTGAAAATAGTGCATAAATGAGAATTACCAACTACTCATTCTCAAGAAACTTCAACCTTAGATATTGAAGCAGATCAAAGATTTTAACTCTTTCGTTAACAATTAAAATCAGTTCTTAACAAAATGGCACTCCCTTTTGCAAGACCATAATTTAAAAAAAAAGGGAAGATTATTAGGAATAAGTAGAATGTTCTCGTAAAGTTTGTAGTAGTCACAGTTAGCTTAGTAGTAAGGGATAGAAAAGTTATGTAACTGCCCAGCGCAAGATATTAGAGTGCCCAGAACATGAAGACCAATCAGCAGCAAGGGATAAATATGCAGTAACCTTCACTTTGAAAATGCTGAGGACCCTCAAAGCCCCTAATGAGCATGTAATGGGGGACATGTAGGCCTGTTAGGAAGTCTGTAAACCCTGAGTACCTCAGTCAGTGGAGAAACAGAGAGGGACTTGTGTTTTGGGCAGAGGGGATAAAAGAGACTGCGACCCCCATTCAGTTGAGAGACCCCACCTGGGGGGATTGTCCAAGGAACTCTCCCTTTTATTTGAATGAAAGTCTTAGTTAGCTTCTCTGGCTCGGCTATTTTTGAGGTTCCTGGTACATGGATTTTTCAGAAAACTTATAATCATGACCTTCTTATCCTGAGAAAATGCAAATGCCTACATGTTGTAAGGTCACACTTCAGAAACCAAGCTCTGGATCCTCTTCTTCTCTTCTCCCTACTGCTGCAGGAAGAATTCTTTGCAAATACAACTCAAATTAATACTACTTCAATTTCACTCATGGAGAAAGAGAAGAACACAGAAGAGGCCCTCATCAACGCAGTCAGTTCAACATTGTTTCTCTCCTCAGAGAAGCTAACTGGAACTGTAACTTTCTCATTTAAATAGTACAAGGTTAATAGCAGATAAAATGTATGTGACTAGGCATTATTTCTTATACACTTGAGTGTCCTTCATTCTCTGCCACCAGCTCCAGATAAATCTCAGGACTACAGTGAGGCCTCTTGCACTGCTCTGCAGGAAGATGTTACAAGCCTGAAGTCTCTCACTTGGAATAAAGTAGTGTGTGAAAATTCTCTTAGTACTTTAAAGAAAACCACACCGCCAAATAAGTTTTCTCTTCTAGAGCTGAATTACTATCCTGTGAAATGTCTTATTCATTCTAGTATTAGATTTTTCTGTCTTGTTAAGAACAAACTTCCAGATAATTACCTGAGGATTAACTGCTCTGGTAAGAGTTTGAAAGGATGCCTAAAAACACGGTTCTTCCTACCTTAAACTTTTTTTTTTTTTTTTTTTAATTATGAATCATCCTGGTTTTGAGAACTCTACATTTAATACAACGGATAACACAATACAGGCTACACGGTGTTCAAATACGATGCTGATAAAAAGTAGTAACTGCTGCCAGTCATACGCGTTTCCAATCAGTCCATAAACTTCATCCAAGGTTGACTTACAGAGTTAGCCTGGAGATGTTTTATTAATAGATACAGAAGAGACAAACCAGTTTGCTGGTTTGGAAAAGATTCCACTCTGATCAAAATTAGTGAAAGCTAAGAAGAACTGGATCATGGCAGTTACCTGTATAAATACCTAAAATTGTTACTACACTGTAGAACTTTTTGGAACTATTTTAAGCAATAATAACAACTCAGTTTTTAGACATGCTGACACTTAATGCTACCACCCCTTGCTGAGTTTCTCAGAACATTCCCAAAATCAGGTAAAGGAATTCTCACTAAGGTAAGTGGTTGCTGCTCATGTCAGGGTCTTCTTTTAATGAACAGCTTATACAGATGTTTGTGCATGTGCAGCAATTCTTTCACATCGTTTAAAACTTTTAAAATGGACAAAAAATATCCCTTAAATCAGACTCCTATGTATTATTACAATCCCTCAATTACTGACTGAGCAGAAGACATTTGAAAAACAAGGGGAAAATTACAATCCCTATCACTCTGTAATACTAATAATGATAAAGTCTAAACAAACAGGCAGGTTGGATCATTAACTCATTTCAGCAATGAATGTAAAAGGTGTTACATTCTCTCTGGAATTTTGAATGGTAATAGTCCACACCAATGTTTCCTTCACCTCTGAGCTGTGTAGGATCAGATGTAAAGTATACTCAGTTCTGAAACAAACCCCAACTCCCAAAACAGAACACATTCTAAACTTACCAACTTTTGAGAAAGTACACCAGAATCCCACGCACCTGCCACTTGTCTTTTCCCAACAGAGATCATTCTGCTTCATGCCCTAAACTTAGGCTTTACTTGGACCAGGGCAAACTTTTAATGATTTAGAGTTTTTAAAGAAATGTTTCCTCAACATATAACTGAAGGCCCTCAAAAGCTAGATAAGTGGACACGAGCAAAAAGATTAACTGAAGCTGTAATTTTCTCTTTACCTATGAGTGACATAGTTCTGAAATACCCTGGCCATAAAGAAACATGTAGGTAGAGAAAACAATATGTACTGCAACGTTGTATGCTGTGACTACTGCAGCACTGATTCTGAGCTCGTTTCACTGTATTATATTACTTAAGAAAAGTGAAACCAGAGTCTATGGAGTAAAGCAATTGCACAAATTATGAATTAATAGAAAGTAGAGTCCGAATTTTTAACATAATACACAATTTCTAAACACACAAATGTATAAATCCATAACAAAAAGAAAACATTATTGAAATATTTTGACTTGGTTGTTGGTTTGTTTTTTGTTGTTTGGGTTTGGGTTTTTTTAAAACACACGTTTTTCAGGGAAATTAGGTGTCTCTTAAACATTGCAACAATTTTTTGTGAGTGCTGATTTTTTGACAGGTGTCCCAGCCAGGCTGGTCACTGACTTCGTATCATCTTGATTATCACTTCGTTTTCGCACTTCACTGGAAAAAAAATCACCAAACAAAAAATACACTCAATTATAGTATTTCTATTCATGTTCATTGTTTCATTTCTCCCACTATATCTTACAGAGCTCACCACCATCTGTTGCATGGCTGAAACTACGGAGTTAGTGCACAGAATAACGTCTCATAAGTTTCTAATTTGGGAATCATACGGATATTTCTATGCAACTCATAGTTAGTGATAAAAATACAATTATATCTCATATCTAATAACTCTCCAATGTTGTGATATGCCTTCTCTTTTGAGATATTTTATTTATTTGCTTCAGAATATGTTCATAGCTGAAATTATAAAACCAAATAACTTCTGTTTCAAGCATTCATTTATCTTCAGAACAAAAATGCACATTGTTGGATGTTTTTTATAAATGTGTGCTTAAAATTTGCGCATGTATGAGAGATTACTGATTACAGAACGTCGGCCTTGAAAAATTATACTGTGATAAAAAATTATTTGGAAAGGTAGTGGAAGTGTTATGTTTGGCTAACACATTTTCACAGAAATACTGGGGTGCTAAAGGAATAGATAAAGAATTTCTATCTTCTAGATAATTCAGAGAAAGAGACATTAAGGAAAATATGTGTAATTAGAATAGTCAGTAACAGAACTGAGCATATACTAATTTATGTGAAAGAAAAAATAATTATACATAGAATTATGTACATTTGAAAATAATTTAAGAGGGAATTAAGAAAGTAAATCCATGTACAATTGAAAATCACCAATTAGGTTTTAAAATTATGGGTTCCATAGCTGAGCTCTAATTTGAATATTAACTATTGAAACAGCTTTGTAACATTTGCAAGCAAAAATGTCGCTTGATTAAACTGAGAATAAATCCTGTCTCTCATTTATCTATAACAATTCAACGCAGTGTTCTCTTTAATTTTTTTTTTTGTTTATGTTGGTACAATCTTAAAACCACATGTATAACTTCGTATGTATATTCACATATTACGTCCTTTTTATAAAATATACTCAGCTGTGCTTATTTGAAAAAAAAAAATATATGGTTACCGAGCAAGATGAAGAACTGCTTCTACAATATTAGATCCATCTTTAGCACTTGTTTCACAGAATAGTGCGTTATAAGTCTACGAGTAAAAATAAAATGTTAAGCCAACTAATCTGAAATGGTTCCATATGAACATGTATATTTAATTACAAATGGTTTCCTCAATAACACAAAAAAATGACAACACACATTTAAATGAACAGGATTTCTTCTGGTGCTCTTAATTCTCCAAAATATTCACTTTAGTACTGTGAAAGAAAACAGTAATTGTTTTCTAATTATATCTGTTTAATATTCAGTATAGTCTGAATTAATGAACTGAATAAAAACTATATCATAGTTCTTAACTTCAAACTCAATCTTCTTGTTCACAAAACTGCAAAATATGAAGAGAGTTGCTAGGACAGGTTACTTAATCTAGCTTGTTAGTTACTCAAACTACAGCATCTGATACTCTAGGTTAACCAAAAACATAATTCCATAAATAACAGATATCGTATCTGCTGAAGTTCAATCAATCGTGCAAGCACTAAGAAACTCAAGACTCTTAATATTCTCTATATTTTTCTGCAAAATATAGGATTTGTGCATATAAATACATGCAAAAAAAAACTTTCCACACTTCTATTCATAGTAGAGAATTCTTTTTTTTCTTTCTGCACATGTGGCAGAAATACAAGCTAGTCTCTTGAAGATGAAAACATTCCACTCAAAACCTGGACAGACACAAGCCAGTTGAAAGGCCTCACTAAACAGCTTGCTTCATATTTGAACCAGTAACTTCTCTTTGGCAGCAGAAAAACTCAGTCTCCTAGTCCAGCCACTTTTTTTTTTTTTTACAAGAGAAGACTATCCCAGCCAATAATGAAATTCAGCTTACTAGACACTGAGATGTGATTTAACTCAGCAAACACTACCAAAACAGAATAGTTTTACTGAGAAATATCCATGGATACTTATTACTCAACTTGGACAAATGACCAGAAAATTACTTCTATTTACTAACTTCTTATGTGGTTTTCAGACTAAAGTTCTAAAGACCCTTTTATCCTAAAGAGGTACGCTTTGACCTTACCATAGCCAGCTTTTCTCCATAGTTTACAGGCACACACTTCTGCCCTTGTTCTGTAACAGTTTGACGGAGATCTGCCTTGTTTCCCACCATCATAATTGGAATATTCTCGTGAGTTGCATCCTGCAAAAAGAATTTTATTTCCTTATGCTAGAACACTCAAAATACAAAAAAGTAGTTAACATCATCATGTCACACATTTTTTTCCCAAAAAAAGTCTTGCACACTATAAGAAAAAGTTGACTCATTATGAAAGTTATGCTGCGAACTTTTTATAAACCATCCAATAAGTAAGCAGTCAGCTTAAATATCAGCCTGCAAAGACACGCTTCCATTTTTACAAGCCCTGCTTCCCAACAATTAATTTAATGTGTGTAGTTAATCTAACGGAATTAGTTACTGCATCCAAATGCTATATGACAAAAATCACTGTGGGAAAAGTAACCAACTCCTATACCACAATTTTAAAAAATTGCTTTCAGAAAGTAAACTAAACATTTTGCTTGTCACTTTCCTCCTATTAAACACCTTCAGCACAAAATAAAAACCCTTTGCGTTAAATGTAAATTCACATTCAAATAAAAAACCACGAGTATCGGTTTAAAATGCAAAGAGTCGAAGGAATACTCAAGCCATCCACAAGAAGGTAACTTAAATGGGCACTCATGTTCATTTCCAAAGGAAATGAATGGGAAGAATGTGATTCAACAACAATCTTTTACACAAAGATGAATCATATTGCATGTTAACTGAATATGTCAGGATACATTTAGGACTTCAATGCAGTTTTTACTTCTATGAGAGCCTGCAGTCTGGCTAACTACAATTTACAGATAATAAAATTTTTTAAATAGTAAGTTTAACAATGCACTGAAACACGGCTTATAAACTGTATATACTTAAGGGTATTACCTCAATCATATCCACCCATTCTCTCACGTTAAGAAAGCTTTTTTCACATGTTACATCATATAGTAGTAAGACACCATCTGCTCTTCTGAAGTATGATTTAGCAATACTTCGGAATCTTTAAGAAAAAAAAGATTTGCATAAGACCATATTATCAAAAAATAAATTTAACATCACTGAGAAAGGAGCATTTCTTAATTTCACTACTGAGTACAATTCTCTCCACATTCCAGCTTCTTTTGTAAGTGGTTCTTAAAAACTGCCGATGCAGGTGTACAAATGCTCCTTAAGGATCAAGAGGATTCTGTCCTAAACAACCACCAATATTTTGTATATCAAAACAATCTACAGTGTATCTATCACAGATAATCTTTTTTCAAGTTGTGCCAGGGAGGATTAGATTGTCTTTACTAAATGTCGTTTCTGAAAACGTGGTCTGGCATTGGAATGAGCTGTCCAGGGAAGCAGCAGGATCACCATCCCTGTAAGTGTTCACAAAGGCACATGTGGCTGTGGCTCTTGGGGACACGGTTTAGTGGTGAACACAGCAGTACTAAGTTAACAGCTGGACTCAATATGCTTAGAGGTCTTTTCTAAGCTTAATGGTTCTATGATTCTATGATTCTACGATTCACTTACATACAAATTCCTAAATTGAGGGGGTTGCTTTACCTCCTTTGATAAAAGATAGGACACCAACAAAATTATTCCAGGGATTAACTATCTTCACATTGAACTTTACACAATGTACTTAACCAAGTACACCAACTTTGTATTTACACCGGATATTAAAATATTCTTCACAAATTTATTACATGGAAGGAGAATGATTGGGCCACTACCTCCCTACTTCACATAAGCACTCATTCAGCTAAAAGTAAGCACATACAGCCCAACAGAAATTTTGGTCAATGAACAGATTAAAGTGACTTCCAAGGTGCTAGATTAACCTCTTAATAAGCCCCAAAGGCTGTCGGTAAAGAAGTAATGGCTCTCAAGAAAAGATGACATAGGACTTTGTAGAAACTTTATGTAATAATTTGAAGAATCCTGGATATATATTCAGCAATCTGGGAAGAGACTTATGGCAAAATTCTAAAGTTTTTGGGAAGAAGTTTTCATATCCTAAATACAATCCAAATCAGGACCAGGTTTTTCAAAGAGGAGAAGAAAGGAGAGGAGGGTAAAGGGAAAGGAATCTCTAAGAAAAAGCCTGCTTTAAAATACAAATGTATAAGGACAAAGTAAGCTAAAGACTAAAAGTAGAAAAAAAAGTGCATCTACTCCATCTTTTTGCATTGCAAAAGAGGGACACATGGATTTAATTAATTAATACTGTGGTGAACCTTAACTACTTCCCTCTGTGGAGAAAAAAGATTCCCTCAAACACCACCAAAGCTAACAAAAAAACATTCCACCTGTCTTGGAGTCTCAGCAGAGAAAAATCACATCTCTTTATAGACATTTACATAAGGCCATAGTGACTTGCTGTAGGACCGTACAATTAGTGGATTTTTTTCACCCAGACAAAAAAAGGCAAACTTTTAGAGAAGTGCAAAGGATCACTAACCTCTCCTGCCCCGCTGTATCCCACAGTTGCAGCACTGTGGGTTCTCCATCAACAATTAATCTTTTCATTTGAAAGTCCACACCTGAAAAAAATTATGTGTATAGTCTAACAAAAAAACAATAATCTTTAAAAAAACACAGAAAATTAAAAGTTATACGCTATATACAGTTACTTCAAAATTCATCTCTTTTAATAGGTTATTAGATTTCAATTGTTCACATACAGTACATTGTTGTTCACATAAAGTATGTTCATATACTTTAAAACTGCAGTAATCCCCTGAATGTATCTATCTTTAGAAAAGCATTTCAAAAAACATTTTGCCCAAGTATTTTCCCAGAAGCACTGATACAAATTGCATCCTGAACAGCAAACAAGATATCTCTCTATCTTTTATTTCGTTAAACAGTTTTATCAAAGAAATAAAAAAAAATAATAAAACAGACTTTCTTTCAAATGTCAAGGAGGAAAAAGATAAATTGGAGAAAAAATTCTGGCTCAGAGGCAATAAAACAAATATATAACTATGATTCAATTGGAAGACAAAAATTTAGTCTGCCGCATTGTTAAGACGAGTTTGTTAGTTGACAGCTATAACAGTATACAAAAGATGTCAGTCAGAAATCCCTCTAGCTGTATTCAAACCAAAGCTTCAGTAACACTTTGAAGAAATTGAGACAACAAATATTATGAAAGGATACTATGAAATACTAATGAAACAGGAAAGAGCTGTGAAAACAGGAAAGCAATGAAATATGCAAAAAGGTTCATACAAACACTAAAAGTTCCTTATACTGAAATTCTCTTTTCTGATGCTTTGTGTTGTTCAGAAACAGGCTTTGTAAAGAAAAACTGAATTAGGCTGGTACCCTACAAACCTACAAACAACTGTTAGGCACTGCTAAGCTTTAGTAGCCAATTAGCTCTCCCAGCCTAAGAAGCTGTGTCCGTATACGCAGGTGACCATAGCAAGCAACCACAAATGGAATCTTTTCACCCACTTCTGCAAAACAGCAATGAAATTCACTTAAATATTTTAAAAAGAACAACAACTATACCCAGAGTTGCACTGGTATTGCCTCGAAATTCATTCTTGCAAAGTCTCATAAGGAAACTGGATTTTCCCACTGCTGCATCTCCAGCAAGAACAATCTTGTAAGCCTTCTCTGAACTGGGGTATTTTGGAGTGCATTCGGCTGTATCTGACTGAAAATAAAAATAATCCCTCTATTGCAACTTATATAGAAAGTAGTTTCTGTGTATCACTCTTTTCCCTTTTTCCCCTAAATAACTGATTACCTGGGGAGTGAGGGCAGATATGTATTTCCTTGTTGAAGCAATTGAGCTGCTTCGACTTACTGGTCTTGAGGGCTTCCAGTCTAACACTGCAGTGCTGTTATCAGGACTGTATGCTTCTTCATCCCTGATCTCTGGAACCTGAAAGTACAAATTAGCTCTCTAGTGAGAAAAGTACAGCTTTTTGGAAAGGCACATCCAAGATTCGTTAAAACATTTATTTAAACAGTTTAGATTAAACCGATATGAATGACCAAATAGAGCTGTGCAATTCTAATCAAAATACTGTGATTATTCTGTTCTTATTCAGATTTGCTGTTCACTATAGCCTACATACTGTCCTTAATCATGTTTACATTTTGGCATATATTCTTTCAGTACTCTTTCTGATAGAGCAAATTAATTTCCATATGAAAATTTCAGCTTAAAAAGTTACAATTAAAAAATACTTTATTTCCATGCCTATTTTACAAATATTAAGAATTTACCTACAAGACATTACTCTCTATGATATTACTACTCAAGCTAAACTAAATACAGCACCACTGTAATCAACACTATTCATAGAATAGTCTCCAAAAACAGAGATTACATGTCTCTACTAAACACACAGCAAAGGAGTTGCTTTAAAAAACCCCATGTTCTACTGCGTTTGATACTAGTCTTGATATGTAGTCATCACTAAATCTTTCCATTTTGCTAACAATAAAATGGGCATAACACCTTCTTATATTTTTAAATTTTCTGAGACTTAGCATGTAAGTGAATGTATGCACCAATAGTACTCTTCCATCTCATATATGCTTTTTTCCTTCACTGCCATAGCATACCGAGAGGAAGTGATTGGAAACCTGTTTTACTTCTATAGTGTCTGCTTTTTTATCATTAGAAAATGAGCTCCTCTCTCCAAACTGTTTAACAACCTTAAAAAACCATGTACAGTTCAAAAATAAAGTTACCACCTCACAAATCTACCAAAAAATGTAAAAACAAACATTTTATTTTAAAGAGAACTAAATATTGCATTTTCCAAAACAATTTTACTAATCTTATGTGAATACATATAACCCAAATACTTAGTTTTAACTGCCCTATGGAGAAAGATACACCTTATCTTAAAAACAGGAAACTAATTTTGTCTCCAAACAAAGGTCTTTCTCAGAGAAGGAATAAATCTGGCACTTACATCTGTATCAGAAGCATCACCACCAAAGCCTTCTTGCATACACTGTGGCCTTTGAAAAATCCTTTGATGCCTGTATTCCACTTCTGAATCATACTCATTTGAATCTCTCAGGGTAGACAAACCACTGTCAAAACAGCTCTCAGGTAAGCTGTCAACTTCACAGTTTATCCTTTGCATAGGATCACAAAGGGCTAAAGAATCAAAATCTTCATCTACACAAGATGAATGAGATGATCTAATAGGAAAATATTGGAGGGGAAAAGAATAAGTTACTCCACAATTGTTTTTCCCAACAAAATCTGAGACATTCTGAAACAGCTGATTCTTAGAAACACTGATGTTAAAGACATACGTTAAGCCTATCTTGCCCTTATAAAGAATTTCCTTCTCAATCATATCTCTTAGGATGCTTAATTATTTAATCTATGTTGTTGATGATGACTTCCCATGTTTCAGTATGTCTACTTACTAATTAAAAAAAAACTGTTTAAAAACATTCAGAAAAATTACATACTATGAAGACACCAAAGGCAGAAAATTATAGACAATGGTTTAGCTAATTTTTGGCATTTTCTAAGCCATAAAATAACCTTGACACACCGTGTCTCATTTAAATAATTGCATTTGCTCACAGAGGCACATGCTAATAAGGAACATGAATATAGAAAAGGGAGTAACCAAGCTCAGAAGTCCTTTCTTTTCCCTCACCCCTCCTTCAAAGACTTTTTGGTTTCCATTTTGGATGCTGTAATATATATAAATGCCTTAATGGATGCAGCAATGCCAGTATGGCTTACAGGAAAAAAAGCACTTTTTTTAATGTAAATAAAACTACATAAAAGAAAGATTAATAGAGTGAATCTTAAAATAATCAATCTCACAAAAAAATGTATAATGGCTACAATCATTATTGTGATCCTGCAGCAAGACAGGAACAGGCACAAATTACAGTGAGGTAAAGAAGGTCTTCAGGTCACAGCAGAGAAGACAGAAACAGTCTGGCTTTGCTGCATTGGGAATGGATGTGAGGCACTGAACTGCTAAAACAGAGAAGGTCAGCATCAATACTTGTAACATTAACTTGGTGCCAGAGGGGTTGAGACCTCCCAACATGATGATACAGCACAGCAGAGTACAGTGGGGAGAACACCAAATTATGAAGTAGTTACTGAGTCAAATTCCTGCACGTGGCCAAATGGGGGTGACAGGGGTATCATTGTTCCATGCAATAACACTCAGAACTTTCTAATTTACATCCCTTAAGGCTAAAGAATAATCATGTGAATGAATGTGATCTTTGCTTTAGACCATCAAAGAATACATGCTCTTTGCCTTTATGCACCTACAGGCCTATACCAAATCACTGAATTAAGAAGAGTGTACACTATAACAAAGTTAAGCTTGTCAGGCATTCACTGAAATAAAGGTCTTTAGTAGCAAATTTTCAACCTCACTGAACCATGAATTCAATGCTGGGAATTTCATACATGCTTAAAGTAAGGTAGACCAAGATGTGTGTTACAGATAAAAAAAAGACAAAACACACCTGCACAAATTGCTTCAAATATGTTAGAATGCAAATCAATAGCTCTTAATGCCGATCTGCTGACAGGAGATGAAGTACTGAAAACAAACTGTCTGTCACTTGACACTAAGTCACATCTCTTAAGAGTGAGTTTTATTTCTACTACATAAGCTTTCTTCTAAAGTAGCTTGTATTTCTCACTTTTCTGAAAATGCAAGGATTGCACTCCTTCAGAAAATTATTCAATGTAATGTGCAACTTAGTAGTGGATGCCTTTCAAAATTTGCAGAGGGTCCAAACAAAGAGGAACTGGGAAGAAGAGCAGAAGAAGGAAACAGTTTCCGACAAGCAAAACTTCAGAGTCAGCAAACACATCTCACATAGAGACAGCATCCCTTTCCAAGACTTTTAAATGTAAATGCAAATGTAAGATATAGATTACTAAGAACTCTATCAGAGATCTCTCCAAGGTTTGGAGAACCACTGAAAGAAAAAAGACAAAAAAATCTAACAACTGAGTAAGGACACACATTTTTGCTGGCAGATTTAGTTGCTTTTTTTTTTTAAAAGTGTGAAAGTGTAGCATGGTTTATAGTACTTGAGGTTGGCTCCATTGCACAGTATCTTCAGTGTCTTTGCAATGATCTGAGGAAGGTCTGATCAGTGACATGTATCCAGTAAGTACAAAAATAAATACCTCTGACCATTTGATATTTGCATTTAGATATCTTATTGTTCTGTGACTTTTAGCACACTAATAGCTGAGTACACTCACTGCTCTGGCATGTCACTGTGAGATGAGGGTGTTTTTTCTTTTGAAGAATTAGGCCCTCATTTGTAATAATTTGTACATGGGAAAACAAGACACAGAGGCTGAACATACAACCGAAAACATTTTTTTTTTTAAGTACTGAGTAAGCTAGGTAACAGAGGTCCTCAGAAGATTTTTGTAGCTTCTTGGAGACAAGGAGGGGAGATCAAAAATCAAACTAGAATCAAAACAGTCCAAAACTAACAAGAGGTTGTCTGAACTCTCCATAAATTCACAATTTGCACTGAGAAGAGTTTTCCTGAGCTTTCTGAAGTAATTAAAAAGATTCCTACTGAGTTCAGTATACTTTGGGTGTTATGCTATGGTCCCAAGTTCCTTCTAATTCAGACAAAATTACCTCTTTGTTATTTGACAGCAATTTGTTCTACTATGACAAGTGTGATACCCTAGTCATTTTTAACTTAACAAAAGCAAGCCTGGCTTACCTGTCATACCGTGGATTTGGAGAATGTCCACCATTAAATTTAGGACTGCTTCTAGAATTGGTACTTCCTGGTGAGGTGTTTGCTAACCGCTGCAACAGATACATAACAAATGCAAAAGTTTGATAAACAGAGTGAAAGCATCCAGATTTGTTGTGAAAAAAATGTGCATCATCAAAGTGAGAAATGTGTATTTTATTATGTATTTAACTACTTACATTTAATTAAACCTCATGCTTTATATAGGGATGAGTGTCAAAAGGCCTATTACATATAAAATTTAGGCCCTACAGCTGCCGTAATACTGAACCTACTAACCACATTCAATCACAAAAGACAATGGAAATTCCAAGATTATTTTTTTGACTACACCTGAAGATTCTGAATTGCTAAAGCTTGAGAAGTAATATTTAGAACAAGGCACGTTGACTACTAAATTAAAAATACAATGGAAATGTCACTGGCTGAGCTAGTTTCAGTAGAGCTACCTCTAATAGTTCTTGAGAGAGATAGTGAAGGAAAGGTCTCAACTGATACTAGGTGACAGAGTATTTTGTACATTCTGTCATGCCTCTAAACATTTATTCACTGGAAACAGTTTCTTCTCTGTTCTCTGTAATATGCTCCCTTTTGTTTCAGGGCATGACAGAAGGAAATGGTACCTCTCGTTGCACCTGTAGTGAGTATCTAGTAGCTTGTATCAGCAAAAAAACCACTCATATACCTTGGCACAGAACACTGGAAAAGAGGCAATGACCCTTATCTTCCTCCTTCCTGTCCAGTATTGTCTTTGTGGGCCCATTATTCAGGCCCTAAGCTTATAAAAAAGTTATTTGCTTTACTCATGATGCTCAGTCATTAGCTTTAGAGGTTAGCAGGTTTCACAACAGGAAAATGGCAGTGTAGAGTAGGATTTTCATTATTTTCAAGCCCTCCTTTCTCTGTTTTCGAGGATGTCAGGTTACACCTCTTATAACAGATTCCCATGGAGTTGAAATAGCCCAAAAAGATTTGACTAAGGTCTCTGTCATCAGTAGTCCCTGCTATTTATTTTCCCAGTGCCTGGACAAAAGTTCAGGTTAGATGAATACCTTGCTACTGAGAAAGGGTAGTTTTCTGAAAAAGTGTACTTTCAGTGGTAGGGAACTCAATACAAACACATTTCTTGCACATAGTGCAAGAAAAACCACTGATTTATTCACATCATTAAATACATCTGATCACAGCATAATAAAAAAATAACTACTTTTCAAAGCATCTCAGAAAGCTGTTGTGCTCCAACAAAACCTCATTATTTCACAATGCATTAGTAAAATCTAACAAAATTCAACTACACAAGAGTATTCTCACAGTGAGTCCACTGAATAAAACTCAAATTTTTCTGACACCCACTGAAGTATCAATTTAAATTTGGGTTGTTAATTCTTACACCTTCTAGTATAATGTAACAAATCATAAATACATACCAATGATCTGTTGTACTTGCTGAAACTGTTTTCAAGTGCACTTCTTAAACCATCATTACTGTCATGTAACTTTCTATTAGCTGATCTAATAAGGAAACACAGTTTAACTTGCAGGAGCGCAGAGAAAACTTGAAAACTATGTAACTTATCACAAAGAAATACTGAATAAAGACTTATCAAAAAACCCTTTTTTTTTCTTTTGATAAACACTAAAGAATAACATGAAACCAGAAACATTGACATACACTGAAACAAATCATTATATGTGGAAAAGCCACAGAGAAGTTTAGCCCCCAGTTTAAGACACCCGTTTTCACTTCTGCAGCATGGTCTCTGGTTCGCTGAGTGGAAAAAAATACTGTAAAAATGGTCACCAAAAAAACCCCAAAACCAAAACAAAAACAAAAAAGCAACAAAAACCCACTAGTACAGCCATTTCTGTACAAAGTGACTGACATCTAAATATTGCTGAGGTGACTCTAAGGACAAATGTGATTCATCTACTTGAAAGAATTTTTTTACGATAAGAAATTAAATAAAGATATATAAAAAAAAAATCTATTCATTGTGACACTCCTTGAAAGCAAAAATTTGTGCACCTCTTGTATAATACTCCACACACACAGTACTTTCCAGATAAAAATAAGACAGAAAGTTACTGGAAAAGCGAAGGCAATAAAAAAAAAGGAGCCAGACAATAATTTTTATGATAGCATGGAAAGACTCAAATCTCATTCATCTTATGATAAAGAAATTTATTTGGGCTAAAAAAAGAAAAAAAAATAAATGAGGAGTTTGTGTCTCAGGAACACAGTGGTCTTACTAGCACAGTAACATCTACAACAATTGAGCACAATACCTTCTATGACAATTGAGGTCATTTTAATATTTTCACTGTGTACTTTTTACCAAATCTCAACACACCCTTTTGCATTAAAAATATCTACCCCCACATGCGTTGGGACAAAATTTGATAATAATAAAATGAATTACTAAAAACTTACTGCAGTATTTCAATTTGTCTTTCCAGATTATCTCTATCTTCAGTATACTCACGGATAATTTCTAGGTCTCTGGAAAAAAAAAAGAAAACAAAAAACACCAAGCTTAAACAAAATTATACTTTACAGGATATCCTTTTTTTTTTTAATTTTTATAATACTGATTTTGGTAGAGTTTACATTTATGCTGACACATGTTGAAAGCAGTTTTATGCAAAGATCACTTGGTGACTTAATTAATCTCTGCCATTGTAACTCAACAAAGACTGGGAAAAAAAAAAGTAGTAACTAGAAGAAGCTTTCATTCACTTTACAAAAAAAATGCTTGAGACTGATATGGAAGGCTTCCAAAACTATTCTCCCTAATATTCAAACAGATATTAATCTGAGTGCATGCCATGGAGAAAAAAAATTTGCTGATGCTGCACTCTTATTTCATTTCTAACTGAAGTCCCACTAAAATCAACAGATGTTCTTGCAAAATTATGAGAATTTGCATCATATCCAGAACTTGCTGTTTCAGAAACAAGAAAAGCGAACAGCAGTGATGGCATGGTGTCATATGTGTACCTGTCCTTTATGGCAAATTTAGAAAAACACAACTGCATACATAGCAACTACACCAGAGAGCAGATTTTTTTCCCCAGTGAAAATTACTACGTAAAAGTAACTTACCTCTCAGTGTTCAAAGACTGATCTGCATACTCGCTTTTCAAGCTATCTAATTCACTCCGTAGAAAAGCTATATTTGTCTGCGCTTCTAAAAGATCTTTCTTAAGTTTCTGATTTTCCTTTAAAAAATAAAGATATTAGATGTTAGATGTCATAGTCACCTCCATAAAATATTGATAAATTATAATGATAAAATAAACACTATCAAAATTACATCAAAGTGAAACATACTAAAATCTTGGCAAAGAAGGGGAAAGAAAATGAAAGAACATTGAATCAACAGGGAAGTCACTAAATTAACATGCAAAAACCTTTGAATTTTTATTTTTCATTTCAGTTACACAAAAAGGGGACTATATAGTCTCAAGCCATTTCTAAATGTTATATATAGAATGTGTAAGCATTTATACAGAACAGGTACTCTTCCAACTTAAAGGATCTCACAGACTTATCAATTACTTGAAAAGTTTACTTTGTACCTTACCACTATTAAATGTAAAAAAAATCACAAAAATCAACAAAACCAAACCAAACCAAACCAAAAACCAACCAATCAACCAAAAAAAAAAAAAAAAAACCCAAAAAAACCCACAAAACAAAAACACAAACCCACAAAAATCTGCACTGCAGAGACTAAAATCGAGGCTAGATGATGTTAATGATAATAATCTCTTACCAGGAACATATCATGCATTCTTTTTCTCAGTTCACCCACATCTTCCCTGTGATTTACATTTTTGGATTGCTCCTCCAGCTAGACAGATTAAAAAATGAACAATTAATGTATTTGATTGTTCTGATTCAAAGCACACAAAAACTAATGGAAATCACATTAAGTAAGCCCTGAGAGGTTTTACAGCTACTTAAGTTTTTAAAAGTTAAGAGTTTTGTCATCTGTGCTGCCAGGCAGCACTACTCAAATAATCACTGGTTTTCTAAAAAATTTTTAGATTAATAATTAAAAAATGTTTAATGAGAATTTTGCTCACCTACTTTTTAAAATATGCATAACTAGTGACACAGAAGTCACCAACTGGGAAGATACAAACAGGTGTATTCCCACTAAGTTAAAAAAAATTATAAAAAATTATTACTACCTCAGTTGTGTAGTATTTGTACTACAACCTCTCATGTTTCTTGTAAGAAATTTCTATTTCTATAAATGCTCAAGTTCAATTCAATATAAAGAATAAAAAATATATCCATATTGGTTGCTATAATTCTGCTAAAATTTACAGCAAAAACTAATGTCAAAATTAAGCCCAAATAACAAAATATCCCAAAGCAATCTCATATCTGAGATTTCAGTTTGCCTTACTACTAGGTATCATATTAAAAGATCAGATTGGAGTTGGGTTCTCAGGAGCACTATATTACTGTAAATTACTATATCTGGGTTGCCAGTTTCATTTAAATCTATAAATTATAAATGCTTAGAGGCAATATGTTGGATTATTTCTAAAGTACCAAATACAAGACCAGGTAACTGCAAAGTTAACAACTTGATGGACACTTGATGGACCTAGAAAATTTTTCAACAACAGAATTTGGATAACAGTTACTCCCTTTCCTAACTATTTCAACAAATTACTGAAAATTATCTGCAGTTGCCATTTCCTAATATAAATTAGGTTAAAAAACTTATGATTATCCATCTTGAGGTCAAAATCTTTTAAAACACTTCAAAATCTCACCAGACTTCAACTCACTCACCTTTTTAAGCTTTTTTATTGTCACCTGAAGATCCCCAACTTCAGCATCATACTGGCGCTTCAGCTCATTTAGTGCTTCTTCAGCTTTTCGCTTCTCCTGCAATATTTTCAATTTCATTTGAAGTTGAGATAGGTTTCAAAAGTTTATTAAAAAATTCATTTATTTTGCAAACCACCCTTAAATTAATGTGTCCAATTTTGTCTTTCCATTGTGTCAATTTGTCCCTTCTTCAGGATCCACAGATTTTGATTCTTTAATTGCAGTGGTAAGGTGGAAGCTAAGATATGAGTCAATTCAGTGTTACTCATGTCTCTTGTGCTTAATGTTCCCAATGTCTTAGAAAACAATAAATAAAAAACAACCTGAAAAAAGTGATCAAATTTTATTTGTACATACATCTAAGTGTATAGTGCATATACAGATGAATACATACATCATCATCATCATCATGGCTAGGCTTCGCGAACGAAGATTTGAGAGGGGCTCTACCCACGCTTGCTACAAGCGCGCTGATGGCTAAAAAGGCCAATGCGAGATAGACAAGTCCAGTTGCAGAACGTACAGCAGAAAGACTCCCCAGGTGATATCGACAGGACGCGATTCTTTCTGCATTGTCTTTTCTCCTCGAGAGTGATCCTGCGTGTGTTCTCAAAAGCAGCAGCGGCATTATAGATGGTGTGTCTCCAGGCCTCCCGATTGGAGGCCAGGGTAGACCAATGGTGGTGATCAATATGGCCAAGGCTGAGGGATTGTTTCAGGCAGTCCTTGGATCTCCTCTTCGGGCCTCCTCTCTTGCGGCAGCCAGTGGCAAGTTCCCCATAAGGCACGATCTTAGGGAGGCGATGATCCTGCATCCTGGAGACGTGCCCTGCCCAACGCAGCTGAGTTCTCAGCAGCATGGCCTCAATGCTCGTGACTGCTGCCTGTTCAAGGACAGACATGTTGGTCACATAGTCAGTCCAGTGGATGTTTAGGATTGTAAGGAGGCAGTGCTGATGGAAGCGTTCTAAGAGACGCAAGTGGTGACGGTAAATGACCCATGATTCAGACCCATATAAAAGAGTAGACAGTACAATGGCTCTGTAAACACTGATCTTAGTACTTTTCTTCAGGTGTTTGTTTTG